>NC_053159.1:147233752-147571966 GCF_016835505.1 Polypterus senegalus | reverse complement strand
AGGGTGTAATTTATTTTGTGTTGACTGTTAATTTCCTTTTTTTTTCTTTCGTTCTTTGGTCCTGGCATTTAGGTATCAAATTAACATCTACACTGAATGGAAATCCAGAAAAAGTAAGTTGTAAGTTGACTGGTTATGTGCTGTTATTTTTGTGATGTAGCAATATTTGTAAATCTTTAAAATAGGGGCTAACTAGGTGCATTTATCAGTAGTTACTCCTATGGAACACATCTGTAATAAACACTTTCTTTAGTTTTAATAAGACATAAAAATCACCAATGGGATTACTTTATGGTGGGACTATCTACAGAGTAATCATTAGTCAATCACTGCTATGTAACAAGACATTAACAAAGGCTATTTTGTGTCACATAGCAATAAGTGACTAAGAAAAGTCCTAGAGCAAAGACCTGAATGTCGTTGTTCTAAAGTGTTACCATATGTGCGTCATTCGTTATCATTGCTTTTCACTGTCATATCTGCACCAAAATTATGCCTCATTTGAGCATGCCCTTCCCTCACAGTGTTTTGATTCAGTTACATCTTGTTACGCCATTTTACACACCTCCATATACATTTTAGCACAATAAATTTATACCGTACATGGACAAAACAAGAGAGGTGGCATATGTTACACAGGTCTGGAAAATTAAATTCATAAAACAAAATGTAATCGACAGGCAGTCATTTTCTAACCCACTTAGTCCTGAACAAGGTTGCAGGGGGTACTGGAGCCTATCCTAGCTAACATTGGGCACAAAGTAGGAAAAACTCTTGGACAGGGCGCCAGTCCATCGCAGGGTGAATACACACACCTGCTCCACACACTAGGGTCAATTTAGGATTGGCAGCCCACCTAACCTGCATGTCTTTGGACTGTGGGAGGAAACCAGAGCACCCAGAGGAAACCCGCGCAGACATGGGGAGCACTTGCAAACTCCACGCAGGGAGGACGCAGGACAAGAACCCTGGTCTCCTAACTGCACCATTGTGCCACCCATTTTAAATTGTGAATTGTTATTTTTATTTGTATTCATTAACAATAACAACATATACTGTAATTACAATGTTTCCATCATGTCACATTTAAGTACAAATTTGAAAAGAAATGTAATTATAATACAGCAGATTTTATAATTAATTCATATATAGAATATTGTTCTAAATCAGTTTAACCTGAAAATATTAATTTTTAGTCAAATATTTTTAAATGTACGTAAAGAAAATAGCAATGTATATTAATTAATTTACTTATAACTTATCTAGTTTTTGTCATTTGTTTTTTTTTTTTTTCGTTTTTTTTGATCCAGAACTTTTGGTGGCCGGTCATTTCTATACTTTTTCCTGGTGCGTCCGATTCATCCAGCACCAGTCCGCCATCACACTAGCATTCCAACATCCATGGTACCTTTTTCCCCGTGTCCGTAACATCCTGATATAATCTTTCACTCTGATTGTCACTCTCTGCTTCAAGATTTTCAGGGGTGAATTCCAAATGTGATTCCAAAAAGTAAACTTTGAGGCTCATATTGCAAACCAAGTCCTTAAAGTTACTAAACTAATTATTTTTCTCAACTTCTTTATGATTTGGATCTTTAGTTACCTAAAGAGTTAGAAATTACTCCTTTGAATGATAATCTCATGCCAGGTTGTTAGTCACACCATCAGAGTCTGGATGAGAAATCAGTTTTCTAATATCAAGTCCCTCTTTCAATTTAGCCTCAGGCAAACTCGGAAATGTTTGGCACAACATTGACTCCACCTTTTGACAAACTTAAATCTAGCTTAATATGAAGCAGTGGTGGCAGCACTTTATCCAGATCTAACAGGTTAAGTCTGATGATGTTTTTGGCACAAAGGTGTAGCTTTTCTCTAGCTGGCCATTCCCAATGCATGAAGAGTATCATTGGTGGTGTAAGGGCTACCTGCTGCTGTTGACTCATCACCGTCTTCAATTCCAGTTACATTCTGACATTATTATTGAATAAAATAACAGTTTTGCTTTAAACATAGATTCTAATATTATAATACAGAACACATAATATGTGTTATGCTTTATATTACAAAACCAGAAAGAGGCTTCTTTCTTAATGCAAGTTATTTAATGGCTTCCTTGAATCAACTTATAAATACTGATGGAAACACGGAGTGAAGAGTCTGATTGGTGTTCTTCTGAGCTGATCGAGTTGTATAGGGTGTGAACATTAACTGTGAACATTTTTTATTTCTTCTCATCTTTTGATAGTGTAAGGTAACTGTTTAATGCTTCATTATGTAATCAAACATATAAAGTTTAAGTTCACCTAATAAAATCTATTTTAAAACACAATGGATACCTCTTTTAACATCTGTGAATCCTTTGACTGTAATTCTATAATTTACTTTATTAGATATGTTAGCAAGCCCTTTGATCTTCCCTCTTGCCAACTACTGGATCATCGAAATGTAGAAGAACATCTTTAATCCTATAGTGGTTTTGACACTTTCTACAAATTACATTTCAACCTTCTTTCTTTAAGTTCATTCATTTAGCATATAATTAAATGCTGTCAGTTTTTATAAGGAATGTGAGGTGCTAATGAAACAGCACTTGCTTTTGAAGGTCTTGTTTAACACTTCAACATTTGCAAATCAAATTCTTAATGTTGTATTTTGTGCATTTGCAGCCAGAAGTTTGCATTAGCATGTGACAAATGCTTTTTTTAAACACTATAGATCAAAGCATACTCATTCCTGCTTTTCCTTAATATATAATTTTTTTATACTAATTACACTTTATTTTGTAATGATAATATGACATTCAGAAACCTGCTTAATCCGGTTTGAATCATGAGCAATGTACATCTATTCCTGCAGGATTAGGTGCAAGGCAAGAAACTGCCCTGATGGGACACCAGTTCATTGCAGAGACCACTCACACATACACCCACAATGAGTTAATTTACAGTTTCCTACTAATTATTACACACATCTTGGGATTGTGTAGTGGAAAGCAGAATTCTTGCAAAAACATTATGAGGAGAACATACACACTCCACACAGACAGCAATCAATCTCGGGATGCAGGATCAACAAGGCAGCAGCACTAACATCTACACCACTGTGCCCACATTTAACCATTATTAATCCAACAAGTTGTGCCCACCAATCCATCCTCTAAGTGAAACAATAGAGTTATGGGTGAGACAAAGAACATGCCTCTAGATTCAAATCACAGACTAGACACTTTCTGTGTAGAGTATGAATGCTGTCTCTATGTTGTCTACATTTTTCTGAAATTCCTTTGTGATTTGAACAACATAGTGGGTTAGATTAACTGATGACCCTAAAGTGGTCTAGTTTGAGTGTATGAGTATGAATAGATACCCCATCTAGATATGATTCTTACCTTGTGCCTGACACTGTCAGAATAGGCTATGGTCTCCACAACATCACATTTAATGAACTGAGGGCAGACAATAAAAGGACAAAGCTATTTGTATCTATGTTCAGTCATTGTACACGTAGCAATTCCAGAAGGTAAGATGCCAGCTCAGTAGTAGTGATAAATTCAAGGTTAATAGCTTTGCACGACCATACACTAATTGCACTAAACTCTTACACTCAGTTTTGTACATTATAAACTTCACCAACTTAGATTCTGTGCCACCTCTGCCAAGTTTAGAATGCACTTCTTCCAGCCATCCTGCTTAATAGTATTTTCACAGTGTAAAAAGGTGACCGTGTAGTGTTACAGAGCAGTGACAGCATATGCCACTGTACACTGTAATGACAATAGGTGCCATAGCTAAATATATTTTTGTTATTTAGCTCAAACAGTTCATTATTACGCAGCTGCAGGTCCAAGTGCCAGAATTCGATCCCAAATAAGGGAATGGCAGTAACACATGCTTAGATGTGAAGTATGTCAATTTTTACTATAACAAAGACAACACAACTAATAGATCTTCCAACATATTTCTGACTAAGAAATGGCATCATCTTACTACATAACACACATATGAACACAGACACATAAGCAATTTGACAAACAAGAAGAGAGCATTCAGTCCTTCACACTTGTTTGTTTAGCTAAAAGTTAAGCTGTCTCAATATCTCATCCAGATACATCTTAAATATTGTAAAGGTTTCTGTTTCAACACTCATTTAAAGTAATGTGAAAGGATATCAGATTAACAGTTAGTCACATAAAACACATACCAATGAGAGTTTGAATACACTAGGAAGTGCATATCTGCTCCAAAATACAGATGATGTTGGTTTGGAGGGGAATATGATCATATGCGTGCTATCTGCTTAGAATTTAAAGGTATAATACTGGTAACTAATTGGTTTTGCTAAATGAGAACAGATGTTGTTAATCTTTTTGATGCCATTTCTAATAGTAGGCACATTTCTCTGCCCAGTTCATCTTGTGTTCACCCATGTAATCTAAAAATATCAGGCGTATGCCTGAGCCCATGGAACCCCAAAGCTTTGGGAACACCAACAGTCAGCAGGAGGCAGTGCCAACAGCAAAATAAAAACAAATGTTGAACTTTAAAAAATGAACATTAACTTAAAAATGAACACAGTTATAAAACTAGATACCCTTTCAACTGTAAAAAGAGTTAAATTTAAAAACAAAAACCACATAAATGTTTAGTCAAAATGTTTCATTGACCTTCCTCATATATGTTCAAGTGTTGTTATAAAATTCGATTAATGCATTTAAATGTAATTTGGTTCACAATTCATGCTTTCAAACAACAACTTTTAATGTCAAAGGAATACAAAAAGTTATATTTGTTAGAGAGTTGCATACGGCTGGATTCTACCTCATTAGACTGATGGAATTTTTCTCACCCAGTGAGGGTGATAATGAGATTGGCCTTGCGCCATCAGATGCAGTTTATTATTGCCAACACTAATTTGTCTCAGGAGCACAGTGATCAACTGTGATTTTTAATTTCAAAACAAAGGTATAATCCAAATAAACACAAACGGAGTATATGATTGCATCCAATGTAAATCTGGAGAATATACAGGAATCAATGTTAATGTTTAACAAAATTTGATTAGTTTTAATTCACCTCATATGAGAATGTGCTGAATTACTTAAGGCGCTATTTTACATAAAAATAAACACATAAAAAAATCTAAATTTATTAAACACTATATAATATAGGACAAAATCCTTGTATAGGATTTCAGAGCTGCTTCTTATTAGTGGCTCTTTGAGTATGGAGTTAGGAGGGGAGAAGGGCAATGGCTCTCCGGCAGGAAAGAGCGAGTCAGAGAAGTGGGCAAGTGCGCTAGCCTTGTCACTTGATTAAAAGGATTCCTTGCTCATGAAGGGAAGACAAGAAGCTGTGAGAGTGTTTCTTTTACTTTTGTACTGTTTGTATTTTGTGCTCTCCCATTGATTATCCATACCTGGTGTGCTATTTTCTAGAATGTTTCGGCGTCTTAATAATTCTCGTCATCAGTTCTATCGTATATCTATACACAATTTGATACTGAAGAATTGTAGAAAGAAATTCAAAAGCAAAAGTCAAGAAGTCTAAAGGGCAAAAATAATACACGCATAAAGATTGCTTTGTTAAAATATCAGTAAGTTCAGTTTGTGATGCATTTAATGTGCTGATTCTCAGAGCCACATAACGTCTAAGACCACATTCTAGAGCATGGCAACACAAAATGACATCAACAACTAAGAAAAGTACTTTATAATAACTGAAAACAATTCCTTATTACAAAAATAAATGCATAATTCATATTCAGTGCCTCAAAAAATCAACAAAGGGAAATAACCGTTAAGTAAAAAGGCTTAAACAAGTGTACAAAAAATTGCCAACATACTAATTATAAAACACTGAAATCCCTAGAACACTTGGAATAAAAAATAATACAAATTTGACTGTTAAACTTTTATTGATATAAAGACTCGTGTCACACTCGACTGTGTGTAAAGTTAAATACAGCAAATAAACCATTTTGACATGCATACTTGCATTCCTTTGCATAATTCTGTAATGTTCATAGAGCTTACAATTGAGAGACTGGTAGTCTTTGTGCTTATGAGAACTGCTGAGTTTAAAATTCCAAATTGTGGGATAATATCTAATTGAATTTAAAACATTGACACTGGAGGGAAAGTAGACTACCAGGTGTCTTTATCTTGTTCAACTCTCTCCTGTCATGAATCTAATTTCTCTTCACGCCTACATTCCCGAAACCTGATCCACAACATAGTCAGTCCAAAAATATCCTTTAATTTCCCCACATAATGCAACATAATTCAGTGGAGTTAAAGTGTAGACTTGGAAGAAAACAAAAATTACTGAAGATATTTCATAAGAGTTTGCTTGACAATAGAACGTATTTTGTCCCCAGAGGGAAATTTGGATTTTTATAGAAGCTTTTTAAATAAATAAACACATAAATAGGTAGATACAATATGTAAGTAAATCGATCAATAAATAAAAATACACACACTTTGGTTTGAACACACACCAGAATGACTATAAAGCAAGAAAACCAAAAAGAATGAAGTCTTCTGACTTGGCTGTCACAGTCCCGGTGAGGCATTATACAGACTTCTGTAATATGTCTCACCCCTTTTTTCAATACATCCCCATAAATGCAGAATCATCTGAGACTTTCTGCAAGTGACAACACCTGGTGTTGTATTTGTAGCCAGAAGAGTACATAGTGAAGAGAAAAGGAGACAGGACTGTTCCTTGTGGTGCTCACGTCCAGATCAGAAACACAGTCCTTGATTCTCACAAACTGTGGTCTGCCAGACAAATAGTCAACTATCCAGAGCACCATTGGCTCATCCACCTACATATCTCTGAGCTTACCACCTAACAGGGATGGCTGGATGGTACTGAAGGTGCTAGAGAAATCAAAAAACATAATTCTCATAGTGCTACCAGCTTTGTCCAGGTGAGAATAAGCCTTGTGGTGTAGATAGATAATTATATCCTCCACTACAGTCTTTGTCGATAGGGAAACTGAGTGGGTCCAGGTGGTCTATCACAAGATGACTCATATAGTCCTGGACCAGTCTGTTAAAGGTTTTTATGATGTGAGACGTAAGTTGTCTACTTACTTGGTCTTCAGATGGTCAGAAGTGTACTTGTCAATGGGCATTCTAGATGATGTGGTAGTAGCTGTTGATGTAGTAGGGGTGGTGTGGGGAGACTGGTCACTGGAAGAAGGTGGCAGTGAGAGGGAAAATTTATTATAAAATTCAGGATTTCAGCTTTGTCCATATCCCCTTCTAGCAAATCGACTCTGGATTGCTTGACTCCTGTAATTATACCCAGTCTATTCCAGACATTTCTCATGTTATTCTGAGTGAGTTTGTTTTCTATTTTAGCTTTGTAAGCTTTATTTCCTTCACTTAGATTTTTCTTTAGCACACTGTACATCCTTTAGGGCCTCTTTGTCCCTGGATTGGAATGCTCTCTTTTTCTTATTTAGGAGACCTTTCAACTCCTTAGTAATCCAGGGCTTGTTTTTTGGAAAGTAACACACTTTCTTTCTAGGTACCACTGTGTCCACACAGAAGTTAATAAAATATGTGATGCAGTGACAGAGTCCCTCAGTATTGTCCACATGTAACTCACATATCATTTCTCAGTCTGTCATTTGGAAGAAGTCATTCAGAGCCATTTTAGCCTCCAGGCTATACTTCCTCACTATTCTGGTGGTAACAGGTTGTGGTCTAATGAAAGGCTTGTAGCTGGGAATAAGATGAAACAGGCTGTGGTTAGATTTGCCTAAAGGAGGCAGTAGATTACATTTACATTTTAATATAGCAGGTCCAACTTTTTATTTCCATGAGTGAAACCAGTCACAGACTGGGAGAAATTTGTCATAGCTCCTTCCAGAGTCACATGTTTGAAGTCACCACATATCGTAACTACAGGGTCGGAGTGAGTCACCATTAAAGTGATGGTGACAGAATGATTAATTTCTGTTGTGAGGTCCTATGAGAATTATAAACATTAATAAAGATGATGTAATTTATCTCCCTGGGTAAATGTCGTGGACGACTGATATTCTGACAGCCAGAATTTCATTGTCTGAATTGCAAACTGTAGTTGTAACTGTTATATGCCCCCTTTTACACCGTTCCTCATTCACATAGATGACCAGCCCCCTTCCTATCTTTTTTCAACACTACATTGGGTCTCTGTCTGCTTGAATAAAATGAAATCTGTCTAGCATTAAAACAGTGTCAGATATATATGGTTTAAGCCAGCTCTCCATAAAGCACAAAATGCCACGGTACTTGTATGCACCATGACCCGCTATAAGCACAGACAACTCATCCATTTTATTTGACAGTGATGGAACGTTTCTCATTACAATTGATGGTACACCAGTTCTAAAACCTTTTCGCGTTGCTTCTATTTAAGCCCCGGCATGTTGCCTTCTCCGTCTGCAGACAAACAGCTCCTGCAGTAAACTGCTTAGATGCTCATGATTGCAGTGCAAAAAGCTGATGACGGGAGTCTCTAACATACCCCACTTTCATTTTCTCAATGTCTCTTACTGTTTCAGGTGTTGCAAACACAAGGTAGCCTTTGGGTCCATCGAAGTTTGCAGCCTGTTTGAAGTGCAGCTATGAAAAGCCTGCGTCTGGGTTTGAGTGGATTGCAGTTCGTTGGTAAATTTAAAATCTGATTTCTAGTGGCTACTATCAGTGACAAGCCAGAATCCAAAGAAATTCAAATTTTAAATAAGATGAATAACTAGTAAATAAGTTCAGAAAAAAGAAAGACAATGAGAAATACAGAGCTTCTGTAAAAAGGCTGCTGCTTGCACAGCACCCGGAAATAATACATGGCATTATAACAACAGTAAAAAACAGAGATACATCTTTGCTGTTCCATTAAACAGTTTTAATAAAGTCACACCCAGTTTTTGTATTTTTTTGTCTAAAGTTTAATAGTTTGACTTGAGCCTCTAACAACACTCTTTCTTCACATAGCACAGTTTCCAAGTGTCTGAAGCATATTTTTTCTAGCATGGCCATTTCAAGAAACTAGTAGTCAGTTCGGACTTATTAATCAATCTTGATTTTGCCATCCTTCACAGGGCATGCTATTAAACTTAAAGCAGCCATCCAATATCAAACCTGCTTAATCCATTTTGTGAGGTTTTACACAAAGCAGGAAGCAACAAAATAACCTCTATGGCATTGTGGCCCTAATTCAAAGCAACACAATAAAATCTAAGATCATTTAATACAAGATGAATTACAAAGAAACAAATCCTGAAGAGTCTATAGGTTTTTTGTTTTTTTTTTGTGGTGATCTCCTATTGCCTTCTGGGATAAATGATCACCTCTACATTGTGACACTGGGGAGTGTCCACATGGCCGATATATGATCTCACAATGTGATATTGATTTTGTATAACAGATGGCAAAAGGAGATTTCTTGGCACTTTGGGACTCAGAAGCATGGTCACATTGTGAGCTTGCCTGATCTTTTTAGAACTGATAGACTTTTACTTTTGAAATTCAGCTTAGTTGATATTTAGTTGCAATATTTGCCACCTGTACCTGTGGTGTAACCTTTTCATTTCTTTAGAACTTTATCAATATTTTCTTATTTTATTTGCTTTTCATGTTTAACCCTTAGCTATTCGCGCTGGTATATTTTGTACACAGTTAGTTTTGTCAAACGTCCTTTTACTTGAACCTACCGGCAGTATCTGCCATGTATCCTAAGCTTAATTCACTACAAGTACAGTGTCACAATGGTTTCCCTCCAGTGTGCCCAAAGCTGGTTTTATAAGTGGATGCAGTCCAATTCCATATGGTGCATTTGGTACACCACGTGGGTACTTACATATGTATGACAATAATGAGATGTCCTTCTTGTAATGACTTTGTCTGCAAAGAACATTCAACAACTGAAGTGAAATGTGATACGTGTGAAAATCCTGCAGTGTGACGGGTGATGAATGAGCACTGGAGAAGTGGATCAGGTTTATTTTCAGGTAGTCCTAGACTGTGTCATAGTATTCAGTAATATGGTATTAAATTACATTAAAAACATGTACAATTTAAAATTATTGCAATATTTTATATTACAACCTCAGAGCATGCATATAAATAGCCATTTTAATACTGGTGCAATAAAGTACACCGCACAAATATTAATGAGATGAGAAATGGTGTGAGTAATTAAGGGTTAAGGTGGCTACTTTTGATTGTAAACTCTTCATAGATCATTATTTAGGCTAGTTCTAGGATCTGTGAATACTTTCAAACCATTTGATAATTTCTACACATTTTGTCCTTTAAACTTTTTTCAAGAGGTAGATGTTAATTGAGACAGACCAATAGAAGCCTATACAGTGATCCCTCACTATATCACGCTTCGTCTTTTGCGGCTTCACTCTATCGCGATTTTTTCTCATACATGCTTACGTCACTACGCATGCGCTTTCTGAGAACTATTATCTAAGCCCCACGACGGCTCCTAAACGTGCTGCTTTTTCTAAGCCTTCTGACAATAAAACTAAGTGCCAGAGGAAGATGTTTACTATCCAGGAGAAGGTGAAACTCTTGGATATGATCAAAGATGGCAAAACCCTACAAAAGCCTCCTCACGCATATGAAAAGACAGAGCCAGCAACTGCCTATCATGATGTTCTTCAGCCGCGCACCCAGACACCCACTGCCTACTCCTAGTACTCCTTCAGTGGAAGAAGACAATGACGCTCCTTCTGAAGATACTGCACCACCTGAAGACTCTCCTACTGAGGTCGTGCCTTCATAGGTTAGTGGTTGTGTGTAAGAACTGTGTGTGTGTGATTAAATGTACAGTACAATAATCTACTATATAAAAGCGGTCAGGATTGTCCTGTCCCGTGAGTGCAAAGCGTAGCGGTATTCCACTTATCACAGACTTACTACTTGCGGCTTGCAGTACGAAGCAACGCGATGTGAGCAGAGTTCTGGTGCTCCCATCGTTCCCTTGCTTTAGAGAAATAGAGAAAATTGTGTCTCTGGAAATAATTAATGTTGATGGAGTACAAATGCCTCACCGTGTAGTAAATATCAGGGGAGATGGTGCTTGCTTATTCTCATCTATAGCTTATTTAGTGCATGAAACTCTGTCTTTAGCGGTACAGATTCGGGCTGACATTGTACGACTTTGGACAGGCACTGCTGCCGGAAGAGCGTTATCGAGCACCTGGAGCATGTCCGGGTGATCGTAAAAGGGGCCGCCTTCCTACAGTCGGGGAGTTAAAGTTGGGAGTGGGAGCATGACGAAGCTCCCGTGGAGAGAGGAAAAGGCGACCCACGGACAGTGAGAGAAAGGCCTGTATTAGGGGTGATTGGTGCTGGGAGCACTGTGTGCTGTGCGGAACTGTGTGAGAACTGTAAATAAATGTGTGCTTTTTATAAAGATGTCTCAGTCTGGTGGTGTTCGGGCATATCTCACAATATATACATACACACATATACACATACATACAGTACATGCATACACATACAAATATTATTTTTCAATTACTGCACTTAAAAAGAGTTATACAGTGTTGTGGTGGGGGCTGAAACCTGAACAATCTGGAGCAAGACAGGAATGAAAGGACGCCAGTCTTTTACAAGGCACAATCTATCAGGACCTCACACTCTGCCAGTTCAGAGTGGAAAATCATTCTATCACTCACATCTTTGAGAGGAAGCCAGGATAACTTCCATCAATACAAGATGAACATATACTCTGACTCACCTAGATGGTGAGAACTTCCTGGTCAAAAGGAAGTTCCACAAAGTAGGGAACATGTATTTCTGCAGCACTCTTGGACCCTGACAAGACTGCCCTATTGAACTCTAGCTCCCAGCATGCCTTGCTGATGTTGACACAGGTAGCATCATCTATGGAGGCCGCCACCTAGCATCTGGGGGAAGTATGTAGTCCTGCCAGGTTGTCTTCACATATTCAAACCCTACTGGCCTCCCGCCCAGGAAAGGGTTTTCAATTTATCCCCGCTGGGAAGCCAGTATGTCCTCCTGCAAATTGGCACATCTTATCATTCTTCTGACAAGGGCAGAGGACATCTTGCTCTTCTTTGTACTCAGGTAAGAGAGCTTAACCCATCCTGACAGGGGCGCCAGCATATGTGTGCCTTCAATCACAGCACATATAATTCAATTAATTAAATCATAATGCAGGCTACATGACTTCCTCAGGATCACATACAGTGGTGTGAAAAACTATTTGCCCCTTTCCTGATTTCTTATTCTTTTGCATGTTTGTCACACAAAATGTTTCTGATCAAACACATTTAACCATTAGTCAAATATAACACAAGTAAACACAAAATGCAGTTTTTAAATAATGGTTTTTATTATTTAGGGAGAAAAAATCCAAACCTACATGGCCCTGTGTGAAAAAGTAATTGCCCCCTGAACCTAATAACTGGTTGGGCCACCCTTAGCAGCAATAACTGCAATCAAGCGTTTGCAATAACTTGCAATGAGTCTTTTACAGCGCTCTGGAGGAATTTTGGCCCACTCATCTTTGCAGAATTGTTGTAATTCAGCTTTATTTGAGGGTTTTCTAGCATGAAGAGCCTTTTTAAGGTCATGCCATAGCATCTCAATTGGAATCAGGTCAGGACTTTGACTAGGCCACTGCAAAGTCTTCATTTTGTTTTTCTTCAGCCATTCAGAGGTGGATTTGCTGGTGTGTTTTGGGTCATTGTCCTGTTGCAGCACCCAAGATCGCTTCTGCTTGAGTTGACAAACAGATGGCCGGACATTCTCCTTCAGGATTTTTTGGTAGACAGTAGAATTCATGGTTCCATCTATCACAGCAAGCCTTCCAGGTCCTAAAGCAGCAAAACAACCCCAGACCATCACACTACCACCACCATATTTTACTGTTGGTATGATGTTCTTTTTCTGAAATGCTGTGTTCCTTTTACGCCAGATGTAACGGACATTTGCCTTCCAAAAAGTTCAACTTTTTTCTCATCAGTCCACAAGGTATTTTCCTAAAAGTCTTGGCAATCATTGAGATGTTTCTTAGCAAAATTGAGACGAGCCCTAATGTTCTTTTTGCTTAACAGTGGTTTGCGTCTTGGAAATCTGCCGTGCAGTCCGTTTTTGCCCAGTCTCTTTCTTATGGTGGAGTCGTGAACACTGACCTTAATTGAGGCAAGTGAGGCCTGCAGTTCTTTAGACGTTGTCCTGGGGTCTTTGTGACCTCTCGGATGAGTCGTCTCTGCGCTCTTGGGGTAATTTTGGTCGGCCGCCACTCCTGGGAAGGTTCACCACTGTTTCATGTTTTTGCCATTTGTGGATAATGGCTCTCACTGTGGTTCGCTGGAGTCCCAAAGCTTTAGAAATGGCTTTATAACCTTTACCAGACTGATAGATCTCAAGTACTTCTGTTCTCATTTGTTCCTGAATTTCTTTGGATCTTGGCATGATGTCTAGCTTTTGGTCTACTTCTCTGTGTCAGGCCGCTCCTATTTAACTGATTTCTTGATTGAAACAGGTGTGGCAGTAATCAGGCCTGTGGGTGGCTACGGACATTGAACTCAGGTGTGATACACCACAGTTAGGTTATTTTTTAACAAGGGGGCAATTACTTTTTCACACAGGGCCATGTAGGTTTGGATTTTTTTTCTCCCTAAATAATAAAAACCATCATTTAAAAACTACATTTTGTGTTTACTTGTGTTATATTTGACTAATGGTTAAATGAGTTTGATGATCAGAAACATTTTGTGTGACAAACATGCAAAAGAATAAGAAATCAGGAAGGGGGCAAATAGTTTCTCACACCACTGTATTTGGAGGAGAGGACTGATCCAGCAAACTCCTAAACACATGCATATTAGATTTATAAATTAGCCCTTGTAAATGTAATTAAGTCTGCCCTGTGATGAACTGGTATCCTATCCAATTATCTGTAGATTACCCTAAAGTAATTTTTTGTAATATTTACACCCATAATAAATTAAGTTACAAAAGATGAACTGATACTATACTTTCAGATTGTTTAACTAAACTAGTGTAAAGAAAAGGCAAAGTACTGTCCCAGCTGACAGAAAAAAAGAAGTTCTTCATTTTGCCCAGGAAAAGTAAACTTTTGAACCAAGTAATCTGCAAATGGCCATAGTGACTAATATGACTGAACCTTTGGAAACGAACAGAAAACCAGGACTTAGTCCTGTAAGAAACTCCTGCTTAAAATATTAAAACACAGAACATCATATATAGTAAGAGTGAAGAAGAGAAACGACGAAGAGTGAGTGAGATAGAGAAAGAAAGATCCAGAGGGGGCATGGAAAATTCAGAACCCAGTAGGGAAAAATACATCTTAACCAGAAAGCTCATGATTTATTATGTCTAGTAGAATCTAATCAGATCTGCTATGACAGGAATAGCCAAATTAAGAGAAAACGTCAGTCAAGAATCAAACCATTCCTTAAATGTTTTCTCTCCTTTTAATCCAATTACTTTTCCAATATTTTACAAATTTACAATCCTTGCTTCAAATCTTGGCCTCATCACGTTCTGAATGGAATTGTCATACTCTGTGTGTTTTCTCCTGGTGTTTTGTTTGTCCTTCGAAATTCCACACATTGAGGTTATCTATTGGTGGCTTTCATAGGCTGAAGTTTCCTTCCTATGTGAAACGTGTGTAATAGACTGACAGGTAAACTTTAATAACAAAATTGTTAATTTAGGGTGGTGACACACTACGTTCTGTTTCCGTTTTTCCAAATTTTCTAAAACAACTACTTTTATTTGTATTTACTTCAAAATCTTTTGTGGGAGTCAAGATTGTTTCCCTGTTTGTTCTTGACATTGGTTTCAGGTTCATGCAGTGACCTTTGGTGATCTGCATTCTTTTGTTTTTCAAATTTTTTGGCCCTTCCTTTGTTTAAGTTTGTTCTCCCTCACATTTTTTTATTCTAATGAAACAACCACCTACTCTGTCACCTAATTTATGATGTCTGAACATTATGTTCAGAGTGTCCCTATAGCCCATATTGCACAGTAAAGGTCTTGAAAACAATTAGCATTCTTGAGGATGGATAGAACACAATTAGCTTAAAATAAGCTGAATCTTTTGCACAGTTTTGAGCTAATTCAGAAGAATTTTTTTATCTTTAATTACATCACTTTTGACAGGCAGATGTTTGACTTATTTTTTTTTGAAAGGCTGTACTCATTTTATATGAAGCTTGGGTGCTCCACCCCCAGGTTTGGTTAACCAGATATACAATTTTAAGAGATTGTTATTTTCATGGGAATTGCTACATATGCATTATTTTCACTTTTACTTTAAAGCTTTAGTAAAAACAATATTTGGAATTAACTTTTCAAGACCGCATTGGATTTTGATTCCGTGTTTGGACTTACATCGTGACAACGCAACATATAACTGCCTGTGAATGAATATCATTTCTTTCTCTCTAATAAATAAAATGACTTTTTTGAATGTTTGTCCATGCTTTTTTTTTTTCGCTTTGTCGCTGGCATGTCATCTAGAACGTATAAAATTATTGTCCTGATAAAAATTTATAAGAGCTGAGAGCGCAGGAAGAGTGTCTGACAAAAGCATTCACACGACTGAGGTTAGATGGCCGTGGTCTTGTTTGAAAACAGTTTTACTGTAAGTAGGTCGTGACGTGAAAGAATTTCATGTTAAAAGTCTCTGTCTGACGGGACTTAATACCATGTCAACGTTTTTGTAATCTTTTAATTTTCACTGGGAACACAAATTAGATGATCTACAAGTCTCCGACTTAAAGTTTAAATGCAAACAATATATTCAATCTCTTTTCGCTGTTCCATTATTTCACTGAGTAATAATTTCCGTTTGTTTGCGCTGATGCAATCTCTCCTATCCTTTTTTTAAGACTTTTGAATTTTCGTACTTTCATTATCTCTGACCTGCTCTGCATGTGTACCATGCCAACATTTTTTTAATTCTTTACGATGTTCTACTTTGTCATCTACTCTTTGTCCTTTATTTCTGGCCCCGGGCGTGGACTCATCTCATGGGACGTATAAGTGCCATTCTGAGAAAATCATGTCTCGTCTCCTTTTTTTTTTTTTTAAATAGAGAGATAAGATAGCTCTTTTGTCCCACAGCTGCACAACCCTTGGATTTTTTCCATTCTTTCCATGCCTGTGCAGGTTTTATGCCTGGTACTCAACTTTTCTTTGTTCATCTTAAAGACTTGCGTTTAATTAACTGACAGGTCTAAAATGGCACAGTATGAGTAAGCCTGGGAGAGTGTCCCTGTGCCTTTTCATGGAATGACACCCCATCCAAGAATCATTCTGGCCATATGTCTTCTACTATATCTGTCTATCTATCTATCTACTGGACTGTCAACAGATTTCTACAATGCTAAACATTTTAGACTATAAAACTGATACTAGATGTTGTATAATTGTAGCTAAAAAGTATTCAATAGCTTTTTGTGGACATGCTGTGTATCGTTTAATAAGTATAGTGCAATAAGTCATTCATTTATTTATTATTTGATTGCTTAATGCACGAATATGCAATATTTGGTTTTAAAGGTTGCACATGGGCTACAAAATACAAAATATTTTATGACACAGGTCATTCAAATAAATATTTTTTAAATCGGCTTTTCAGTTGCATAGCATTAAAGAAGAAGCCTGTATGCAGTCATGTAAAGAAATATAATCTTCTTCCTGATTTCCACTATTATTGCAAATTTTTGACACAGAATATTTTCATGTCTTAAATCTAAATCAAATATTTGTCAAAGGGAACATGAGTGAACAGATAACACATTTTTAAAACTTATGCCATATACTGAATGAAACATTTTATCAGTCATTATGTAAAAATGTAATTGTCCCTTACATTTAATACAGTAACTGGTTGTGCCAACATTACCTGCAAAGACTACAATCAAACTGTTCCTGTAATTTGATATTAGTCTTTCATATTGCTGTGGAGAGTTTCTTTCACTGTAGAATTGCTCTAATTTAGAAACACTGGCAGACATTTAAGCAAAAATGGCTTGCTTCAGGTTCTGCCACAGCATCTCTGTGTTGTATGTAACATTAATATGGAATAAATTAGGCAGCTTTCTACATTTTGTGTAAAACACTTAATTTTTTTGTTCTAGTTTTATAAAGATGTATATCATATTATTATTTGAATTTATTGGCATGAAAGAATGTGGTACAGATGATAAACCTATTGATAATAAATTATGATAAATTAACCTGTTTTTGTTTTTAGAAAACTAAATTATGTTGTGATGATTTTTATTTCAGTAGAAACATAAGGTGTTAATGTGTTAGTTTTGTAAATAGGAGCAATTATAAGTAGTTCATTACTTCTATTCCTAATTCAAAACCAAAATTTCTGGATCAGGAATAGTTAAAGCATCTTAGCAAGTCTGACTTTCCAGTGCATTGTCAATGTCAGCGTTATTAGAGTAGTTTATGTTAAAAATTTAGGATATTACAACCCTTTACAATCTGTGAGGACTGCTATATCAAATAAAGACTGAAAAATGAAGACTAACAACAGAACCCAGTGCAATACAACTGCATTAAATATGATATTAGAAAGAATGAGTAAATGTAGATATTTAACATTATTCAGGTAACATTATTAAAATAAAAATTTAGATTAACTGGTGATTATAAACTGGCCCTGCTATCCACAAGCATGGCCTGTAATAACCTGATGACCCTCTGACAATCAGCCTCTAGAATGGGTTGAGCATCTTTGAAAATTGACAAATACATGTTTAGGCAGCAACCTTAAATAACAATGGAAAATGGAAATGGATGTCTAATGAAGCATCTGTTTAAAAATCTACTTTTTTGAAATTATGTTCTAGGAGTAATTATGAAAGCTTTCAGTAAATGCTATTAGTTTCCCATATTTGTTATATGTATATACAAGTTAAATGCAGTATATTCTTCATATTTATACTATAGTTACATCTTTATATCATTTCTATAGTATAACCAGGTGCTATCCATTTTTCCATTTACCGAAATGAATTAACTAACTAATTAACATATGTTGAAAAAAAACAAAGCAATAAAAAAGCTTACAAAAAGAACAAATACAGATATTAAACATTAAAATAGTTATCTGATGAACTCTAATGGACATTTATGTACTGCAACAGCAGTTCTGGATGTCAGTGACATGCAGTATTTGTGCTTCTTTTCATTCTTGGAACAATTCGGTGCTGTGTTGTGTACTTCCTGTCACTCAAAGCAGCAAAGTTTCCTATTGCCCTTTTTCAAGATATCCTGCATTGTGATCGCCTCAGTTCCATTACCTTTGAGACAATAATTCAATAAAGCAGCAGGGATCATTCAGTTTCAGTAGCTGAGGCATCTGTCTGGCAACATCCAACTATTTGGCCTCTTTGGGCACCTGCCAGGGGGGCATTCTTACTCTTAATGCCGAGAAATTAACTGCAGGGGATTCATTCTGTCTTCTTACAGGAGGGTTATCAGCTTACACAGCAAGAGCCTACAGTGCCCTTTATGAAAGAAGCATGCCATCAATATAGTTCACAAACTTTATATTCAGCTGGAAAGAAACACATCTATGTTCCTTTTGAATTTCTTTAAATATAGAAGAAACTAAACGATATGTGCTAATGACAGGGTGACGGAGCCAAATAATAGAAAAGCCCCTTTAGTTCAATAGGACATGTGTTTCAGTGCATGATTCATTTTATATATCCTTAAGTGCCAACAGACAGCGCTTTCTCTATACTTAAAGTGTAACGTGTCTGTCATAAATAGTACTTTTCAAATTTTGGAATGGAATTATTTTGTTTCAGAAATGAAACAACCCTGCTTGAATCAAAGATACGTCCAAAACATAAGTGGACATAGGTGAGCAGGAAATATTAGATTTTGCTGATAGTTCTTTTCTCTGGTTTTATATTGTAAGTGTTGAATTTGTTGCACACAAGTCTCCAGTATGCAGAAACATGAAATGATAGAAGTACATTATGAAAATTCTCTTTTTTGTACTGGATTTTGACAGACCATTCTCTTATAGTTTACTTTGATGCTTGTTATGTCAGTTGCCCGCCATTACTGAGCGTGCATGTGTGAATGAGAGTGTCTTCTGTGGATTGGCAACCCTGACAAGGAGTGGTCCCTTTCTTAAACCCACTGCTGCCAGGCTAGGCCTTTTCTCTCTGTGACACTATGATTACAAGCAGGGTTCAGGCAAAGAATAGATTGTGACTTAATGAAATCACTAAAACATCATGTACACTCAAACAAATCAGAACTTTTTAGCACAACTGACAAAGTTAAATACTGTATAACATCAGTAACAACTAATTTTGTGTTTGGATTTAGATATTGTGTGGAAGTATATTTTATGCATATGTTACTGGCAATGTATGAAATGCAGGCATTGTATAGAATGCCGAAAAATTGGATGTCAAAGTATGAAACGATTAATATGTCACGCATTTCCTAGGCATTCTCGTGTCAATGCCAAAAGACAATACTTTGCCTAAATAGCATTTGTCATTCTATATAATGCCTAGGTATTACATACAATGCCTAGGGAAAGTATATATAATATTAAAATAATCTGAATATTTCATACTTTGCCTAAACACGCCAGGTATTCCACACATTGCTTAGGCATTCTATACAATGCCTGCATTTCATACATTGCCGGTAACATATAGATTATAAATGAAGCCTTTAAAAAATACATTGTCTTCGAACTTAATGCTTGGGATTCACATTTTGAATAAGATTGCAATGTGATGAAAAATTAAAGTTGGTTATAAATGTGTAAGAGGTCAAAAGGTCAGCAAAATGGTTAAATAAAATGAGACAGAGCAGGACAATATTAAAGGAAAGGAGGAGTAGAAGACGACTAAAATAAGTAGTTGAAGAATTAAACTGAGATGTAGTTAGGACCAGCCTACCTACGACTGACACAATAATGTACATATACTTGAAAAATGATACTGAATTATTTATCCATTCATTCCCTGAACTCACTATATCCATTTTCATAAGGTCACTCAAACAGTGACAGTTCACAGTCAATAATTCACCTAACTTGCTTACCATTAAGATGTCCTCATTGGAGAAAAATTACATGAACAAAAATGGTACTGGGTGTTGTACCATGTTAGCCATTATGAATGCAGTGAGAAAAGAACCAAAATATAACCCATAAGTTAGTTAGGCTTTCAAAAAGCTTCTGATTTGGTTCCACAAGAACATTATTTCTGAAATGAAAATTATATCAGAAGTTGATTTAAGTTAGTTAAACGGACAGGCAGTTGTAGCTCAGATGAGAGGAGAATGATCTCCTTGGAGTGGGGTCACTATTGAGGTCCCTCCGATGTCTGCGCTTGGACTGTTACTCTTTATAATTTATATTAATGGCATTGATTTTTAAATAATATGGAAACTCATGAAATTCATAGATGGATCCCACATTATTTGGCATGCAAAATACTGAGGAGTATTATGCTTTTAAGGTTAAACATTATGCAACATTAACTTTTTGTGTGAAATCTGTATTTATGTGTTGTTTTCAACCTCATTGTAATAGTTTTTTTTATTATTTTTGATATATTTGTATTTTTTTAAGCAATTATTCCATTTTACTACCATATAAGAACCAGTGACCATCATGATATAAGATGTTGTTGAACTAATATTAGTGTCCAAGATTCATTACTTTTGTTGTGTTAGTTATTGAAGAGTTCCATTTCTTGCATATTTTCAACTTAGGTTTTTGGTATACATATTTGGATGTTGTTTCGGTTCATTTTAACTGTTTCTGATCACGTTTCTCTCTTTCATTCCATGATCCTGTAATATCTGGGAATACCTTTACAACCCATGGCATAACAAACAGGCTGTAAAATCAAATAAAAAGACATGAACAACCTTTAAAATTGGCAAAAGATTGGAAAATGCAAGTTTAATGCAGAGATGTGCAAAGTGTTATATAGACAAACAGAACATAATTCTAAATACACAATGGTGACAGCAATTTGGCTTTTACATTTATGTAACATTTTCATTTTTAGGCAAGATGTATAAATAAATAAAATACATTGTTCATTTTACTACAGTAAAATCTCTTGACAATAATCAAGGGATATTGTGAAAAGACTCTGTAATGTAATTGTGCGATACCACTTGGGGTTTCTGGATACCACAGTAGAAAAACTACATAGCAGCTCTACAGTAGAAGCTGTGCAGAGAGGAGCAACCTGCGATTGAAGGACTTGCTCAGCTCTTGTTCTAATGAGGAACTTCTTAACATTCTGCATTTTACAGTAGTCAGCATAAGTGTGTGAATTCTCACATAAAGCATGTGTACATCCTTAACAACTTCCCCATCCTCGTAGCCCTCCAGTTATGCTGAAGTGACTTATATTATTCCTGTTTTAATTAGCAACAGACTCAACAACCCCCTGCTCTGAGCTTTCCACAGTGTGTTATGCCTGCTAGCCCACCCTACTGCTGATGTGTCACTGTCTGTCAAAACAGCCTTAATTAACCCTTGATCTATTGTGAATAAATCTTTTGTGCTCCATGATCTAATTCTGTCTAGAATTAGATTAGATTAGGTTAGATTTTTTAATTCTGATTGAAACTTGGTTGAGGAATCTGGAACAAGGCCCACTTATCGAGATGCGTCCTGAGGATTTTGCATACATTAGCTCACCAAGATTGTTTGCCTTGTACTGAGCATATTTTGAGCACGTCTAACAGGATATCATACCGCTGCTATGCAGATGACTTACATTTATATTTCTCTTTTAAAATGTCACATGTTGAAAATCATCTGTTTTGCATGACTGCCTAAATGTTATAAAAAATTGGATGGTTGAGAATTATTTGCAACTAAATACTGATAAAAATGAAATTTTAATTTGTGTGCCTGACAGTTTTACCACAATCTTTTTTTTGATAACCAAGGCTCTCGTTCCTCTTTTGTGTAATCCACTGTCAGAAACATAGGAGTTTCTTTTGGCCAGACTCTGACATTTGACAAACTCTGTCTTGCTTTTTCTACTTCAGGTTTCCAAAACAGAATTGAAGAAGATAGTGTATGCATTTGTGTCATCTCGTCGTCATGATTCCTGTAGCTCTCTGTTCACGTGCTTAAATTCATCCACACTGAATCGCAGACAGCTAGCTGGTCCAGAATGCTACTGGAAGGCTCCTGACTAGATCATCTAACTTCACACCCGTCCTAATATCTTTGCACAGGCTTCCCATGAAATTCAGAGTTCATTTTAAAATCCTGGCTCTCACTTTTACAGCCGTACATGATCAATCTTTTTGGCTTTGCATTTTGCTGTTGATATTACAGTGGCTTTTTTTGGAGCTGGTCATTAACTATGTTTTATTTGTTTTTCCCCTTTTTTATCAGCCCCTCCCCACTTTGTTTATTAGTTTATTTATTTTTTTTAGTCCCAATTTTCTATGTTTCGTTAATTTTCTGATTTTCAATTTTTTTTCTTTCATTCATTTTCGGTATAGTGAATTTTTGAACTCTGAATTCTCATATGTAATTGACTAAATAATTTTTTTAAAAATAACTATTGACTTTGGGTAAGGTTTTTGATAGTTTTGTCTTTCACAAATGCAGGAATTTTCATTTAATTTCTCTTATAGCGCTACTGTGCAATTCATTAAAGCAGCCTTTTGAAGGATGTCTCTAAAATGATGTGCTAAATCAAACAAAGTTTTTGATTACCTCATTCTTGGCATTGCTATTTGATTAATTACACATTACTTAAATGCAATGGTTCTTCTTGAATATTTTCTTGTGAGGAAAAAAGTGGGTGCGATTACCTTTTTGCTTACCTTTTCTCTCCTATAAAGGAGCAACAAATATGAAAGTTTAATGAGATGTCTACATTAGCATAACTACTGAGCACGTGTCTTAATTTTTCAATCTTTTTTTCATTTAATATAACTAGCAATGTATTCTATCAAATCCACTAATGTACGAGTTGCCCCACCATTGCATTCTTGCAAGAAATCCACAAGATGGAAATAGCAAGCATTACCTCAGTTGTGATCTGTTAGTAAGTGATGAAGTAATGCAAACTGTTTAAAAGGGTGTGAAGCAAACGCTTAACTTTAATAAATAAATTACACTGACTCAAAAGGTTTGTTCAACCATCTGGATTTCCAGAGAGTCTATCTATTGTGGGAATCCTAGGTTTACTGTGGAACAATTACTTGGAGCTGCCAGAGCTTCTAACCTTTCATTCAATAGTTGTCTAAACGACCGCTGCTGAGCTGTCCTATCTTCTCAATCCAAAACTTAAAGCTTTGAATACTGAACTGGCTTATTCAATTTGTTTACTTGCTGCTTTAAGTTAACATGTTTTCTGAGCGGCCACTGAAGCATGCAAATCCTTGGTCTCAGGGGAATAAATACACCGTGGGTAGTGTTATGTTGCTCTTTTAAAAAGAAGCTTTGGGTGGAAGGAAAATAGGAATGAGAGTGAGCTCTCAAAAGCAAAAACATCGTGGAAACTCACATTGCCACCTGATGAAAAGTAATAACAGTGCCTGAACCTGACAATAATAGCAGCAAACAGAAGATATCTGATCTGTTTAAACTAGGAAATGCAATGTAGACGATATGAGTGTTGGAATGTAATGTTTTCCATTATCAAATGAAAAATGACCCAGGTTAAACTTAACTGCTAATATTCAGAGAACAATGCACAAAGTGCATCAAGATTTACAGAAAAAAGCAACGTGCCATATGCTAAATTGGCATTTTATTAGTTCAGCTTAGAATGTATGTAAAGTTTTGCCCACCAAAACAAAAAATGTATTTATTTTTTATGAAACGGTACATCATTCTTGATAAAAAAATAAAAACAGAAAAAAACAGTTTACAAATTAAATAATGGAGCTAAGAAAACAAACTGAAATCCTTATGGCCATAACTACAGAAGATGTAATCTCACTGAAGCTATTTTTTATAAAATTAGCAGAAGAAGGGAAAATAAACAAATCTAGATAGGAAAGCTGTGTCATGTGCCTCATATGACTTTAAACACATGACTGTCAGTTCTGTCCCTGCTTTTACCTTATTGTATACTTCACAGCTATTTGCGTAACTTTCCTAAGAATATGGCAGCATAACATTCTTAAACCAACTTAATCCAAGGCACAGCAACATTAGGTGCAAGATTAAAACAAGAAAGAGGCATTAGTCCACTGAAATGCATAAAATTAAAAACAACGTTTAATCAACTCAAATGTATTTGTACAATTAAGAAATGAGGACTGGGAAATGAGCATTAATCAAAACGAAATTAAAGATGAAGATGGGCATTGTCAAAACCAGAAAATCAAAAACAGACAGCCACCAAAATCAAAATCCATCCATCCATCCATTATCCAACCCACTATATCCTAACTACAGGGCCATGGGGGTCTGCTGGAGCCAATCCCAGCCAACACAGAGCACAAGGCAGGAAACAAACCCCAGGCAGGGCGCCAGCCAACACAAAAATGCAAGCCAAAAATCAAAGTAAAAAATTCTGCACAAGGTTTGGAGTTGAAAGACAAAGTCAACATTATTCTTTTGGTTAGAAAAACAGTGGCGGTGCAAAAACCATTATATCTGATGAGCTCAACCAGCAAGACTTTCTATATCCTATAGCAGGGGTCCTCAATCACGGTCCTGGAGGGCCGCAGTGGCTGCAGGTTTTTGTTCCAACCCAGTTGCTTAATAAGAAGCACTTATTGCTCAAGTAACACTTCTGCTTCACTTTAGTTGCCTCGCTCGTTAAGATTATGAACCCTTATTGCTTATTTTAGTCTTAAACAGCTGTATTCTTGGTTTTTAATCACCGCTTATTAGCAATAAGAAGCAAATAACAAAAGAGACCAGCATTTCTCCAATTAGCTTTTTACCATTTATTTCTGTGTGTATTTATCATCCACTATTGGGTTTAATTAAATACTTGGAAGGAAAGTGAAGAGAAAAACGGGAAGGACTGAGAATTACTCCTCGATTTTAGCCTTCAAATCATTTGGATGATATTCTTAGAAAGGCGAAGAAAATCTAGGATATGAGAATTACCTGACATCGCAGATTTAAATCACTAACAAGTGAAGAAATTAAATAATTGGCAAGAATTGCTTTCTAATTAAGCAACCGGGTTAGAACAAAAACCTGCAGCCACTGCGGCCCTCCAGGACTGTGATTGAGGACTCCAGTCCTATATCAGTGAGTTGTTGCATCTTAATGACTGGTGCTTGTCCCATAACAAAGATAGCGGCATGGCAGAATGATAAATAATAAACAATTAAATATTACAAGTTTAATACATAATGTGATAATAAAAAAAAGTTAGAATAATAATCTTTACAATTCAAGTATTGTGTAAAGATTTAGGTCCAGTAGTTATTACATCAGGAAACAATTTATAAAAATCCCTCTGATACATTTCAGACTTATGGCAGTATTCTGGTCAGTATTGTAAAATGTATAACAATAATTAATATTCTAGGCATTAAAATATAAATGACTAGAATTTGTTGTTATTATTATTATTATTGAGACTCAGGTCTTTTGATGCGTGAAGCAAGCTGCTGGAAATGTTCTACCAGTCTATAGCTGCCAATTTGGTGTTCTAACCCTGTAGTGTCTTGAGGAAGCAACCTGAGCTCAATATCTGAACAAATTTATCAGAAAAGCTGCTTTATAACAGGGTGGACCCTGGACACTGTTGTGGAAAAGAGGATGATGGCAAAATTGGATGCTGACATTAAAAATTCCCTCCATCCCCTGCAGGAGGCGCTCTCTTGGAGAAATTTTAGCCATAGCCTCATTCCTCCACGGTGTGCTAAGTATAGCTTCTGGGGGTCTTTTCTGCCCAATGTTATCAGGCAATTCATTGCTTAACCCTGGTGTACTTGGTGTGTTATTTTTATTTATTTATTTTCTTGTCAATTGATTGATTGGTTGGTTGTATCATCTGTCCTGTGAGTCTGTATCCTTGTTTTTTATATTTTTGTTGCTGCATGCACTTGAATTTCCCCAGAGGACTAATAAAGTTTCTCTAATCTAATCTATTAGAACAGAATTTGAAGACAGAGGTAACAACTGAGAATTAGCATTTACTTTGAGCCAAACCGAAATACAGCACAGCTCTCCAACAGCCCATTGCAACTTAACAAACATCTGTACTCTCACACAACACACTGTGCGCCACTTCTCCACCATTCACTTACAGATGAGACACAGCAGGGTGGACAATACCCTTTACCCAGTAAAGGAAAGACACAGAAGGGGCATAACAAGGTTTACATGACACAACAGCAAAATAACTACAGACACTGCTCCTTTGTCACAATATGAATGAGAAACTCTTGATATCTTATTCCCAATAGCTAGAATTATTATTATTATTATTATTATTATTATTATTATCGTTGTTATTAAGCTATCAAAATATTTTAATCTCATCATAATATGCCTACCTTCGATTTACTCTCCTTCTGTCTGGTAAAGCACTTAAATCAGGCCAGTCAAGACTAAGAGTAGCAGACTTTGTGACAGTTCTTACAACAAGCTGTGAGATGTATGAATTAAACATCTTGACATCTCCAATAATTTGACAAATAAATCTAAATGTTTTTGGTTATATTAATTGCTAAGGTGCTGCTGGACCATGATTTCTGTTATCTAATAGTGTACAGTATACAGTATGTGAATTGATGTTTTAATTTTATGAGATTTAACTAAGTAAATTCCATGCAGCTTGGTTATAGTAATATTTTATTTTAAGCTGTTACCAAACCATTACACATCATTGATGCATATCATTTAGGATTTCAAATCTAGATACCAACAAAGAAAACATTTATGTATGTATGTATGTATGTATGTACAATATGTATGTATTTATTCATTTATTGGTTTAAATCAACAAAACGTTCTCAGACCCATATCTGCCCTTTAGTGTTTTATTTTTCCAGCAGGTGATATATCTTGGAACTCCTGGCATCTTGAAAAGGAATGACAAAGCTATAGACAGAGAGACAGATAGAGGCAATATACTAAATTCTGCTACAATATCATTTTAGTAAGAATTACCGTTTACACAATCAACATTAACACAAAGGCCTTGCATGAGTGCTCTGCTTCTTTTCCCTTTATAAACACAAGGGAATGATATATGTGAGGGGAATACTATAAACTGCTGCTCATACTGTATATTCAATTAAGATGTCATTAGCATACTGACAAATCTATGAGTGTTAGCCATGCAGTCAGCATGATAATATGGAATACATCATATTAGTAGACAATTTTGTTTTCATGAAAGCTCCTTATGCACAATAAAAAAAACTAAATTATAACAGCCATGACAAAATATTTCAAGACTGCAAGTAGTTCTGCAATCCCTTAATGAGCAAATGTAATCAGACAAGGTTAGCAGTCCTTCTCTATAAATAAAACTGTTGACAAAAAAGCAGTCTGAAATAGACACAGAAATAAAAATAAATACAGTCGATCTGCAAAAACTAATAGAACTTAATTAGTAATATTATTATTCATTAAAGTATTATCAAAAAGGTTCATTAATTATTAGATTATACGTACCCATTTACCGGATCAACCACAATGCCTCGTGGATGGGACATTTCTCCTTCTAACAAGGTCTTTCTAGTTTGAGATGTTTTTTCTAATCTGGCAACGCTAATCGTTTTCCGACGTCCATCATTTGTCCAGTAAAGATTGTTGCCAATCCAGTCCACTGAAATTCCTTCAACATTGTCAAGATCTGTTAGACACAGTAAATGTAGAACAGTAACAATGCTATTTATTAAAATGTACTTTTGTTCACTTTTACATAAACAAAGTTGGTAATGCTGCACATATTGAAATGAGTGTGTGTGTGTATCCTGTATGTGTTTAATAATTACATACCATTCCCAAACATCATCTATTCCAGCAGCATCAAACACAAGGCAAGACGCAACCCTAAATGTGGCACCAGTAACACAAATGTGACTGAGCAGGAGCTGTGTCTCCATTTTTACCCTGTTTTTCCACTCTCACACATATGCAAAAGTATTCAGTTTCTTGACCAGTTCCCTAATTAATTACTTAATAACAAACCCAACACCAAATTTAGTTTCATTTTCATTTAAATTTAATTGAAAATAATTGAATTTAAATTTAATTAACTGAAATTTAATTAGGCTTTGTTAAAATCCTCCCTTGATTAGTATTTTTTTTTTTTTAAAGACTAGGGGGTTTCACCCCCTGCTCACTTCGCTCACCAACCCCTTTGATCCCCCGTCAGTACTACACGCTGTTGTGAAGAGGGGGGCTGAACAATACCCAAGGAGAAGTGGTCACTCCTCTAAAACCTCCTCTTAAACGGTGATACAATGGGAAACAAATAGTTTTTACCTCCTCTTTGCTCGATCAGCTGCTGACTTGCTGCTGCTACAGTGCCGCATGATCTGCATCTCGTATGGCGCTTCAAACGTTTGAAAGCCTGTACAGCAGCTGTCCTTTAGTCTCACTGCCTTGGCCTTGTCCCTCTTCTCCCCCAGACATCCCCAAACATTATTCAATCTCTTTTCACTGTTCCGTTATTTCACAGAGTAATATTTTCCATTTGTTTGCACTAATGGGATCTTTACTCTCATTTTTTGAGACTTTTGAATTTTCCTACTTCCATTATCTCTAACATGCTCTGCATGTGTATCACAGGACTTGCAAGTATGACATGACTTGACCGTCTCGCGGGATGTGAAAGTGTCTCTCTGTCACTGTTCAAAAGATCACATCTTGTCACAGGAAAAAAGTATTGTCGCAAGATTTCTTTTTTATAATAGAGAGAAAACAAAATCACATTTAAAGAAATCAGATTCCTGAGTTTCACTGCTTTTTACATACAAATAATCAGTCAAATTTTATGGTTTTCTTCACAGGATTTATTAAGTAAAATTAGAGAATGGGTCAGTGGTCAGAGTATGTCCCTAGGAGCTCTGTGTGTGTGTATGTGTGACCGAGTGTCAATAAAGTTCTACTGCACTAACATATAAGTTTATATGACAAAAGAAAACAATCTGTAAAATTCATTAACAACAGATTTGTCCTAATTGACAAAACTCTTTATTTATTCTCTTTTAGTTTACCCTACACAAAATGTGTTCAATAGAGTTTAACACAGTTGACGTCTGTAACAATACTTACAAGCTTGTAAACCATTTCAGGAAGGAAATAAAGCATAGAAGTTCAAATTCAAACTGGATGAAGACCTTTAAAAACATTGGTTCCACTAAGGGCAAATTGCAGATTGCTAGGCCAGGATTAAATATGGAATCTGCCACACCTGTATAAAAAAGTTTTTTGCAAAGCCCACAAAAATAACTAAGACAGATAATTCTTTAAGTAATTATTCCTCTGTAAACAATGCGTAAATTGGGTAAATTGGGTAACAGGGCAACTATAAGAACTTTGAGAACATGAAAGGGATTTCCCTCGAGTTGAGAAAATAAAAAACAAAAACAAGAAAAAAGAATTTCTATGCCTACAAAATCTAAAATAAATTATCTTCACATCCATTCATTTTTTTCCTATTGAATAATTTCTTTTTATACTGTATGCCAGGGGTTCCCACCTTCAGGGGGTGCGAGATGTCATTTCATGGGGTGCAACAAAGAGTAAGGTGCATCGCAATACGCCAGAACTGAGTGAGGTGCGTTGACTGATTTTATCAGTACAATCGGTGTCTTGAGTAATGAGAATACACAGTAAAATAGATGTAGGCTTACTGTGCATACCTGTCTATCTATCTATCTATCTTGTGTTGCAAACATTACTGGTCAAAGGATCTCCTCACATGCTCAATAGAGATTTCTGATAACCTGTTGAGGCGAGAGGGGGCTCTGTCGCTAGCATTCACTACTCCTTCTCTCCCAGCAATACTGAGAAAGCCCTGCCCCTTCTGGTTTACGCACTATAAAGAAATCCAGCTGCTTGGAAGGAGGTGTCATTCTCCATTGAGAGTGATTGTCAGAAGGAGCTCCAAGGAATAACCCTTTCCTTAAAAGCCAAAGAGCATAACCCTTTGTTGCGTTGGTGCTTAAGCAGCCTATATTCCTTTGCACTTTGAGTCATATTTGTTTTAGCATTAAACGGGATGACCCGGTTGATGTTCCAGCTTTCACTGAGGCCCATCCTGTTATTCATACACCTGGGGCCTCATGTATAACGGCGCGCGTAGAACTCGCACTATAACATGGCGTAAGCACAAAAGCCGAAATGTGCTTACGCACAGAAAAATCCAGATGCAGGAATCTGTGCGTACTCCAACTTCCACCTTCTTCCGCTACATAAATCCCGATCAGCGTGAAAACTAACGCTCGTGCACGTGCTTTATGTAACGCCCCAACTCCTCCCAGAATTACGCCTCTTTGAATATGCAAATCAATATAAATCGCCCTTAAGCTCAGCCTTCTGTGAAAAGACAATGGGAAAAGCACGGGGGAAATATAAGAATTTCAGCGAATACCAAGTGGAGGTAAAGGAAAATCATACTATTTGTTCAAATAAACCATGGTATAATCAACAAAAGGAAGTTGATCGAGTGATATAGAGTGTTGGAGAAACTTGAAAGCTCACGTTCACAAAATCGCACAGTACCGGAAATAAAAAAGAAGTCACATATCAAAGTCGCCGTGAAAAGCTGAGTTGTAGCCCACTGTCTGAGTGTCATATGAAAGCTTATTAGGGTACAGAGAAAAAAAGGCACAGTGTGGGGAAAAAGTACGAAATGTCAACTTCAATCTCAACATTTCCACTTTAATTACGTAGTTTATTTTGTCATTAAAGTAGAACATCATAAACTTCATCTTAAAAATCGTTTAATTAACCAGTTTCTCAAATCACATCGTAAATGCTTTGTTTTGTATTTGATCTTCTATGTGCCTATGTGTGTGAATCACTACTTGCTTCTTAAACCGGCTCTCTTCCTCCAACTGGACACAGAATCCATTACATTCGTGATATTACAGCTCTCTGAATAACTAAAATACTGAGATGTATACGTGATGTCATTTTCATGATGATAGGAGTTAAAGCACATTATTAAACATGTGTTTCACTTCGATTAAATAATTTATTGCAGCAGTACTCAGGGCGGCTCTAGGCTTGTGGTGGCACTGGGCAGAGGAAGAATCGGTGGCTCCTTCGCCCACCAATGTCAGTAAAGTAGCTTATGCACGGTGGATGTCCACGTCCGTTGCAGACACTGCATAGCCGCCTCGTGCTCATGACACAAGCATTTAACTTTTGCCGAAATTTGTCGCCGCATTTTTAGCTGTGTTGTTATTTTCTCTTTCTGTGTTATATTCAATATATATTGGCATAGCCGTCACTGCAGTCAGTGCTTTTCTTTCCCCAAGTAACCGATCGCCACACAATCAGCTCTGTAATAGAAGTTAAGCCATCTGTAAGCTTAGCGCTGATTCTTCAAAACGTTTAAGGAACATTGAAATATCTTCGTAGCACATGTTTAATTATTCTATCCTTAACGACACTCCCAGTGAAGAATATAGATTATTTAAATGAAGTTAAAGTTTTATCTGTATAATTTAATAAACATATTTTGCTGCATTTCACGCGCTTTATAAAGTGTCTCAGGTTGTGCGATATTATAACTGTAGTGCACGTTTACAGTGGGGTGATTGTACTTATAAGTAGGCCTACAAACAGTTCTACAAGGTGCAATTGATTGAGTGCATTTAAAGTTCTTGGGATGAAACTGTTTCTGAACCGCGAGGTCTGTACAGGAAAGGCTTTAAAACATTTTGTAGTGGCTGAGACAGCGTGTCCTTGAAGCTGTATACCGATAATTCTCTTTCCGATCAGCTGCTGCTGTGATTCACACTCAGATACAGTGATATAAATACTCCGATTGGTGCAGTGAGAGTAATATGGAAAAATGATGATCCGCTATGGCAAATCCTAACGGGAGGGGCTGAAAGAAGAAGAAGAAGGAGAAGTGAGAGTAATAACACTAAAGCAGTTATGGTATTTGGAATACTATGGCTGTTCCCTGGACCATTATATTGTTACAAGTTAATTACAATCAGATGCATTACACTAATAAACAATATGCGGTTAGTTTCGGTGTATTTATAAAGCCGCTTCAGGAAAATAATGAGTAACCACACAGGAACAGTAGCATTACTTTGACGCTGGGTGCCGCCAGTCTGCAAAACCGAGCGGAGAACTTGCGTACGACAAGGCATGAGGTACCGTGGAAAAGTGCGTGGCTTTACGCCAAGTGTAGGTTTTATACATCGCGATTTGAACGTGGAAAAGTTCTTACGCAACATTTCTGTGCGTATGCACCGTTTATACATGAGGCCCCTGGTCACAATTTATATCTATTTATACAGAGGTGGGCAAAGTAAGTTTACAGTTGTAGGTATGGAAAAGACATGCAAGTTTATGATTATAATAACAATAAATAATACAAAGAAATAATACAACAATTAATAAATACATAATACAAGAATAAACTCTGTGTTTAGTGTACTCAAAAGTGTAAACCTACTTTTGCTCACCTCTGTATGTACTGTATATGTATATATATATGTAACCTGGTCAGGTTTCAAAATGAAAATATAACTTTTTTTTTGTTAATAAAGTTTATTGAAAGAATTGTGATACAAGTTGTGGGGGTTGGGTAAAGTTGAGTATATATATGGGTCGCCGGATTGGCGAAAAAAAGAGGAGAAGGAGTGGCATAAGAGAAGAGAGACTGTTGAGGCAGCACGCCGAAACAAGAAAGAAAAGAGTTCGCTGCCAGAAAGAGTCGCAGTTGAGGCAGCACGCCGAAACAAGACGTAAAAAAGAGTTGCAGAAAGAGTTGCAGTTGAGGCAGCACGCCGAAACAAGACGTAAAGAAGAGAAAAGAGAGGCGCTGTTGAGGCAAAACGCTAAAACAAGACAGAAAGAGAAAAGAGGGGCGCTGTTTGAGGCAAAACGCCGAAGAAAGACGGAAAGACAGATAGAGGAACTAACGTAAGCACACGGCTAAAACATCAAAGGGAAAACCGGCAGGCCGGACGAAAATGCAGAAATGGCGATCAGTGAGTAAAGAGGGTGTTTGAGACAGAGGGAGACGGAAGCATAAAGGAGGTACCAGAGTATAATGAGGAAGATATCAAACAAGGTCGGTCTTTATTTTATTTTGTTTGTGTAAAGCTGCTTGGATAAACGTTTAAGTGAAGGGGCCAGTTTTTGTTTTGTTTGTGTGGCCACTACGCACCCAATCTACGGCTGGGGCACCCCAACGGAGTGAGTAACATTTACTGACTGCGTAAATAAGTCCTGGGTGAGCTCACCAGTAGTTTCGGACACATAATATATGTATTGTATAGATGTAAATAATTTAGCGTTTGTTTTATGTAATGTATGTATGTATGTATGTATGTATGTATGTATGTATGTATGTATGTATGTATGTATGTATGTATGTATGTATGTATGTATGTATGTATGTACTTTAAGTTTTGGGAAAACTGTTTATGTTCAAATTAAGTAAAGAGTTTGGTTTTATAACATATCTGAGTAACAGTGCTTGGATTGGGCATTACCGAGTTTAAAGTGGACTACAGTGAACCTGCCAACAATATAGGTGGCGACAACGTTCCAAAGAGCTCAGGCCTTTGCCTACCGATGAAGGATTGGTGGTGCAAGGGGGTTACATATATATATATATATATGCACTGCTGTTATAATTTTAATGCATATGGGTGAAAACTGTCACGGCTCTTTCTAACCAAGTAACAGACTGGTATTTCTTATTCCTACCAATGCTAGATAAATGACGACACAATTTTTATTATGTTTAATTACTTTTCATAGCTTTGTAGGTCCTTGTCTGGATTACATATTATAAATGGCATCACTGTGAAGCTTCATGTGTGTGGTAACAAGCAAATAAAATGAAGCCAACATTTGTTTAATGCCTACTAATAGGTTTTGAGAACCACTACATTAAAACCAGAAGTTAAAAAACAGTTATTATATCCATTGGTAATTTAGGCTGGTACTATAATGGCTGAAAAAGGAAGCAGTTATCCTTACAGATGTGATGTGAAACTGCAGTTAGTGTTGTAGCCTGAAATTGGGCAGTATAGTGGCACTCATAGCTGTCTAGAGAGTTGGTATATTCTTCACATATCTGTGTGAGGTTTTCCCTCAAAGAGTATCTAGATATGAGTGTTAGGCTAATTAGTGACTTTAAAGAGGCTTGAATGAGCCAGTCTGCTCTGCAACAAATGCAAACATAATTGTGTGCTGATTCCTGCCTTGCCCTTGATGCTGATAGATTGACTCTGTGATCCTATCTTGTATAAGCAGATTAAAGACTTTGATGCATTTTATCTGAAATGCTCTTTGAAGTTGCATATAGGAGTGATGCCAGATAGCTATTACACATAAACATGCACTATATGATGAGTTTATTATGACTAAAGGTTGTAAGGCTTGTGAGTCCATAACAGGACCAATTAACCCACTTACTCCAATTCAAGAACAAGAAGGTGACAGGAGCATTGGGTGCAAGGTGGAAACAATCAAACAATCCTGGGCATTATACCATTCCATCGTAGGACACACACACACACACACTCACAGTATTCACTCTCACACTGAGCAAATTTAGAGTTACCAGTTAGCCTAACCTACAAGTCAATAGAGATATTGGAGGAAAAGGTACAGGAGAAAAAATGCTGCACAGACAAAATCTGGGTGTGGGATTAATGCCCAGGATCTGTTAGTCAACAGTGCTAAGCACTACACTGCCATGCCGCCCTATGCATACTTAAAATTAATAAATATGTCTAACACTAATAAAAATGATTATTACTAAGGCAAAGATATCTTCTAGATTTTTATAAAGGTAATATGTGAATGATGCATAAATATGTACAAGCACTTATGACAGTGAAAAGAATTCTCTTTGTTTCCAGGCCTGTCCATTCTTAGTTTACCAATACATTTACCATCTTTTAAGATTGTTTCTCTTCCAGTGCCATCGATTTTCTGTCTTCCAATTAAAAAGCTGGTGGTGTCAGCAAAATAGATGTAATTTGATTCAGCATGAAAATCGAGGGCCCGAGGATTCACCAGATTTTCTATCCGTATCATGTGTTCATCTGCTGCTTTTGCGTTCAGATTCATAGCCCGGATAACGCCTGGTCGCCCCTTCCCAAAGAAGAGGAACAGTTCGTTCTTGGGTTCTGCAGAAAGAAGATTACAAAAGTAAACAAACCAGCACAAACTAATCTTCTTTACTATGTGTAGTGTCAGCATCTAATTAATTGTCACAATTAGCATTTTTTATTCAACACAGAAAATTAAACTCTTCAGTAATCAAAATGTATCTAATGCAAGAAGACTAGCTAATTACATTACCTTAATTAAAACAAGAATTAGTTCCGCTGATTAGGTTCTATCCAATTAATCATTCTTTTGTTCAAAATGGTCCATGTTTCCATGACATGGCAGATCAAGAGATAGTGTTGTAGCCAGTGCAAAATGGGCATTTATAATGCTGTAGACATTTAATTTTACAATTCATTAGTAGCTGGCTGAGACGTTGTTTGTATTGACTGCAACATACATTAAACCTGACAGTGAAGCGTGCTCTGGTGAGCTTTACACACAGCATCACAAAAGAGCTCAAAATCTATTGTCCGGACAAGTACACATAAATTAGCAGAGGAAGGCTTCTGCATGAGCCCCCACAGAAAACAGAAATATATAAAGAAACACTTGGAGCTTTCATGGCAACTACTAATGGCATCCCCGAGGTCCATTATTTGGAGTGTACCTCCATAGATCAATCAAGGTGAAATGAATTCAAGATGTGGAAGTTGGTTTGTGGCTTAGAGCAACCATTCACTTGGGAGTGTGTGTCGCTCTCACAATGTTATTAGCTTAAGAAGGGGGCCTGGCTGGTGAGGCTGGATTGGGTAAATTATTGAACAAAATCCCACAACACAATACAATTACTACCTTAAGATGCTGCAGGGACAGTTTTCATTAAGGTCATGGGAAAAAAAATCCTTCCTTAGAGCATTGAGAAATATTGTACTTTAAGGAATAAAACCTCATTGATGCCAAAAGCTAATGGCTTCATCTTAATCTAGTTAATTTACATAATTTGAAAAGGCTTCTACATTAAATGCATGTTGACAGAAATTCCAGGGCAATAAAAATGTTTGGACATGCTATAAATTATGGGAATGAGCAATATAATTTCTAAGATTTTTTTCTACTTGCAGTTATACACTACAAAAATTCTTCTATGGCTTTGAAGAGCATATGAGACTAGAAGGCCTCTTTTCTTTGATTTGAGTTTATGGCGGTTTTCTTAATTGTACTAGGTTTATTTTAAAAACCAGCTACACCTCTTTGTAAGAGTTTACTATTTCAATTTATTATTAGGATTCCAGAGAAGTACAGCCACCATGGCTGGTTAAGGTAGTCTCACCAGATCAATCTGGTTAGTTATGTTAAAATGAATTATATTAACCTGGTGAGAAGGAAAGCTTTAAACCTGATGCAATACAGACTTGAGTAAAATTCTGAGTTGGACTGACAAATGGCAAACACAACTCAATCTGGCTATCCATCACTGAATCTTCTTATTCCAGGGGACTGGAGCCTTTGCAACAGAACCATCCCTGACAAAGATGCCAGTCTTCTCAGGAGACATTCATCCATGCACTCACTTATACTACGTGAGTTTAGTGTTTCCAATTAACTTGAAACACGTGTCTATGAAATGTGGGCGGAAAACTGAAAACCTACATAGCTAGGGAAGAATGTGCACAGTCAGTGTCTTGGCTGGGATTTAAACACATGACTGTGAAGTTGTGAGACAGCACCATGCCACCACAAACTTAAACATATAAAGCAGCAATAAAAAAAATAATGTAGATTACCAATTATTCTGCTGTATGTGAGGAGTCTGTACATTGTTCTTGTGTTCATATAGATTTTCTCCAGTATTCTGATGTCCTTCAATGTCCCACAGATGTGAGGGTTAGCATGATTGCCAAAAATATTCTGGTGCAATGTGAGAATGTGATGGATTGTGCCCTGCAATAGACTGGCATCCAATCAAGCTTCACTCCTGGTTAGTGTCAAATATTACAGAGATTTTTTTCAGCTTCTCACAACAATATACTTGAATAAGATGAGGAAAGTGGACGCTGTATGGATGTTTGTTTTTTTTGCACAATCCTGGACAGTACTGTAGCACAGTTGTTAATAATACAGCCTCATATCATTAGGGATCAAGATTTCATGTTCTCCTTATTTTTGAATGGGTTTTCTCCCCCGTCACAGAGACATGATTGATTGGCAATTTCAAACAGGGCCATTTTCAGTGAGCCTGAATATTTGTCTTATGATAGACTGGCATCACACCCAGAATGGTTCCTATTGCTACCACAATAGGCTTCAGCCTCCTGCAGCTCTATAATGAACTAAATGAGCTTAGAAAATGGATGGACGAATAACAAAATTTGCTGTAAAGGTCTGAAAGTCATTTGAAATAATCTGTTTTTTTCAGATTTTTCTAATTTTACTGAAATCTCTGTGTTGCATGATCCCAACTCTTAAGTATAATATGCAAATTAAATAGTCGCCTAAACGTACACATTCGTCAATGAAATCACGTATTTTCAAAGCCATCAATCCAATTCAAAGTCTATAGGTTTACTGTGGGGTCAAGCAAGAGCTTGGGAAGCATCTAAATGTCCTGACCGAGGTAAGAACACTGAGTTTAGGGAAGGACAAAATATGATCAATAACCCCTTCTTCTCTCTTTCCTGCATAACAGAGGATGAGTCCTGTAATGGGCTGTAACATCACCTTCGATATGCTTCTGGAAGACTCTCGCCTACCGCTACGGGAGATATTTAAATAATAGCAGTGACAATCTGGACCACACTCTCCTAGAAGGAAAAACATCAGGAGCCTTTTAGCCCAGAGTGTATGAGGACCCAAGACTTCCTACTGCTTGTACTTTTTCGTTATTATTTTCAGTTTCGTTTTTGAACCTGGCTGTTCCTCAACCCTTTATGGTATTCTGTTTGTTTCATTTACATTATTACATGATAAATAAAGCATTTCATAGTAATCACTACCAGATGTTTTCCAAAGTCTTCAAAACTTATTATTTCCCAGTTTCAACAGCAAAATGGTAGGCCAATTCTTATCTGGGTACCAAAAGACTTGTGTGCTGAGAAAACTAGAAATAACATGTGTTTTAGCTTTGACATGAAATAAGAACAAAAACAGGAGAGCCTCTATTCAAAAAGTGCAAACTCAAAGACGATTCCACAAAACAACAGAAGGCAGCAATACTTAGTGTGCTTAGTGTGCTGAAGCAAATTAAGACATTTATTTCACCCACCAGCTGCTGAGCTACATTAGCAAGAGACATATAAACATTAAACAGTGTGTGTCTCCAAGCATACCGAACCCCAAATCTGTAGAAGCTGGCCACCCAAGAAGTGGGTTACTTCAAAAAAAAAAAAAAGAAAAGAAAAGAGCTTGGCTTCTTACAGTTCAGGTGATGTTCTAGAATTATGCGTAATGCTTAAATTAACCCTTGACCAAATACAAATTTGTCAAAACTCATTTACAGGTATCTACGAGGGTTTCAACCTTTAATTCAAAAGTCTTCTCAGATAAAGGAGAATTGGAATCATCAGATGGAAAGATTCCATCATCAGATTGGATGGCACAGCACAGACTCTACTACAGAATGCTCAGGAGGGGGTTGGCAGCTAGGGGGCCGAAGTCTCCAGGACTCTAAGGGGTCTGACTTTGTCATTAACATTCTCTTAATATTTTCATCTCCTCCAGTGGAGGCCATAATTTAACAATTAATTAATGGACAGATGTAATTGGTTTTCATGTATGCTTTATCATTTTCTCCTTTGTTTTCTGTGTGTTTTAACAAATCTGTATCTTTATATGTACTACTATATCTTAGGCACAGTTTCTAATGTACAGTATATGTAACTTGCCAAGCAAAAATTAATCAATGCTAGTAGCTTACAATGAGACTTAAAGTGGAAGATTTGTTTTTGCGTTTTCTTTTAACTGTTATAAATCACACTTAACTGAGTGAAGTAACACCACGTCAGCTTTGTGGTAATTGACAAAAGTAATTAAGAAGAAACTCCCAAGAAAAATAAATACAGCAAATTAAAAGGCTAAATCTATGAAAGTAAACTGAGGTAAGTGAGCATAAGTGCTGCCAACTCCACGAGAGAGACAGAAAAAAACCGAGATGTTAAAAAAAAAACAACTCACTTTTGCATGATTTTCCATCACTCCCCAGGATATATCCAGTCCTACAGCGGCAGGTTCTAAATTTGTAGTTGCCACTAAACAAGCAGATGTGTGAACATCCTCCTGATTTCCCATATGGGTCTGCTTCACATGCATGATTTCTTACTGCAGAATATAATACAAGGTAATTTATTCTACAACATTCTGTAAAACTGTCAGTTTATACTTAACAATGATATCTTTTCAAGTTTGATTTTAATGAAATCACTTTACAATTTGTAAAAAAAAAAAAATCAATCTCCTGTCATTATCACCACAAGGGTGAGGCAAGCATGAATACAACACTTGTATGGTACCTGTTGTTCAAAAAGATCAGTGTACAGTAATAATACTAGCAGCTGTTGGTGCCTTGCATAAATAGAAAATAAGTTCATCATATGCAAAATGCTCTTTTTTATTGCTTAATTGAGTGCTTTCCATATTGAAAAGAAGAAAAATATAATAGAAATTAGCATGATTCTCACAGTTAATGGTGAGAAAGGAGATATATATATATATATATATATATATATATATATATATATATATATATATATATATATTTTGGATTAGAAGCACATAAATAAATGTATGGTTATTGAAGCTATTGCACTGTATATACTAGTTGTGTAATTAAAATATAACTAATTTGTTTTATTACTTATGTAAAAACTGGAATACCCAAATTCTGGCATTTTATTTAGCACTTTAATGGTGACGGCTCCAACTATTAGCCTTCCATTTATTTAATTCTATATAATAAATTTCATAATGAGTACTATTAGAAACATCTTTACATACTAATTAGTTTTACAGAAAACAAAATAAATAAATGCATTATGTCCAAGTTTAAAATGTTGTTAATTAGTGTTTCAAATGTAACATAAGTAATATTGCAAGCGCTTCAAAACCGCTAAATCAATCACAAAGTGTTACCAGAACATTATATTTTGCTTTACCTGTAGGTTGAGACAGCTTATGGTAGACCCGAATGCTCCTAGCAGTGTTCACTTGTGTTATAACCTTTAGATCTGTGCCATTAAACCGATTGATCTTCACCACATCCACTTTATTACTTTTACCAACAACAGAACTGGTTGCATATAAATAATCTTCAAAGACTGTTAATCCATAAAGATACGAAACCTGAAATTATTTAAAAGTCATATTAGCTTCAATAGAATATTGTATGTTCTGCTTTATTATAAAACAAGTTTTTTGATTTACTGGTATAGGCTTAATTCCATTTATTTTTCATACATATCCTTATAATGAAAAACTAGATAGAAAAAACAGAATCTAATACACAATGTGATTATGAAGCAGAATTGTCACAAATTGGAAACCAGGTTTGTGTGTACAGCTATAATACTCACATCTTTTCCCTGAATCACGGTATGCCGGTTTCCACCGTTGTAATCAACCACTTCTATGTAGTCCAAATATACATCGGCCCAGTAGACCAGTTTTTTCACTAAATCCAGTGCAACTACTGTTGGCTGTTCAATTTTATTATCCACAATTTTTGTTCTGTTTGTTCCATCCATGTTGCACCTTTCAAGTTTGGCAACATTTCCATAGTCGGTGAAAAAAAGCTTCCTAAAGAGAATATAAAATTTTAATTAAAACAAAATTATAATCAGATTTCTTCTAGAAATGTTTAAATGAATCATTGTTTTGTTTGCTTAATTATGCAGAATAACTAATTGCATTGTTTACCGTGAAACCCTGAAAAGGCATATGCTTAGAGCAGAAGTGTTATAATTACACACAATGATAGTCAAATAAGATTATAACACTTCTGATATAGCTCCACAGCCATCTTCAAGAGGCAAAATAGGAGCGAAAGTGAAGCTGCCCAATTTAAATAATGGTGCATCTAAAATGTAATATTTCCATTGACGAACAAGAAACCAATTTAGCATAATCAGTTAAACATCTGTTATGTAAATTAAAAATTCTGTATATTCTGTAATCAGAAATGCTGGCTCTGCTCTACTTTTTCTATCATTTTGTGTGCCAGAGTCAGTGACAAACAAAAGCAATAATGAACCTATGTCTTATTTCTAAAAGATTCCGTATCTTAGTAGTTGCTGCAATCAGTAAAGATTTGCCAGTTTTCTATCTCCTATAACCATCTGAATGTTGAAAAGGAAAATACACTCCAAAGTGTTTTAAGAATATTGTATCGTGTTTGCTTGAATGGCTCCTTAAAAAAATCTGTTGTTAAGAAGGTCCTCTAAAACAATATATTCCCCTACATATGGTTTAAGTGGCACGCGGGCATCCCGGCCAGGAGATATGGAAGATCTTTTACCCAGAAGAGAGAACCGGAGTGAACATAAAGAGAGGTCGCACCTGGACTAGGTGGCCCTAATGGATGGACGTACATCCCAACCAGTACTGATGGGTTTTTACCTAGGCGGGAAGCCCCAAATAAATGGTCAGACGTTCCGACTGGACATGGGTTTAAAACCTTCCCTGGTCCTGAAAAAAGAGGACAGGGAAAGACAGTCTCTGGGGGAGGCTTAATTCCCCCAGGCATTAGATGACAGCAGCCTTCCATATTGGTGCCCATTCAGGAACCAGCAGGGAATGCCGAGAGTTGTAGTCGAGCAACACAGCCCCATCTGGGGTCCATGGGTGCCGCAAGAGGCCACTGAAGATAGATGTGCTCCCCAATTTATGGAACTTCCGTATGACCCAGAAGTGCTTCCAGTGGGCAGTGGCCCTGGCATCAGAAGTACTCCCGGATGCTGAATAAAAGGGGCCACACTCCCTTATTCAGGCGAGTCGGAGTTGAGAGGAAGGAAGGCAACACTCGACTGGAGGAGGGTATTGCGGTGGTGAGAGACAGCTAGAGAGTATTGAGAAAAGAGAGAGACAGCTTGTGTTTTTCTGTTACTTTGCGGGTATTGTGTTGAATAAGTACCTGTTTATTTGAACCTTGGACAATGTTTATGTGATCGTGTTTGGGGCTCATTGGTGCCAACAAGGGCAAGGAGTACATCGGGTAAACTGATTTGTGTTTTGTGAACTTCAGGGCTTGTGTAATGGTAATTCCACCCAAATCAAGGGTTGGTTGCATAATGCCTCCCACCGGTCTCCTGAAGACCTGCAATGGAAAGATGAATGCTATCACTTCTGGGTTCTGGTCCTCTGAGCCCGCCACTTCTACATTGTACACTTCTTAACCAGCTTCACTGCCATCTTGACTTAAGCCTTGTTGTAGACTTGTGTTTGTGAAGACGTTTCTCAAATTACATGACAACACTGTGTTTATTATTTTGTTTCAAATTATACAGGGTTTGCCAAAGGGTGACCCAAATCTTTATCTTTGCTTGTGTTTTCAATTACAGTTTCTATTAAATAAAACAAGGTTAGGTATTCTAACAGTGTCTGACAGTGGCAATATTTTGCGTGTTGGTTGGACATTCACTGGAATTTCACTACACTCATTACTATTACTACTACTTTAGATACTCAAACCTTGCCAGCAGTGCTAACAAACTGAGTGCATGCTCTTGATTTAATCCCATAGAATGCAAATTGGCATACAAACAAAAGTTGATTCCTGTCTCGCTCCCAAAGTTGTTAGGATAGGCTCTGGCACCCGTAACCCTAAACTGGATTAAGTAGGTTTAGAAATAGATGGACAGTAAATTCAGATAAATGGAAGCATTTAATTAGATAGTTTAGTTAGAAACATTCATAATATCACTCAAGTAATGTTTTGATGAGGAATAATGTATACTACAATACAAAAATCACTTAATATGTTTATAAAACTAAGACTTCCTGACATGTGTTCGAACAGCAGCTAAGAGAAATTCATCATATCATAGAATGAATAGCAGCACAGTTGAATGATGCCTAAAAAAGACAAGAGGCCCTGTGGTTTTCAATTTGCACAATAATCAGTCTTGTGACATCTACAGAATTAAAAAATGTCTCCTTTTAGAAATGCTGACTCCATGTCTCTTTTTTAACATATATCCATCCATCTGCATCTGAGTCTGCTTAATCCTCTTTAAATTATCACTGCTGTATTTTTATTTAACACCAGATTAGGTATACACATTTCCATCTTTCTCTCCAATTTCCACTGATACCTAATAGTAGTAATGTAATAAAATGTATAAACACCAAAATAAAATTATTAGATAATAACAAAGTTAACACTACTCTTACAACTAGACCCTAGCTAGGCATCGGACATATATACAGTATTATACTCAACTGTGAGTGTATTCAACTGTGAATGAATCTGAATAGAATGTGGATGGGAACAATGAGATACTTCACTGAATATAAAAAATTCTAAACCAATCCACTGCCTTAAGAAGGTGGAGCTCACAGTAGGGGCGGGGATTTAAAGAGCAAACAACAATGCTGTTCTTGTCAAAGCTTGTGGTTACCATGCATAAATTCTCTATGACTAAAACGCCTCTCAAAATCATCCCTATCAAACATAAACAGGTGTCATGTGTATGGAGGAAAATTTCGGACAAAATTAAATAAATAAATGGGTAAATAAATAAAATTACTGTGAAATGTGAGCATAAATAAATAAATGTGTCATGAAATGAGAGCCTAAATAAATAAATATGTCATGAAATGACAGCATAAATAAATAAATGTGTCACGAAATATGTTTTTTGTTGCTTATTTATTTAATTTTGTCCGCAACATTCCTGCAAACCGTCATGAAATACGACTTGAAATAAAACTGTCACTTTCACTCGTCAAAGTTGAGAGGGTGGGCTCTAACACGCCCTCTAGTTACTGATTGGTGAATCGAAGCACAAGAATTAATTAGAAAAATGCTTACTACTGCCGATGAAATGGATTCTGTCGAAGGTATTACGTATTTCAGAGAGAGAATTGAAGATTTATCAGAAGAAGTTACAATGTAGATTAAACTATTTTTGAAATTATCGAAGAACAGGTGGAACGGACTCTACAACACTCCTGTTCAGGTGACACAGTTCCCTGCTCTGGACATCCATCCTTTAGTAATTAGGATGTGGGTTTTCAGAAGGAACTGCTGCTGGCATGGCATTGTCAGTGGCCAAGTTTTCCACTATCTACTATCAAGATTTTTGTGAACTGACTCCGACATGTCTTCTCATTCCAAGAATCACGTCCAGCCCTACGAGGCTACATTTTCTACAGACATGCAAAGACAAGTGGCTACCCAAAGGTTCAAAAAAGCAGACAATGCTATCTATAGTGCAGCAAAAGTGCCTAACAATAAACCATTCACATTTGTATAGTTTAAATATCAGCATGTCTACCAATAACTATGTTCAAGATGATTAGCATAGACAGATCAAACTTACTTATATCACATGTATTATTAACAACTAACTTTTTAAGCCCTACTGATGACTAGAATTTGAACATTCCAAACTAGGAAAGACAAGAGGCATGTAGGTATTAGACAGTATTAGAGCATTGTGTCCATAAAAATTTAGACATGCTTTAGGAGTTAGGCTCCCGTTTGAGAATTCGGTGGGAACAATAGCTGTAATACTAAATAATCTGTAAACTGGGCAATTGTTTCATCCTTAGTCTATCAAGTTGGTGCTCAAAACTGTAGTTCTAAAATATTTTGGTGTGAAAACAAGTCTTCTGCCATGACATGGTGAGTTTTAGAGAGTTCATTCATGAATCTCAAACCCAGGACCAGACCAGATAGTACAGGTAAGAGGAATGCTAATCTGTTTCCAGCAGAATTGTTCTCATGAAATTACTATGCTTCTGACTAAATTACTTGAGACTACTTTTTCCAGCTCAGAATACTTCTTTAGGATTTGAACCAGTACTGAAATATATGACGAGGAATTTATGACACTCTGAACAGGACTCAATTGTGCTCTTTAGGGGGTTTTAATGATTAATTATTATTATTAAGAAATATAATGTGTTTTTTTAGTATCTCTGGAAATTTAGCAAGCAAAAGAGGTGTTTTCTTTGTAGCAGTTAGTCGTTCTGTTCTCTCAAGGAAGTAATACGTAGGAAGTAGTGATGAGCAAACCCTGAGGAGTTCGATTCACCATGAGTTTGTCAAAATTTCAAAATTGTTCAGGAATTTGGATGAACTTGTAAAATGCACAGAAGTCAATGCAGAGCATGCAAAGAATGTTTGCACACAAGGATCAGTGCTATATATCCAGTGGCAGTACTCATAATATTTTCATTACGGACAGGTAATGTACCCATCAGATGACAATGCTGCAAGGTTTTTTCTTTTTCATTTAAGATGGAAATCTGGCTTCAGTACTGATCAGGTCATGATACCATGCAAAGCAGATGGCAATATGTATGTGTGAAAGTTCTGTGCATGGCTGCGGCTGCACCTCTGTGATGTCACGCATCACCTTGCCTTGCAAAGCATCACAAAAGCATAGAGTAAAAACTTTCTTCTAAGTTGGTCACATGACGGATTTATAGGAAAATATTCATCGGGCAAGGTCATTGATGAACACAGTATATTCACGGCAAAAATGCTTTGGAGATTTTCACCTGTCAACCCTAGTAGGGAGTTGGGGCTGCATACATGCATATAATGATGAAAGCAAGAAACAAAACATTTTCTGTAATGAGAAAACTCCAGTTCTGTTACAGCTTGTGTATTTTCTCACAGAGTTGTCATGTTTTAGACCCTTTGACCAGCAATACCACTTGTGCAGTGAGGCAGTGGTACTTTCTAAACGTTTGAAAACACTTTTACACAGCAGGACAAAGGCTACACTTACTCGATTTTCTGTGTATTCAATAATGTCTTCAATATCAGCGTAAGCCAAAGAGAGTAAAGCATGTCACTTGCCAGCAATAGCCAATGCTATGGATTTAGCCACCCTACTGTGTTTTATCTACAGGGAAGGCTTCAGCTAACTGGTAGGACAAATTAGCATCCAAGTGCTGGTCATCCTCGAATGACCACACCAGAGTAACACCGACATATCAGAGTAGTCCATCTGAGAAATTGTTTCAGGTGTGTCACCTGTGCTGCTGTTGATATTGTCAGCAGACCCTCTTAACAACAGGATAGTGAGGGACAGACTCCATGCTGCTGGCCTTGAAGCAAGACAACACATCAGTTGCACCCTGTTCACATATCTTTGATGTCTAACCCAGCGAGACATAGTCAGGCAACGCAGAGATTGCATACTCATGACCATCCCAAGGAGTCAGTTCTGGTGTGCCATTACTGTCCTGGTCTGCCTTCATTGCTAACTTTAACCCCAAAGATCACATCTGGGATGCCCTGAATCATAACATTTGGAGATGTGACTCTGTGCCTGCCAATGACCAACAATGTGTTCAGGCTATTCTGAAGGAATGAAATAACATGAGACATTTGCATATTCAGAGGTTTATAGGCTCTGTCAAGCAGTGGTGGTCACATAAGATAAAGGATAAAGGTATACCAGCTGACTGTCCAGATATGATCTATACGTGGCTGACTAAAAGAGTTCCCTTATTAGCTCATGCTGAAAAAAGACTGTTTCTGAGCCAGATTGTGGCATTGTGACTGATTGTTCACCGTTGTGCAAATTTTCAAACCGAGATGCTTTATGGTGCAAGTCCATGTCAATACAATTGGCGATGAGGATGTGATTTAGGATATTATGTCAAAGTCTTTGTAATAAAGAGTCTAAAAGGGAGATCAGGGTCAATAGTGTAGAACTCTACCATGATAAAACAGTTACATCAGGAGTAAAGATAAGATTTTGAGTCTAGTATACCTCTGAAACTCCCTTAATCTAAATCAGGGTTGTAAAGGACGAAAATATTAAGGCTGAATGCAACTGTTCAAGTGATCATGTGATTCTAGAGTAAAGAGAGAAGCTTCAAAGTTTACTGAAGCACCTCTTTATTACATTTGTCCACAGGTTGCTAGGTGATACCACTGAAGTGGATAATAAATGTGTATCATTCTGGATTGATTCCTGAAAGTGTGTAACATCTTCAAAAAATAATGGCCAACTCCATTTGTCCTTTGAAGGTATGCTAATTTTACAAACAAATTAATTTTATAGATGTTCAGAATAATAATAAGTAAAATAAATAAAATAATACATTATAAAAAAATATGGAAAGGAAACAACAATAAATGCTCATTAAATGATCAGACCAATTAAGGTCTGGAGGGAATGGAGTCTATTCTAGCAGCATTGGGCACAAAGCAGGGCCCATTCAGGTCGACTTCCACAGTCACACAAGGCTAATCTGGAATAAGTAATTAACACTAGAATCCCTGAAGCCTACGAAAAAACTTGTAATCCCGGCCAACATTAAATCCCTTCGCATCTCTCCCATCTGTGTCTTTTGTTTTGTAAATGTGTCGATCAGCACAAGCAGCAAGCAGCCTGCTGTCCCATCCCCTGCCTTGATGGAGCTGAACTCAGGCAAAAAGTTCTCTTAGCTCAAGCCACAGAAGCTGTCTGTTGTTATGGTCCTGCCTTTGTTCAGTCTGATAACGCTCACGGGACATCATATTTTTGCCGATATAACAAATAGTTCTGAGCAGGCATCAGCCAGAGCACCAACTGTGGTCATTGCTACGCTTGTAAAAAGAATGGAGATAAACACCATCAACTCAGAGAGGGACCACGTGAACGTCACTGAGAGAATAAAACTGAATTATAAAAAAACATGCGCTAACTTATACAAGTAGCCAAAATGTAAATCTGGTGTTCCAGACTCAAATCAAATGTATGTTTTTATTATATTATAGTAATAATAATAACAACAACAACAACAACAACAATAATAATAATAATAATAATAATAGCAGCTCTCTACTCAAAATGTGGAGCACCCAGTCTCAAACCCAGGACCTTTGGGATTTATGGCAGCAATTCTTACCTCCACACTATTTAAGAACATGTCTAAAATTCCTGTCAATTGACATTTGAGCTTGGGGTTTTATCTCATTGCCAGCAACATGTAAATCAAATGCTTTTTTTTTTTGCTTATATTCTTGAGTAAAAGTACATATGATTATTTTATATTAGAACTAAAAGTCTTCACACATTATACACTTCATGTCATTATTAGCATACCATGAAAAAAGTTTCTGCTTTAGGTAAGTGTCCAGTATTTCTTGCCTTGCATTTCCTTTCATCCTACATTTACCCAGATATTTGTAGACATGGAACACACATGAAATGCATGTATTCCAAATAACAAAATACTGTATTATTTACCATATACAATTCCAGGCACCTCACATGCAGATAAAAAACCTTGACTTGAGCTGGGAGAAGTTTTTGCCTAAGCTGAGCTCCTTCAAGGACGGGGATGGGATAGCAGGCTTGTGCTGATTGACACATTTACAAAACAAAAGACGCTGATGGAGAGGTGCGACAGGCTTTAAGGTGGGCTGGGATTATGAGTTTTTTCGTAGGCTTCAGGGATTCTAGTGTTAAACGAACAAGCACATCTGCTTAATATAGGTATTGGTAAACAGACATGTGGACATTTTGACATACCACCCTAAAACAGTCAGGCTGGGTACCCATCACTCTTCCATCTCGACACTCAGCACTAGTGTTCCACAAGGCTGTGTGTTGAGCTCTCTTTCTTTTCACATTTTACATCCATGATTGTATTCCAATTCATAATACATATTAAGTTATTATGTTATTAAGTTTGCTGATGTCACTACAGAAGTATGGCTGATTAAAAACGGAGGTGAGTCGGCCAACAGACAAGAGGTCTGTAAACTAATAGAACGGTATTCCAAAATAATCTGTCACTCAGTACTCCTAAAACAAAAGAATGAAAGGTGGAATTTTTGCACCATTATTCATTAAAGAAGATAGAGTGGACAGAGTGTCTGGTTTTAAATTTTTGGGCACCAATCTCTCCGATGATCTCATGTGCACTGCCAGCACCACCTGTTTGGTAAAGAAGGCGCAGAAGTGGCTGTACATCCTAAGGACAATGCAGAAGGCCAATTTTATCGAGCAGTTACTGGTGTCCTTTTATCATTGCTCCATAAAAAGCATATTTACTTAAGATATCTCCATGTGGTACATTAGCTGTTCTGTAGCTGAAAGAAGGCTATTCAAAGGGTCATCAGATCAGCCCAAAGAATCATTAACACATGCCTATCTTTGTGTTTATACAACCTCATGTCTCTGCTGGGCCAAAACCGTCATTAAGGAGTTGATCCACCCTGGACCTAAGTAGGTTTTTTTACCCCTAGTGGTATTATTTTCTTTATTTATTATTATTTATTTTGTTAACTAGCATCATCAGGGATGGCATTTCACTTTCATTGTACAGTTTTACAATGACAACAAAGGCTTATTATTAGTTTTAATTAATTATTTCATTATTGATTAATAAATAATGTTCTTTTAATGGACAAAGGAATAAACTTAAAATATAGGGAAAGGATGCAGAGCAAAATGATTACCAATCCTTGTACTTAGCCATTCAGAACTGTGTAAGGGAAAGAGCAGGTACAGATAGGAGATTTGAAGATGCTAAGTATGGAACTATAATTATATGAACCTAATGAAAACAAACAGTACAATAATTATATAACTAAGGAGATAGATCTTGGTTAAGAGGAAAGTCATTAAATAGATAAGAGGTTAAAAAACAAACAAAAAAAAAGAATAATGCCAAATAAACAAAATAACAGTAGGACCCAAAGTTCTTAGTTGAAATACACATAACAAAATATCCTGTCAAAATTGAAAATCTTTTCTCTGTCAAATGATAATGTGAACAATTACAAAACACTTCGCAGTAATTCTGTTTATTTTGAAATCCAAAAAATCAAATACCAGTTGATGTCACAATGACATGAAGAGCAGAAACAAAATAGTGGAAATCAAATTGTTATGGCACTGACATAATTAAATTAACAGAAAAATTATTAAGAAGAAGAAAACAGGTGTAAAACATAACATATAAAACAATGGACAGTACAGAAATAAATATTCTCCAAGCCTGTTCGGAATGTGGCCTGGTTGGAGCATTGTAAGCTCTATACTGTTGCTGTTCAAACACAGTTCACCCATATATACTTCTCATAATTTGAGTTATGGGTCTGAGACCATCCAGACAAATACTGTGTCTCCACCAAATAAAAAACACATGCAAAACTTATAGAAGCAACATTTGAATCTAGCATTCAACCCAGCCACCGGGGATGCAGAAGACAGTGCAGTCTTAGTGAGGGTTCCAAGCTCGGGTAAATTGGGGTTGCATCTGGAAGGGCATCCAGCATAAAACCTGTGCCATATCAAACACGTGGATGAGAAGCAGAATGTCCATACCAGATTGGTCAAGGCCTGGGACACCAACAACAGCCACCAATGCTGCTGTCCAGCACGGTATCGTCAGAAACTATAGTACTGCTAGGTGAAGAAGAACAAGATGGGGAAGGAAGGTCCAAAGACAATGGGAGAGGAGAAAGGGAAAAACTGTGCAGTTCGAAGTCGGAACATTGAATGTTGACAATAAAACTGGTAAAGGAAGAGAGCTGGCAAATATAATAGAATGGAGAAAGGTAGATGTACTGTGTGTATAGGAGACTAAGTGGAAAAGGAAGTAAGGCCGGAAACATTGGAGGTGAGTGCAAGCTCTTTAACCATGGTGTGGACAGGAGGAAGTTGGGGTAGGGGTAATTGTGAAGAAATAGTATGTTATAAGTGTTTTAGAGGTGAAGGTCTGACAAAGTGATGAGCATAAAGTTGGAAATTGAAGGGGTAATGTTAAATGTCATTATTGCATATGCTTCACAAGTGGGATGTGAGAAAGAACATTTTTGGAATGAGTTAGATGAAATGGTGGCGAGTATACCCAAAGAGGAAAAAGTGGTGATCTGAACAGACCTTAATGGGCATGTTGGCGAAGAGAACAGTTGGTAATGAGGAGGTGATGGGCAGGTACGGTATTAAAGAGAGAAATGCTGAAGGGCAGATGGTGGTTGACTTTGAAAAATGGATGGAAATGGTGGTGGTGAATACATATTTTAAGAAGGAGAAGAAACACAGGGTGACATTTAAGAGTGGAGGAAAGGGCACACAATTGGACTATATCCTATGTAGGAAATGCAATGTGAAAAAGATTAGAAACTGTAAGGTGGTGGCAGGAGATAGTATATCTAGACAGCATCAATTGGTGGTATGCAGTTTGAATTTCAAGGTTAAAAAGAGTAAGAGAGTCAGAATGGAACCAAGGTTCAGATGGTGGAAGTTGAAAGAGGAAGACTATTATGTGAAATCCAGAGAGGGAATGAGACAGGTGCTGGGGAGGATATGGTGTATGATTGGAACACTACAGATAAAGAGGTAAGAGAGAGAGATAGGAAGGTGCTTTGTGTGACATCTGGACAGAGGAAAGAAGACAAAAAGAATTAGTGGTGGAATGAGGAAGTATATTAAAGCATAAGGAGAAAGAAGTTAGCAAAAACTAATTGGGATAACCAGAGATATGATGAAAGCACGGTTACAATGAGATGTGGCAAAAGGTGAAGCCAATGGTGGCAAAGGCTAATTAAAAGGCCTATGCCAAACTATATGAGGAGAAATGCACTTTGTTTGGCTAGACAGAGGGACTGAACGAGGAAGGATGTGCTGCAGGTCAGGGCAGTATAGAATGCAGATGTAAATTTGATGGCAAGTGGGGAGAGTGGGTTGAAAAGGTGGAAGAAGTAAATTTAAGGACTTAGGAATATAGAAAATGAAAGAGAGTCTAGGTTGAAAGATGTGGAGACAGTAAATCACAAAGTGAAGGGGATCAGCAAGGCTGAATTGAGGGAAACTTAGAAGAGGATGAAAAGTGAAAAAGCAGTTGGCCCAGACAATTTACCAGTGGAGGAATGGAGATGTTTAGGAGAGATGGCAATAGAGTTTCTAGCAAAATTGTTTATCATAATCTTGAAAAGGAAGAAGATACCTGAGGAGTGGAGAAGAAGTATATTAGTACCATTTTTCAAGAATAAGGGAGATATGCATAACTGCATTAACTACAGGGGTATAAAGTTGATCAACTATACCATCACAATATAGGTAAGAGTGGAAGAGTGGCTGAGAGGAGGGGTAGCGATCTGTGAGCAGCATTGTGGTTTCATGCCAGGAAAGAGTACTATAGATGTGATGTTTGCTTTAAGAGTGTTGATGGAAAAGTATAGAGAAGGTCAGAAGGAATTGCATTGTGTGTTTGTGAAATTAGAGAAAATGTATGACAGGGTGCCAAGATAGGAGTTATGGCACTGTATGAGGAAGCTGGCAGTAGCATTAAAAATGTGAGGGTGGTACATGATATGCATGAGGACAGTATGACTGTAATGAGGTGTGCAGTTGGAATGACAACCTGGTTCAAGGTAACAGTGGGATTACATCAAGGATCAGCTCTGACCCTTTCCTGTTTGCAGTGGTAATGGACAGGTTGATAGATAAGGTCAAAAAGGAGTATGCATGGAATATGATGTTCGCAGATGACATTGTGATCTGTAGTGAGAGTGGACGGCAGGTTGAGATGAACCTGGATTGGTGGAGGTATGCACTGGAGAGAAGGGGAATAAAGTCAGTAAGAATAAGATTGAGTATATTGCATGATTTGGAGATGGTGGCACTAATGAAAAGACAGGAGGCAGAGCTGGAAGTTGCAGAGTTGAAGATGCTACAGTTTTCGCTCTGAGTAATGAGGATAGACAAGATTAGGACTGAGTATATTAGAGGGACAACACAGGTATGACAGTTTGGTGACCAACTGAGAGAGGCTAGATTGAGATGGTTTGGTACGTGCAGAGGAGAGGTGAAAAATGTTTAAGATAGAACCGCCAGACAAAAGGAAAAGAGGAAGGCCAAACAGGAAGTTTATGGATGCAGTGAGGAGAGAGATGAAAACAGTTAATTTCACAGAAAATGATTTGATATGTCTGCTATGCTAATGGGCAACACTTAATGGCATTTGCACTTTATTAGCTCATGCCCATTCATGTTTGTTATTCATTATGCTAACAGCCGACACCTGTTTGACATTTTGCCGACTTTGTCTGGTATGCTTTTCAACCATGCCTCCTTATTGTTTATCCACCACCCAGTCTTTGGCATCAACTTTCAGGATGTCATTTTACATTGGTGAAGAGGTTACATGTAAGACTCAGTGCATATCAGTGCATAACAGTGCTTAAACCATATTGGTGAGATTACTTTTAAAAATAATAATGTCTTATAAGGTACAGAATAACATAGTAAAACAAGTGCTTAATTAAAATAAGTGCTGAATCATATTAAACATTCTAATTTTTGTGCATACTATATCTTAATTATCCAGTGTGTGATAGTAAATATTCATGTAGATATATTTCCATATTTCCTACTTTTGCTACAATGTATTTGAGCATATAATTTTAGGCTGAAGAAGGTCCTATGCAGTCACTTTCCCCACATTTAGCTTATGTCATTCATGGACAACTATGCTTTGATGAAATGAATAATATTAGTTTGTCTGTGGTTTTATACATTTTAATTGACAAAAGAGACATTTGGTATTCTTGAAATTCTAAAAAATTAAGAATTTCTTTTCCCTTTACTGTTGAAGCTCATAGGGGGTGCCACTAAGCCCCAAACTCCAGACACAACTGTGCACAGACAGACGCAAGTCCAAATGAAGGTTCTTTTATTTGTGACATTATCTTCAGCAAGTTTCCCCCTGCCTCAAGAACACCACACACTGCAGTGTTACAATAATTCCCCATTCTTCCTTTCCTTCCACACCTCCTAGCAAGCATTGTCTTCTACCTTCTGGCTCAGACTCCTAGATGCAGGTGAGACATCTACTTTTATATCGCTCCTGGGAGCACTTCCGGTACCACCCCATTGCATGATGGACGCATTCCAGGTTAGATGGATGTCCACAAAATAGGTACAATATTCCCTTGCAGCTGCTCCTGTAGGACTATATTGCCCATGTGGATGAACCAATGAGAGTCCACCAGAAGGATGCTGCCACTCTGTAAAAAAGTGGAATACAGCGCCCCAGGTAGCTGTCTCTCTTTGACTTTCTGCTATATTAGCCCACCCAGCTGGGAAAAATACCAGCTGTCAACATGGGCAGTATGCCTGTCCATCCACAAACTTCCATAATAATAGGTTCCCGGTTCGGACAAGGAACCATCCATTCCAACTGGGATGGCAGCCAATCTGGGCATCACTGACAAATTGTCTTTATCATACACATCATTTTATTTTTTTTATTTAGCATCCTTATGTCTCAAAAGTAATTATTTTTACACATTGAATTTATATCATACAAGTTGATTGTTTTAAAGAGAATAACAACTTAATGTTAAATGTTAAAAATTCAGTAATTAAATATTGGCAGTATACAGAATATGTATTCAATAAATTAAATTGAACAAAATTAATTTCTAAATCACTTTCATTTCACAGTTACAAAACCAAATAGTTCATATTACTAAAAATCAAATATCATTCTTTGCTCTAGTAACTTGTCATATCTTATAAGTATACTTATGTACAGTATATACAGTATATCATAGTGACTATAACTATAATTCCCTGACCACTTTAATAAGTAACAGGGGGCCAATTTATTCTTAATAAATTAGATATTACATTTTGTATAAATGCATGACTTGCCACCCATTGTGAGTAGTCCTTCCAATTACTGGACTGACCCAATATCATTCCAGACAGACATCTTAATTTTATTTTGGGGTTGGGGTCTTTGTTCTTTCGCTATTGCCTGCCATTCTGACCATGACTTGGCACTGCACTATTGTCTGCAGACATGTACATAAGAATTGCTGTTCTAAGATATACAATGTCTTCAGACTTAGTTATTTTTTTTCTTCATTTATATGCATTTAGGAACATGCATGAAATAAGCACAAATTTAACTGCAAAGTGGAGCTAAAATGGTTTAATATTGTGCCTTGATAGAAGTCTGCTTCTACAGGAAGAAAATTAATACAGGGTATTAAAAATTGCACCTTTTATTACTGAAGCATCTTAATCTGTGAAATGAGTGCCTCCCTACTTGTTTTCATTACTTACCTCTTAAACCTATAATGCCATATATGATGAACAATTTAAGCTGTAGAGAAGGTTTTCAACTTGCTCTAATAAAACCTGACAGCGCAGAAGTAGGAGGTAATTATTCTTTGCATGTCAAAGCAATAGAAAGCACTACTGAGGGTGAACCGAAGTATTTTTGAAAAAAGAAGAAAGAAAATAAACCTTCATCAACCAGAAGTAGCCTGGTAATCTGAGAGCGCAGCTATGCTCGTGACTCGCCTGCAGAAGACCATTCTCAAACTTCATTTTCATTTTAGCCAGGAAGAAAAAATAATCAGAACATAACTAGGATAAAATCTTTCCCTTACAGCATAGGTTTTAAGGAGGTGTACTGTTGCATGTTTTGTGCCATCTAAAAATAATGCCTGCCTTTGCATATAGTCACATTTAGACAAATCTTTTTCAATGGCGCAGTTCCTTCCTACAGTTCCTAAAGGTGTCTTAATTCTATAACTAGCTAATACTGGTTTACTACTGAAATCCAGTTCTGGAGGAGAAACTTTTCAATACAGAATTACTTTAAAGTCACAGTGCTTATGGGTAATGTCAGAATACAGCATGAGAGGAAAGGACGTGAAGTTAAACTCTTGCTAAAATTTAACACATTACAACATGGTTTGAATAGAGACAAGAGATTTATGGCCAGATATGAGGATTGTTTGCATCTCTCGGAATGACACAGGCAACCTGTCTGCAGACCCACATTGCATTGATAAACTCATCAGAAACTTCAAAAGACTTTGTTGGACAGTTATCTTATCCACATATCTTACCTATACATTGTTCTCCTCTCTTGCTTAATGAATACTAGCCTGAAGAGATCTATTAATTTTTTTACATTTAAGATGTCTCACTTTAAGGTTTTCCAATGTTGTATCTGTCCTGGTGTGTATATAAACACAAGGAACTCGAGTTTCTGTATTACATCTTGGCTGAAGAAGGGGCCTCAGTTGCCTCGAAAGCCTGTATATTGTAATCTTTTTAGGTAGCCAATAAAAGGTGTCATTTTGCTTGACTTCTCACTACATTCATAATGGCTAACACGGTACAACATCCTCCCACTACAGTGGATAAGTAAAGAGCTAAAAATTGAGTGTTATGAAAAAATAACACTGTATAATGCAAACAAGACAAACAACTCCAGCATTATCTGAAGGGCCAATAAGCATATGAGAGCAATGGTTAAAAATGATATAAGGGATGTTAAAAGGCAATTGAAGGAAATATGGTGGAAAAGGGGAAAATGACCTACAGAGACTTTCAGCATATTAGTAGTAAAAAAATCAGTGAAGGAGGAAGTGAAGTTTATTAGGAACAGTAAGGGTGAGCTGAGAATGAAATATATAATATTGAATATGAACAGATTATCTGAAGATTTGTGGGAGGAAGCTGATAAACTTGCAATAGTTATCAGACCTTCAAGGAGACCAAATGACATTTATTCTAGTGTGTTGAAGAGGTTAGTGAGTAAATATATATACTCTCAGCACATATTCTTCAAAAACCATTTCAGATTGGAAGCTAGCAAATGTTGTCCCATAATATAAACAAAGTGATATACTGTAGAATAAGACATTGATATATAAATGATTAGGCCAATCTGAAGAATTATTGACCACAGATCCATTATGGATAAGCCAAAGGCAGACGTTATTAAGGAAATGATCAAGCATGTCCAAACAACAGGTGTATTAGTGAACAGTTATAATTGCTTCAGTAGAGATTGAACGTGTTTCTTTTAACATGCTGGAGTTCTGTGAGGAATCCAACAAATGCATACCATCAGAGAAGAGCATATCATATTGTCTACATATCTTCAGTGTCATGCCTCAGTATCCAAACAAATCTTTTCAGGAATTATACTAAATATTAGTACCATGACACTTGAAGTCACCAGGGTGCCTTGGCGGCCCAAGCTACTGTAGTCCACAACAAGTATTAAGATATCAAAGAGCTGCCAAGAGATCTGTCACAAGGCTTGTAGCTATTTTAGATCACACTGCGCTGCTCGCTCTCGTTAGAACTGACCCTGCTACTATTATTAGGGTGTCCGATCCAAATGAGAAAACCAATGATCTTGGTAAGGACCAATTCACATCAGACACCAAGATATTATAAACAATTTACTAATGAAAGGCCCTATTATACCTTGGATGAAGCTGTGGCATGTAAGTGTTCAAAGTCTAAGAAAATGCAAAAGCAAAAAAGGATTTCTGATACTATTTGATCTAATACACCAAAGAAATGCTGACAAGCTGGCAGACCCAGGAAAAGCAAATGAGCTGACAGAGTCGAGCCTCACCCAGCTGAGACATGAGCATGAGGCTTTCTGTAATAAATGATATTATCTCTAGATTTAAGAAAGCTGAAACAACCTACTGCTAGAACTAGAGAGAGATGATCTTTCAATCCAAGAAAAGGAAGGTTCTATCATAAATGATCTGGCCCATTTAAAGCCTCTGCGAGAGTCAACTACCCATGAACATGAACATGGGTTCAGAACTGGTCAAGGCTATGTTGACCAAGAAGACAAGTTCTCAAGTAACACACATAGAGTGTTAAACAACCTTCATCATATGTATCTATTTCAAAAAGCAACTATCTATGTAATATTTGCATGCTCCCCTCATGTTTGTATGGGTTTTACTCCCACATCCCTCAAAACATGTTTGTTAGCTAAACTGGAACTACTCATTTGTGTCTGTTCATAAGTGGGCTGGCACTGTATTGGTGTCCCATTCAGGGATGATTCTTCCCTTGAGCCTGATACTGCTAGGATAGGCTTTGGTTGTCCTGAACCAATCTCCTTTTTTCCTTCTTTTACACAACTTAGAGATGTATTTTGGACATTTGTTCTGTTACCCCAACCATGGGTTAACCAGATTGGATGACGCATTCCTGTAAAATGGTGTGGTAGCCATGTGGATTAAATGCCTTCATTTCTGAATAAACTGCTGACCAAAACACTTCCACGCTATCACATTCCCTACTCCACATTTCCATCCTTTCACGTTCTCTTTGTGACAGGTGGAACCTAAAATCTCAGATTTGGAATAATCAGACCAATAGACACATTCAACTAATTTGTTATCTACCGCATGTGTTTTATTTGCCTGAGCATATTTTTGCAAGCTGCCTCCTTCACTTGCTTTTTCAAGAATTCTATAATGAAGATCTGGTTCATGCAGTCTTCTGAACAGATGATGCTAACATATGTCTACTGCTTGAATTTAGTGAAGCATGTATTTCGGCTGTAATCTGAGGTGAACTTAATTGGTGATTTCTGAACTGATGACTCAATAGACATATCCCTAGCAATTATCTTAACTCTTAGTCTGACTTTCTTGTGAGAGATGCTTTTATAGTGCTTCAGAGTTTCTGTGACTAAGAGAAATTTTAAAAGTTTCTAAAATTTCCAGATTGACTGACCTTCATTTCTTAAAATAATGATGAACTGTTGTTTCGCTTACCTAAGATGAGTTGTTCTTGCTATATTATGGACTACTGGAATGCGACATAACAGCATTCTTCCAAAAGAGTTGTTTAAACTAGCCCTACCATGTCACAACACAACTAATTGGCTTAAACATGTTAACGAGGAAAGAAATTCAACATGTTAACTTTTAGAAAGGTAGACATTGTAATTCTGCATGATTTCAATTATTTAAGCATAAACCTCCATTCATTTATCTATTTTCCAAACCTCCTCATTCAGGGAAGGGTCACAGGGCAACTGGAACCTGGACAGGATGCCAGTCCATTGGAGGCTGAACACAAATTTACCTAACTTGCATGTCTTTGGACTTAGGGAGGAAATCCACACTGAAAAGAAGAGAACATGCAAACTCCATGCGGGGAGCACCGGGGGAGTGATCCACAAACACCTTATTGCAAGACATAACTTTACTGACATTTTCTGTATTTTCTATCCGAATTCTCTGTGTGTCTGTAAATTATGGTATATGTTTTCAGGGGGGTTTGTGAATAGATTATTCATTTCTGTTATTTCCTCAATTGGAAACATTAATTTAAAAGTTTTATTTTATGATGCTGTTTTGCTGATTGGCACAGCTGCTTTGGGATGTTTGTGTCACTTGCTTCTATGGAAATTAGACGTATATAAACGAAAGACATATGTGTGTGCGTGTGTGTATGGAGCAGTCCTCTCTGTTCATGCTCAACCACAGCCACTAGATAGCACATTACATTTTTTCAGCGCTTGCATGCACCTCAGTTGTCACTACAAAAGATGTGTGTGTTTGTGTGTGTCTCTGGTGCAGTCTACTCTGCTCACGCTCAACCACAATCACAGGAGTTGTTGTGAATTCTACTGAAGATGTAGAAGCTTATACAAGCGTGACTTACACTTGGTGAGATGGTGCTTGCGTGCACCTCACTTCTGATTCAACCCAAACAGACAAACTTAACTACAAGTCCATCTTGGACAAGATACAACCTGTCTTTGCCCACTTATTTGACGCCTCTGCAAGTTCACCATTGTAGTAAAACTTATAGGGAGTCTTCAGGTTGGTTTTTGTCCTAAAGACCACATTCAGCTTGTAATATCAAAATCTGTAGATAAGAAGCAACGATAATTTCGCTGGTACGCCAGTATAAAAGTCATCCGAGCAGTTCCTTGATATCCAAGATTGGATTGTGTAAGAAAAGGCGCTATATTGCACCCGGCTGACACAGACCGGACCTGGAGGCACGTATAAAAGCAAAAACTTATTTTTCTTCAGCTGGAGGGCACGTCTTCCCCATAATCCCTCCAGCCACAACACAGTCCCAAGTACAGTAAGCACCACACTGATACTCCTTTTCTCTCTTCCACCACCACTCCTCCACAAGGTTTGTCCTCCTCCCGACTCTGGCCGCTGAGTGGTGGTCGCTTTCTCCCTTTTATTGGGTACCCGATGATACTGGGCTTCGGACACGTGCTCCTGGCAGATGTGGTGAAGGGGTGTCCTGACCAGCTGTTTGACTTTGATTTCTGGTTAACATTTTGAGCTCTCTCAATCTTGCTTCTGACTTTCAGTTTTGACTTGGACATTATTTCTTGTACTATGCCTCTTCTCCTTGTCTTTTCTCTTAAAAAAAAAACTTTACCTGACATTCTCCAGTCTCTACATTTACACAGTGTTAGTGCTGAAACATTGTAGGTTGTGTTTCTGTTTCTCCATCCCGGCCCAATACCCCCAAGCCGCCAGGTGGAGCCCTCCTTGCAGTATGGAGGTCCCCAGAAGACCAGCAGGGCACCATGGACAATGTAGTTTTTATGCACAGCCCTGCTAGATGCCGTGGGGGCCACTAGGGGATGCTGCAGGGAGGAAAAATGGCTATTTTCCCTTCGCCCCGGAAGCACACATGGACAAGAGGAATGACGTGCTTCCGGGGTGAAGAAAAGAACTTGTACCTGACCCGGAAGTGATTGAGAGTCACATGGACTGGGGATTAGGAACACTTCCAGGTCAGGAGATATAAAAGGACTGTGGGAGCTACCAGACGGAGAGCTGAGCTGGGTGGAAGGGTGGCAACGCGTCTGGGAGCTGGAGGATTGTTTATTAGTGATTATTGTGTTTGTTTATGAGTATTGTGGAGGAGAGGGTGCTTTGTGCACTGTGGCGATTAAATAAAGTCAATTTGAGGACTTTTACCTGGTGTTTGGAGTCGTGGACAGGGGTTCAAGGGAGCGAGAGCGCCCCCTATCTACAACAATATATATATATTGTGGTAAAAAATGCTATAAGATAAAATGCATTTCATTATGACACAAGAAAGGGTATACAAAATAGATTTTTTTTACTGTGTTTTAAAAATGATGTCTTCAAGGTGGTGGCCATGACTTGTTTGGCCATTTCAAGGGGAATAGTGGCGATTTCGTGGTGAATAGAGTCCTTGAGGGCTTCAAGGTTTTGAGGTCATTGTACCCCACAAGAAGAAATTGCACAGAGTGAAATCAGGCAAACGTGAAAGGTACCCAACATTACTGTGCAGGGAGATTAGCTTCTCCAGAAACATTTCCCGCAAAACATGCATGGATCTGTATGCATATGAGCTGTTGCGCCTTCCTGTTGAAACCAGGCATCCACCACATCCATTTCTTCCAGTTGGGGCCACAAAACGTTTTCTAGCATTTCAATGTAACGTTCTGAAGTGACAGTGACTGTTGCTCCACCCTCCTCAAAAACTAAAGGCCTACAATGCCAAATTCTGCAACGGTGCACCATACTGTAACATGCTCACTGTGCAGGGGTCTTTGATGAAGTTTAAGTGGGTTCATTTCAGCCCAATAGCGAAAGTATTGCTTTGCAACCATTTAAATGGAAATGTGCCTTGTCACTGCACATGACGATGGCATCTCGATGAACGGTTTGCAGAATGATCGTGCACAATTCTCTACGGCTCTCCCAGTCTCTCTCAGCGAGTTCCTGCACTACCACCATTTTGTATGGATGGAAATTAACACTAGAATCCCTGAAGCCTATGAAAAAGTCGTAATGCCGGGCCACCTTAAATTCCTTCGCACCTCATCAGCAGCATCTTTGTTTTGCAAATGTGTCAATCAGCACAAGCAACAAGCGGCCTACTATCCCATCCTCCCACCGACACAGCTTATGTCAGAAAAAAAGTTCTCCCAGCTCAAGTCTGCTTGTCTGTGTGTGAGGTAGGTCTGGAATTGTACAGAGTAAATAATATATTGTTATTTGGAACACATACATTTCATGTATGTTCCATGTCTACAATGATCCAGGTAAATGTAGGATGACAGGAAATGCAAGGCCAGAAATGTTGAACACATAGCTAAAACAGAAACTTTTTTTATGTTATAGTACTAATGACAAAATAACTGAAGAAAAAGATGTAGGGTTAGGTTATAATGCTGACACGACCGCTTGTCTGATGCAGAGGTAAGAACTGCTGTCTCATAATCAAGATTTTGTAGGTTCGATTCTGGGTCCCTCCTGCATTTACCATTTTGAGTAGTGAGCTTCTCTTATTGTTACTCTTATAGAATAAAAACATACCTTTGATTTGAGACTGTAACATCCGGTGTAAATGTATGGTAATTGTAAAGGTTGCCATTTTTGTTTTTATTATTCAGTTTTAAATTGATTCTTTCAGTCATGTTCTCGCTCCCCCCGATCTAACACTATATAAATGCGCAAACAAGTAGCACCCTGCATAGCAAACACACAAAATGTCCGCAGTTTGAACAAATTAAAAAAAAAGCAAATAAAATAAAACAGAGTCTTATAGATGGAATCCTAACAGGGAAAAGAAAACACTAAAACACAATAACAATAGATGTGTTGACCAAACAGTACTAGAATGTAAACCAAATTAAAGAAATGAATGGGTGTCCTATTGAAAGAAAGACATTTTCAGCTGGATTAAGCATAAAATATTTTCTGTTTGCCTTCGAACTGTTAGATACAGAAATCTTGATAAAAGTAAGCATGTAGGAATAAAAACGCTAAATGAATGAACACTAAAGGTGCTGTGTATTGCCCTTAGAAAGATACTAAGGTTTACAGTAGTGTTTATTTTTGTGTACTTCATGTTCTTTCCTCAATAAGATACCATTTATGCGGTTTATTTTGTATTTTCACTTAGCTTAAGAAAGTTCCTTAATTAATTTTTGTGAGACAGCTTGAAGGCTGGTGTCATCATGGACATAACATTACATAAACACAATGGTCACTTAATGGATTATCCCTTGGTGGATAAAACTTACTGTCAACAATACCTTATCCTAGTTTCTAAATTCAATTAAGTTCTAGTGCTAGGTTTGTTTCTCTGGTTTCATTTTTTTGCTTTACTCTTGACTCAACGTCTAACCCTTTTATTCTGGTTCCTTCTTTTTCTGATTACACAGTTTTGACCCCTGCTTTGTTGGACTATGTCCCAGTTTGTTGATCAACTGTAAGGAAAAAATACTTAATGTATGAGTTTGTCAAGTGCCTGTAACTGTGTCTGCCTGTTTATCTAAGGCATTCTGTAATTTTTGTACCCTGAATAGTTACCAAGGAAACAATGAAATAATTACATGCATTTTTTTAGAATATACACCTAAAAAACTTCTCTTTACAGGCATCAAGTGAAAGACTTCTAATATGTTAACCTGTTTTTGAGACCTTTAGATAATGTTAACTCATAAGGGTGTTCAAAAGATCATAATACTTATCTGTTCCCTGATTGGTGTAATTATGTTTCCTTGACTATGTTATGTAAATGAACCTAACTGAAAAAGAAGCTGTTCTGGTAAAATTGATTTGTCTGTCATGCTGCACTGAACAAAAGCAGATGGCGACACCACCAGTCTGATGTAAATTAGATTATGAGATTGGAGATCTTTACTGTAACATACATGTCGAGAGTACAGTGAAATTCTTATGTCATAATTGTAGGGAGGGTAGATGGGAGCAGGGAAGTACGTACAGGCAAAATATACAATAAGGTAAAAAGATGACAATTTATAAATAAATAAGTAGAAGAAGACAAAATAATAATTGTAAATAAGAGTAAATAAAAAATGTATATGGCAGTCCAGACACAATATACGACAGAATCGCACATAAACCAGTGTACAGTGCAAGGCAGGTAGAATCAGGTTACCAGGAGTTCAGTGACCTAATGGCCGGGTGGAACAACTTGTTTCTGAAGTGGGGGAAGTGAGTGATGAGGATCTGGTAGAGGCTCCCCAGATGACAAGTGAAAACAGGGCAAGAGCTGGGTGGCTGTCATCAGAGGTGCCAGATTCAGCTCTCCTCAGACAGCTGGTTGAGTAGATGGAAAGAACTTATTATTTTACAAGCTGTATGGACAGCCCTTTGTCTTGTCAAGTGAAACTACAAAACTACACACTGTGATGCATCCCATCAGGACACTTTCAATAGTACAGTGGTAAAAGTTCACTAGTGGTTTGGTTCTCACCCCAAAGCTCTTTAGACTCCTCAGGTAAAGAACTTTTGCTGAGCCTTTTCAAGTATGCAGAAGATGTTGACAGACCACAAAAGGTAGTCAATGCTATGGATATCCAGGAACTATAAGCTGCTGACTTTCTACAACGGGAAGTCATTGATGTAGGAGGGAGGGAGCATGACAGCCTTTGTTTTTTTCGAAGTCAACAATATTCTTCTTCTTCTTTGTTTTGTCAGCATTCAGGGAGTGGTTGTTCATATTTCATCTTAAGACTGAAATGTTGCTTGTTTGTGAGCATCTCATTCACATGCAAACAGATGATTGACTCAAAAAGCAAACAGAGATTGGCCCAAATGACTTAACCTCTAAACACAAACACCAGCATAATCCTTCTTGGTCAATCTAGGTTGTTAAAAATTACATTTTCCCCTTGGCTTCACCCCTTTGTGATCAAACATTCTGCACAAATTTATGTCAAAGTTAGTGATTTTAGAAACATTTTTGTGATTACTGCAAGTATTTCTGCCTGAAAGAATCAAGAAATTGCTGATGTCAGGAAAAGAGACAAACATAGAATGAAGTGTTGTGGTGACATCATGGTACCGCACTCTCAGATAAGAGTCATCCCCTGTTCTTCAGTAATCAGCTCATTAAGTTATGGCCACATTGTGATATGCAATCTTATTGAAATATATGAAGAAAAACCAACACGCTGAAAACAACTTTCAATTGGGGCCATGTGGCATTTGAGAACATTAAGAGTCTATTATAGAATAGGTATAAAAATAAACAGCATGCAAAGCAATTTCAAACTTGAAAGCTTTTTATTCATTGAGTAATAAAAGAAAAAAAAATTAGCAGGTTATTTTGAACAATATTCTAAGCAATTCTATAATTCATTAAACCGAGCCATGCAAGTATAAAAAGGCTTATACTTCCCAAAAGAATAAAGGAATAGACACGTCTACATGCACTGATTGCTTATTGATTGAGTGCATCTTCCCTTTAAAGAAAATCTAACAATTTGTTCTGAGCACCAAGTCTTGAAAAGATAAATTATAGATAAAATAATACTTGAAGTTTGGCTCCATAGCCAATTGTTCTGCCTTGGGCATTAATTTTTGGACATTTACATATCTAATAATGCATTTATTCATAATTCATCAACAAGTCAATGCTTGGAAAATTAATGAGAGGTGCACATATTAGAAAAATGGTGAATCAAAAAGTAAGGAAAGAAAAAGGTTCAGTTGAGTGCAATCTTAAGAAATATGATTTTATGTTATGTCGGTAGAAAATTTTCTGGAAAGCTACAGGGTTATGGCAGGACAAAGCTTACTCTAGTGGCACTGGCCACATGATTAGGGGATGCCAGACAATTGATGGGTACAATAACAGACATATTCATACATTTAGATTTATTCATCCCCGTTTATGTATGGATGCAGTTTCAAATCCATATCAAGCTCATTAATTTCAGGAGCCGTCCTGGCAGCAATGAGTGCAATACAATAAAACACCTCAGCTGGGGCAGCAGTCCATCACAGGTTATGCTCATACACACATGCCTTCAAAGTGGACAAACTTAGAGATACTGATTTACCTAATGTTCAGGTTTTTAGGATGAGGGAGGACAACCAAAGTATCCTGGTAAAAACTACACAATGCCAAGGCTGAGATTCAAGGCATGGAGCTGGAAATTAGCAAAACTAACCACTGTGCCATTGTGTTTCACTTAATCTGCATAATCAGAATTAAGGGTCATAATCAGTTGGAATTTCATCAGCATCGGATGCAAAGCAGGAACCAGTCCCGGATGAAGTGCCAGTTTATGTTCACACCCATACTCAGTCAGAAAAGGACAATTTAATTAAATCTGTTAATCTAACAAAAACTTGCTTCTGTCGTTTCTAAGCAGTGCATCTCTCCGTGTAGCTTTTTGTTAAAACCATAAAACTGTTGCCCTCTGCTGCTTTTATTTGGTAGCCTCAGTATTTATTGTTATTCTTCAATATATGAGCCTGATATTAATTTTCAAACGCTTCTATGTCACTACAATGAATACTAATCATCTTACAGAAAAATGCATTGAAAGCAAATAACATTAGGTCACAAGTTTACTATCTTTGATATAAAAAGAATTTTGTAACCTTCCTGCCTAAGACACACTTCAAGTTTCAGACAGGATTAATTGCCATTAAAGTCCTTGAGCATTGTGAGCATAGACATCTATCTTGCACACATAAACTACTTTAAAAAGACACAGTATGTCAAGGTAAATGCCATTCTGCTACATGAGAGATCCATTTGTCACATGCCAATCAGAGAATAAAATTAATGTAACAAATTTAAGTGAAATACTTTCCAAGTTTTGCTCTAAAATATGACTAGATCATAATGGCATACTTAGCTAGAGGTCATGCTGTGTCTTAGAAGATGTATCATGAATGGAGCTTTCAAGTTTATACCAATTTGCATACTGCAGATTTATTTGCTAGACTAGGAATGTTATACTTGACTAATGGAAAGGTGATTTTCAATCAAATGTCTATCCATCCATCCATTTTCCTTGCTCATTCAATCATTTTTGAAGCTGCAGGGAGTGCCTACTTTAACAGAAATAAATGAAATCCCGAGGCTCATGCTGAATGGGACGGTTAGATCCATTTGAATAAAGTTACTAATTTAAAAAAGCGCAAATGTCTTAACAGCTAAATAAATGTAATTATCTAAAACAAAGACACTAATGCAGCAAGTCTAATCCAGAAAGGATTTTCATTGTAAAGTTTGAATCTGTCCTGAATGATTTGGTACATTAGCCACAGGGAGAAAAACAACAAAAATAAATGTATTTGAGTAATTTAAAAAACAGTCATTTATCATTTCATTTCCTGTCGTTACTTCTTATTCAGTTTAGAGTCGAGAGAAGCCCAAATCTATTCCAGCAGAAATTAGAGCAGCATCCAGAAGTATCCCCAGACAGGACTGTTGTATCAGAAGTAACAGTTCAGACACATGTAATGATTAACTATCTTTTTTTTATTTTATGTCCACACCCACCAACCAATACTTCCGTTTTTTCTCATCCAACCCCCCACATCCGCTTCTCCACAAACATCACAAGGACAACATTCCATTGCAGACCACATCTCCAAGTGCACTAACAATAGACCATTTTAAACATGGCCAGGCTGTCTTCTTTAGAGTATGAAAAGATAATAATGTCCAATGTCCAACAATTTACCCCAGTTCCAGATTAAGACCTCAAAAGCTTTAACATTCTCATTAATGTGGTCTGAATAGGGAACTTTTGGGCCTTTCCAAAACAAGATTAAGAAAGACTGTATAAAAAACAGTGGCTTATTATAAATCCAAACACACAAGGTAGGGCATTACAATAGAACTTCTTCTTCTTCTCCTTTCGGCTGCTCCCATTAGGCATTGCCACAGCGGACTGCATCTTGCTCTGTTACACTCATCACCTACATGTCCCCTCTCATCACCTCCATAAACCTTCTCTTAGGCCATCCACTTTTCCTCCTGCCTGGCAGTAAGAGAAAGTAAGTAATCCTGATATCCCACTGGGCCTACACAGAACTACTCCTTAAACTAACACACGGGGTCAGTAACTCATTTACCTCCATACGCTACAACAAAATATTCTCCAGATCATCTACCTCTTTGTCCACTGCTGGCCTTTTTTTCTGCATGCTGAACTATTGGCAACAGCTGTTTTCCCAACTCCAGGCTCACTGCGTTAAAGACTGGAAGAACTTTTAGACTTTGGAGTATTTATCCTCCTAGATCAGTCCCTAAACTCTACCAGTTTATACTAAAAAGACTAGGCAACCAAATAGAGAGGCCTGTCTCTTCTAATTCATAACAGGAGTGCTCACATGGCCTGTAACAGGCTCTCTGCTGCCCTCGACTAGGCTAAATGCCACGGTATGCATATAGTGTTCATTTTATCTCTTGTTCATCTCAACAAATTAGATTTCTCAAATGCTCTTTATACCAAAGCAGAGCAGTATTCTGACACGGATGCCAGTCCATCACAAGGCAGACTCGCTTACACACCCACACTCTTTAACAATGTGCCAGTTTATAGTCACGATGTATCCTAATTTCCATCCATCCATTGTCTAACCCGCTGAATCCGAATACATGCAAACTCCACGCAGGGAGGACCCGGGAAACGAACCCGGGTCTCCTAACTGCGAGGCAGCAGCGCTACCACTGCGCCACCGTGCCGCCCATGTATCCTAATTTTCATTAATTAATTAGCAGTGCTAATTCTTGAGCCACTGTGTGTCATGAAACCAGACCACCTTTGACAACTAGCGAAAGCTTGGCCTAAAAACCAGATCTGGCTAGAGATGAACTACAGAGACTCAAATAACAAAACACTACAATTCACTTGTGATGATGTGGCTGTTAATTTGGGGAACTTCATCTGAATATGAGGGTTGTAATGCCAGTTAAAGGCAAAACCACCTTGTGCACTGTAACAGTGGGTTCTGACCTTTTGAACTGTCATTTTTCTACCAACAAATTCAGATCAGGAAGCTAATTTCTAGAATTACTACATTATGAAATAACTAACTGAACATTTCCTTACAATAATTTGTCTACATAATATTAAACAGGAAACACAGGGAAAAAATTACTTACGTAAAGACAAAGTTTTTTTAATTTTGTTGTAGGGATATAAGAACAAAGTGTTTAGTTTAGAAAAAGGGAAGTATTATACCATCTCAGAAGGGTAAGTCCAGGGTGAGACAAAAACAAATAAAGAAATGGGAGGATCTGGGCCCAGAATATTTCTAATATATACAGAATGAGATGTGTAAAAGAGTTATCATCTTGAAGATAGGGAGGTAGGACTGAATCACTGTCATCACTGCTAAATTGGTATTTTTGTTTTTGGTTTAATAAATATGTCAAGCGCTTTTTTTTAACATAAATTTGGTCTAAATTCTTGTATCATTCGGGTCTCATAGGTTCAGGTTCTGGGTTGTCACTTTAGGGGTTTCACTGAGCTGCCATACAGAACCTGCAAAAAGTAACCAAACTTGTTAAGTCTCAATATCAGGTGATAGGACCAGAGATCTGGAACTGTAGGGTGAACCTTAAAGGGCCCTAAGGTCACCATTACCTCCGCATCTCTCACCCCTTATCCTGGTAAAGAGATATGGATAACCTGGGTATCCCCCCAGTCCCAGACATATGTAAAATAATGTAACATTCTCAAACCCACTTAATCCACTTCAAAGTCACAGGGCACCGGATCCTATTCCAGCCGTACTGGAAACAAACCAGAAAACAGTCCATTCTGGCCCCAACCACACTAACAGAGAACCAAAGTTTTACAATTACCAGGGTTGAAGATGTTGGAGGAAAAACTGGAGAACCCTGAGAAAAACCCACACAAGCATCAGGAAAAATTTAGGAAGCTGACTTTTTTTACTTAGATTAAATATGCCATAGGACTTCTGGAAGAATCAATCTATATATATAAATGATAGAACTGGAAACTAGTCTTTGCAAAGTTGACACTTTATAACAATAAAATGAGCAAATTTTCAAAGAAGAAGGATTCTTCACATTATATAAATATTGCCTTTGAAGAAGACAATGCAGTGGTGTCATATAGGCACACTACAGATACAGTATGTAGTTGTCTTCTATTGTTTTAGGGATAATTTTGGGTTCCAAATCAATTCAAAATAAAAGGTGTCAGATAGCCAGCCTTTATGAAACTTAAAACAGCCATATGTTTTTTCTGAAGTTGCTTATTCAAGGGTGAAGGGGAACCAGAGCCCACTTAGCTGCATCTGGTACATACCATGTAGGGCCTACTGATCCTGGAAAGAATGCCACAACACAGAAGGGCATAACCACTCATTCTGTATGTGGTCAATTTACACTCAATGTTCTAACCATTCTAACATGTCCAACTTTGTCTGTGCAAGGTAACCATACCACCCATAAAATTCAAACAAGTGCATATGAGGGCTACAGTAAACATACAGAGCAATTTGTACATTGCTACTTTATAGATTTCAATAATAAAGTGGTCCTACACCTGTACTGCCCATGTGAAAAGGTAATTGTTCCCTTAGTTACTGATTCAAACTGCTGACAAAAGTTAACTGATTATTAGTCTCGGCTAGTTGAACATAGTCTTGTTGAATTTAAACCTCACCATATACTGACCCTCACAAAGAAAGTAGTTCCCACTAGGTTTCTACTTGAAGAACAACAATAAGCCTCAATTAAAGGAATTTCCAGAAGAGATGAGGAAAGAATTACAAACCTAATTCTAATGGTCTGGGATTCCACCACATCCCAGTGACAGCTATTATCTATAAATGGATATAATAGGCTGGCCTGCCAAAACAACCCCAACTGCAAAATTGTCCAAGATGTATTCAGCAGAAGTGTGTCAAGAAACACTGCTGGGGCTCCTTTACCAACCGCAATACAACTGCATAATGCATCACTGTGACTGAGACAGCCAACTCTGAACTTTTTTCTTTTTAATTTTTTTGCTTTATTATTGTTCTGGTGTGTTCAAACCAAAGTATGTGTGTTAGTTAATTAATTAGTCAGTCAGTCATTATCCAACCCACTATATCCTAACACAGGGTTACAGGGTCTGCTGAAGCCAATCCCATCCAACACAGGGCACAAGGCAGGAACAAATCCCAGGCAGGGCATACACACACACACACACACACACATACAAACACACACACACCCACACACCAAGCACACACAAGGGACAATTTAGAATCATCAATGCACCTAACCTGCATGTCTTTGGACTGTGGGAGGAAATCGGAGCACCTGAAGGAAATCCTCACAGACAAGGACATGCAAACTCCATGCAGGGAGGACCCTGGAAGTGAACCCAGGTCTCCTTACTGCGAGGCAGCAGCGCTTCCACTGCGTCACTGTATTAATTAAATTTTATTTTCCTACCTACCTGTTTATGTATTTATTTTTTTATAGAACTTCTGTAAAATGCCAAATTTCCCCCGGGGACAAATAAAGTTCTATCTAAGAAATCACAGATCATTCCACAAGAACATTTAACGAACTCCACAGGCCTATCAAACCTCAGCTAAGATCATTGTTCATGACTCCAAGAAAAGAAAGAATAAAAATGATATTAATGGAAGAGTAGCAAAGTGTAAACCTTTCGTATCCAAATGTAACATCAGTGCATGTCTTTTACATTTCCAAAGAAACACCTGGATAATCCCCAAGCATATGGCAATAATGTTCTATGGACAGAAGAGTCAAAGGAAGAACTCTCTGGATGACAAAAGTCCCACTGTGTCTGGTGTAAAACTGACACAGTGCTAACAGTAAGAGCACCATACCAGCAATAAAATCAGTGATAGTGTAATGGTGTGGAGAAGGTTTGCTGCCTCAGGAATTGGAAGACATGACATTATTAAAAAAAAAATGAATTCTGAACTTTATTCTTAAGGAGAAGGTCCATTAGCTGTAACTGAAATCTACTTGGATTACACGGCAGGGCAATGACCCTAAATGCAGGAACATGCCTGCAATTGAATGGTACTGTGACTCGGGGTCTTCCTGCTTCACTCCTTATGAACAAACCTTTCTATCATTTCTACTTCTTTCTTCTTTGACCTTCAACTCAGACCATTCCTAAAGACATGCAGAATGTGATTGTTGTTCTCTCTTCCTCTTCACCTACTTTATTATATGTTTCACTCTTAACTCCATCCAAAAGATCTGTATGCTATTCTACATAATTCCCCTCTCTTTTTGCTTTATCTGACTTCTTGCTCTTAACTTTACTCCTCTGTTGTCCTGGAAAAATATCTTTAAGAATATCTCTGGTCTCCAAAAATCCTAACAATCAATAGATTTAGTCTGAAATCGTATACCATTTAAGCTTTACCCTGCTAAAACATTTTGCTATAGAACTCCTTGCATAACCTATGCACTCTTAATGCCCCTAGCACCTTTAATCCATATGTTTTGGGACAGTGCTTCTGTGGCTTCCTTCTGGTCCTTTTCTCCAGCACTCTAAGAATCTGTTCATGAATCTTACTTTTCTGCCTCATATTTTTCCTCTCCTGACTATATCAGAGTTATCTCTTTTGCTTTTACATGATGATACACTTTTCTTATTGGTAACCACAGAAGAAAAACTGGCTTTAATTTCCTAATGGAAATCTCTGTATTCTCTTATTCCTAAAGCCCCTGAAATCCTCTTTTTACAATTTAGTCCTTTTAGAACTTCATCCAATAATTTAGTTTCTCTCTCTGTACATTATTATTTTTTAATTTGCTTTCGGTCTTTGAGCAGCTGTACCCTCCTGGGTCTATCCAGGCCTCTCTCTTCCTTTTCCCCATTTCTGTTTTCCTTTGAATCATTCATAGATCAATGTGGAGTTTATTAAGGAGGCTGGTTGATCATCATGTGGAGTGGGTTTTCTATGATATTTGATCTGCGTTCCATTGCAAGTGTTTGCTATTTTTCTATTTGTCAAATAAAGATTTCAATCTCCTAAAAAAAGAATCTTCACTTTTTACCTCAATACCTAGATAAGTTTTGCTTCCTGAAAATGGTGGTGGTGATTATGACAGACAGCTTCAAGATGAACAAATATATAATTTCAGATTGACTGTATCATGTAGGAATTTGGAGAAACACAACATTAAATTATTGACGTTTGCATGTTTAGTTGTTTAACGATTCTGACAAATTGCATTAGTTCAGTTGAGCTAAACTTTGGTGCTAATTTTTGTTAATACTCAGCATTTGATTTTTCTTGTTTCAACAGTAGTTGTCCAGCATCGATGGATTCCATTTGCCCCGATACTGTATTTCCCTTGTTGAATGTCCTGGTAGGACCTTTAATCAAGTTCTTCACTGACTGCCCCAAAATTAGCAGGGAAGAAATCCAAGTGTGAATACAGAAAATTAATCTTTAACAATGTTTCAATTCATGGTTTTGTATACTTGAAGCATGATGTTAACTAACTAGATCTAGTTTGTTGCTCTGTAGCTGCCAAGAAATATATCAGCAACATCCTGGAATGCCTTCCATGGGATATTCTCAGGCCCCACTGGCAGATCTTCAAACCACTTGTCATTAATGACATGTTTGACCTGTAGACTAACAAAATACCTTCCTTAATTTTGGCCTCAGTTATTTGTTGAAACATTTATATCAAATAGTACAATCCTTCACCTTCTCTGTTGATTGTTCCTTGTTCACTTGCAATAGCAAATAAAGGAAAATTAAAGTTGTTTAAATATAATTCAGGTTTGATCAAAGTGTAAATGAAACTGGCTCTTTACACCAAACATTTACCTGAATCTAACATTATAATATATTATTTGCAAAGTTTCAGAAAATGAAAGTAATTTATAATAAGAACCCCGCAGGGATTTACATTTACAACAGATGTCAGCACAAATCACAGTGATTTATTCAAATCTTTAGACATTCTCATACTGATACAAACAGGAACACCAAAGGATTATGTTGTTCCTCTAAATGACGACAGAAAACGCCCTTGACAATTATTTTATACTAGCTTATTTGTCACTAGTAGACAAAACAATATTGTTAAATTTAATTTAGCTTTCATACTCTGTAAGATAATAATTTTAAATTTCAAAACACACATCCCATCTTATTAAACAATGCAGCTTAAAATATTTAGTAACATGTCATACTTCACAATGACCAAACTTAATACTGTAGCAAAATTGATAATACTTATATGAAATCCACTGGACTTGGGAAATACTTGAATAACATGAAAAATTATAGTTGACATCAGCTTGATTTAATTTAACTGTAGAAAGCCAGGGCAATATGGGGGCACAATGGTAAGTGATGCTACCTTTAAACAGCCAGTGTCCTCTGCTTGAAGCCCACACTCAGACATTATCTTGTGGTCTTTGGTTTTCTATGGGGTTATTATCTGGATTCTTAGGTTTTCCTCAAACAACTAAAAGGCATGTGTTTTAGGTTATTTGGCAAATTTAAAATGGCTCCATGTGGGTTTGTGTGTGAGTAGACACAGTAACTGAATTGTGCGCTGAAAATGGTAAGTTTCTCAGTGGGCATTATTCTGTTGGGATTGGCTTTGGCTCCCATTGACTCTGCATCAAATTAAACATGTGCATGCATTGTCTCTTGCTTGTGACTGATACGAGTCTGTGCATAAAGTGAAAATAAGAATGTCTGCTGTACACACATGACAGGCTGAACTTCAAACATAAATACTATGTTCTGTTAAACTAGGATACTGACGGTACAGAGACTACCTTCATAATCTTGGAACCATAGGTTCTGCCCCGGACAGACTCATATCCAGCCTCTATGACTGGTCGTTCTGTATAATCTTGGCAGTTCACCACATGTGAACATCATGGAATAGTGTTGGGTTGCTTTTTTATTAATTTTTCATCGTCTTACAGTTTCTTTTATTACATCTATGCTGATGATGCTCAGCCTTTCCAAATTTTGGTCTAGATCTAAAATTACGTCTCAGCCACCTCATCATGAATGAATGAGGGACATTTACATTGAATAGAAAGCAATTCAAGCCTTCTGCCTGTCCACCCTTTAATTGTCCAATAAGTATTATACTGTACTTGATAATATCACTCACTCAGCATCAACCCAGAACCTTTAGTTCTCCCTTGTTTAGTCAAACAACTTTTTTACTGGTCCAGTCCTGTCACTTATTTCATTCTTGCCAACATCCACAACACACAACCCTTCATCACAATGACAACTCAACACTTTATTTAAATGTGTGGGTGTATTTATAGTGGTAAATTATATAAATAATTAATATTACAGATACAACAAAACACTAAGCACAAAATAATAAGCACTCACAACACAGTCCAGTTTCTCAGATGCAGATGATGTAGTTATGAAATGAAATCCCCTGTGAACAGTCTCCTGAAAGTTACTAAATGTTTTACTTTACTGTGATGTTAATGTAAGTGAAGATTTGTAGATGTTGATAGCACTCCCCAAGCAAAGATGTTTTATCAATAATCTATACAAAATCACATGAACAAGTGGGCACAGGACAAGATTGTAATTGTAATCTAATTGTATAGTGAAGCGTTTGGGAACTGAGGACACTAATTGTTGAAGCTGTGTAGGTGGAATTCTTTCCCATTCTTGCTTGATGTACAACTTCAGTTGCTTAACAGTCCGGGGTCTCCATTGTCATATTTTGCGCTTCATAATGCGTCACACATTTTCAATGGGAGACAGGTCTGGACTGCAGGCAGGTCAGTCTAGTACCCACACTCTTTTACTACGAAGCCACGCTGTTGTAACACATGCAGAATGTGGCTTCACGTTGTCCTGCTGAAATAAGCAGAGACGCCCCTGAAAAAGATGTCGCTTGGATGGCAGCATATGTTGCTCCAAAACCGGTATGTACCTTTCAGCATTAATGGTGCCGTCACAGATGTGCAAGTTACCCATGCCATGGGGACTAACACACCCCCATGCTATCACAGATGCTGGCTTTTGAACTTTGCGCTGATAACAATCCAGATGGTCCTTTTCCTCTTTGGCCCGGAGGACACGACGTCCATGATTTCCAAAAACAATTTGAAATGTGGACTCGTCAGACCACAGCACACTTTTCTATTTTGCGTCAGTCCATCTCAGATGAGCCTGGGCCCAGAGAAGCCGGCGGCGTTTCTGGTTGTTGTTGATATATGGCTTTCGCTTTGCATGGTAGAATTTTAACTTACACTTGTAGATGTAGCGACGAACTGTGTTAACTAACAATGGTTTTCTGAAGTATTCCGGAGCCCACATGGTAATATCCTTTACAGAATGATGTCGGTTTTTAATGCAGTGCCGCCTGAGGGATCGAAGGTCACAGGCATCCAGTGATGGTATTTGGCCTTGCCACTTACGTGCAGAGATTTCTCCAAATTCTCTGCATCTTTTGATGATATTATGGACAGTAGATGATGAAATCCCGTGATTCCTTGCAATTGTACGTTGAGAACCGTTGTTCTTAAACTGCTGGACTATTTGCCCACGCAGTTGTTCACAAAGTGGTGAACCTCGCCCCATCCTTGCTTGTGAACGACTGAGCCTTTTGGGGATGCTCCTTTTATACCTAATCATGACAAACACCTGTTTCCAATTAACCTGTTCACCTGTGGAATGTTCAAAACAGGTGTTTTTTGAACATTCCTCAACTTTCTCAATCTTTTGCTGCCCTGTCCCAGCTTTTTTGGAACGTGTTGCAGGCATCAAATTCAAAATGAGTGAAGATTTGCAAAACAACAATAAAATTTATCAGTTTGAACATTAGATATCTTGTCTTCGTAGTGTATTCAACTGAATATTGGTTGAAAAGGATTTGCAAAACATTGTATTCTGTTTTTATTTACATTTTACGCAACATCCCAACTTCATTGGAATTGGGGTTGTATTTTCCAAAAAAGTATGCAAGAAATTTGGAGGATAACAAAGAAAGCTGTCCATTTTAATCCAGTTTGAAAAAAGGTTTACAATCAAGAGCATGGCAATTTCTTAAAGCTATTTTGTGTACACTGTTTTTTATTTAATCCCACATTAACTTGGCATGTTAAGAGAAGTATTTTACACCTCATATATTACACAAATACACATATAAGCCACAACATTAAAACCACTTAACCATATTTTGTAGGTCCCCATCATGCTACCAAAATGGCTCTGTACTCTACAAGACCTCTGAAGGTGTCCTGTTTTATCTGGCACCAAGACATTAGCAGCAGATCCTTTAAGTTCTGTAAGTTGCAAGGTGGGACCCCCATAGATTAAACTTATTTTCCAACACACCACACAGATGCTGAATCAGACTGAGATGTAGAAAATCGGAAAGCCAAGTCAACTCCACTAGAATGCCAGGACCCAAGGTTTCCTAGCCCAGAGCATCACACTGCCTCCAACACCTTGCCTTCATCACAACCCAACTATCCACATGATTTAAAAGAAAACATGATTCATCAGATCAGGCCATCTTCTTCCTTTGCTTCATTGTCCAGTTCCCATGCTCATACAATCATTATAGGTGCTTTTATGCTGGACAGGGGTCAGCATGGGCAGTATGTATGACCAGTATGTGTCTAACACAACCCAGTTTGCAGAAAGCAGCATGCACTGAGTGTAACAGGTATATAAAATAAAAAGTTTAGTTGTTTGGAGCTTCACCAAATCCTGATAACATTCATTGTGTTGTATGTTTTTCTGTTGTTGTCCTGTTATATTTCCCTACTCTGTTTGTTGTGTTATGTCATGTCATCAGTGTGAGCCTCTCCAAGTATTCGTTGTGTTACTGTGAGAGTAGGTAAGCATGCTGTTATTCTCTGTATGGTAAAATTAATTAAATTATTTTAAATTGTTTGAGTTAATTTTTTTGTATATGACAGTAATTGTAATATGATTTTTGTTGTACACAGTTGTTGTTTTGAAATGTTTTGAATGCTTTTCTATTAATTTCGGTTATGTGTTAATGTGAGCGTTCAACAGCCTTTCCATGTGGTTTTCTTTTGTTAATAGAAGGAATCACAGAGCTTGAATTGTCACTTTTTATGTTCTCTGTTTAATATTTCAGGTACCGGTATGTTATTTTTTTTTATTTGTATATTGAGCTATGCATGGTTATGTACTGTATGTCGTTGCAATTTAGATTGAGCGAGTATTCGTTGTGTTACTGTGAAAGGAGGAGGAATCACAGAGCTTGAATTGTCACTTTTTATGTTCTCTCTGTTTAATATTTCAGACCATTAATAAAAAAAGAGAAAACATCAAGAACTAAAGAGTGTTTGCAGTATTCTTTCATGGTGGTTTGTGTGACACGTTGCATATATATCACATCGCAGAAGCTTTGAGGGTTAACAGAATCCAAAGGGCAGGATGCAGCAGTACGGCGCATGCGGTGGAGACGTGCATTCTGTTATTTTTCTCTTAAGGCCACCATTAAGTTTTTCAGCAATTTCTGCTACAGTAGCTCTTCCGTAGAATTGGAACAGCCAGGCTAGGCTTTGCTCCCTACATGCATCAAAAAGCTTTGGTTGCACATGACCCTGTTGCTAGGTCACTGGTTGTCTGTCCTTGGACCACATTTGGTAGATACTAACCACTGCATACTGGGAACACCCTACAAGACCTGACATTTAGGAAATGGTATAACCCAGTCGTCTAGCATTCACCATTTAGCCCTTGCCAGAGTCGCTCAGAATCTTAAGCTTGGCCATTTTTCCTGTTTCTCACCTTCAAGAACTGATTGTATATTTGCTGCCTAATATGCACCACCTCCTAACAGGTGCCACTGTAACAACATAATCAATGTTATTCACTTCACCTGTCAGTGGTTTTAATGTTGTGGCTGACTGGTATATAAAGAAAACAATGAAATGCTAAAAGTATCCACCATTCTCTGTTAAAACAATGAAATGCTAAAATTATCCACCATCCTCTCTTATCATCATATGTCAAAGTACTGGAATAATCTCGACTTTAGAATTCCATTAGCACAGAAAATTTGTAGTGCTGCCTTCTAAAACTCCATCCGTCACTACAGGCTCTATAAATGAGCATCTTCTAGTCAATCGCTAAATGTAGAACTCCCAAACTCATTTCAATTAATGACTCAATTATACAAAAAGTAGGAAATCAAAACCCTGCAAATTCAGAGTTCTTTTTCAGTAGTCTGCTCACCATTCTATTCATGAATGCATTTCAATTCAAATAGATATACTCATTGCTGACTCATTTTTTATGACATGTATTTTCTGAAAAATAAATCACACTGTATTTTTACAAATAATTCAAACTTAAGCTGGGCCTATGATGACCGCTCTTGAACCATGTCCCATCCATACATTTTAAAACACAGCATGAACTTACAAAAACATGCAGAGGTAAAAGCTAATGGATTATCCTGCTGTTGCAACAGAATTTCATGTAGTGGGACCTTTCATGATATTAAAAGGTGCATATAACACACTATCGGGAAATGCTTGCATTCTGTGCTTAATTGCCTTCAACATAAAGAGAACAAAGGAATGACTAATTGAAAGCTGCCCTAGAAGTAGATTTTACAGATATTAGACAATACATTTTGTAAGGTTAGGAAGCTAAATGAAGATATGATCTTACACTGTCATAGTCATTACAATATAAGAAAGTAAACAGCTTCTTAGATTAAGGGCATGCTATAATATTTTTTCATTGAGAAAAAAATAAAGAAGGCAATAACTGGCTCATTCGTGTAGCACAGAGTATATTTAAAGGCAGATATTTCAGCATACACATTGTTACTGTAAGTATTTTGTGTGCCAGTATTTATTGCCTATAGCTCATACACTGCCATAGTTAAACTCACAAGCAGTTTTAAGGTTACCTTGTATACATATTTACTTTTTAGAATATGCATATGGATTATGAAGATATCAGCTGCATCAGAAAAATGTAAGAAATAAGATTGCATGGGAAATCTCTTTAAACTTATTCTTTATTTACCTGAACAGAATGAATCTCACAAAACTCAACTGGATACGCAGTATAGAAAATTGATGAATATTTTTATGAAAGAACACAAATCAGTTTAAAATGCAGTATAAATAGCACAAACACAAATATGAAATAAACAGAAATGTATTGTCTCCATGGTGTTTAACTGCAAAAGATAACAGATAATGGCAACAAGATAATAAAACCATTGATGAAGATAAAAAGTGAAACGAACAAAGTAATAGCTTAGACAGAATGGGCACAGGCAGCTGTGTCCAGTAGATGAAATATTAAGTTATAAAATATTGTGTGAAAGGTATAATCATTTTTCCAAAAATTCAGATCTCTTCTCATCATCTGAAAGCACTTCTCCTGGTGAGGGTCACAGTGGCAGCAGACCAAGCACGTCAGCACACACTTCTCTGTCACCAACTACAAATTCCAACTCTTTCTGGGGAATTTACAAGCATTCCCAAAACACTTGAGAGATACAATCCCTGCAGTGTGTCCTGAGTCTTGCTGTTGCCTAAACCAACTCAGCTGGCTCCTCTCGATCCGGAGGAGCATTGCCACAACTCTGAGGTTCCCCCAAATTGCTGAGCTTCTCAGCTTATCACTAAGTGTTAGCCAAGCACCCCTGCAAAGAAACCTAATTTCTGCCACATGATTCTCACAATCTCAATCCTCTGGCAATTACATGGAGCTCATCACCACACGTGATTACAGGGATGTAGATCTTTAGACACTACTCCTGCTTTACCATCACAGAATGGTACGGTGCCAACACAACAGCTGCTGTTGTTCCAATATGCTTAGAGATCTCACATTTCCTTCTTCCTTCACTTAAGAATAAAATCCCAAGATACTTGAACTCTTCCACTAAGGGCAGTTCACCACTCCCCTCATCTGGAGAGAGCAATCTACTGTTTTCCAAGAGATAACCATGAAATTACAGTTTAAGGTGCTGATACTTATCTCTGTCACTTCACACTTGGAAGAAATCACCAAGGGGTATAATGAAGTTCTTAGTAAAATGTGGAAAAGAAAGCAAAATCATCTGCATAAAGGAACAGTGCTACTCCTGGCCTCCCCAATTGAACACCCACAACCACAGTGAACAAATTTGACTTAATGACAGTGTGGCCCAGGAGGACGTGAGGAGGGCTTGTGCCTCCTCAAGACTGCGAGGGGGCGTCCGTCCTGGTTCTGATGGGAGCTACGGGTCGAGGGCATGTAAGCCCTACCCTGTAGGGGCCCGTGGTCACCGCCAGGCGGCACCCCGATGCCGGTTTATCCTGTGTGGTCCTCGGCCGGGGCTGGAGCCCGGCCGGGACGCCTTGGAGGACCAGAGGAGGGCGTGTGCCTCCTCCAGACCGAGTGGGGCGTCCGTCCTGGTTATGCAGGGGGCCTCGGGTAGGGGGCTTTGAAGCCCAGCCCTGTAGGGACCCGTGGCCACTGCCAGGCGGCGCCCCAGTGCCTAATTCCGCCACACCAGGAAGTGCCGGGGTGAAGACGACCGGGGAGACACGGACGGCTTCCGGGTGCGTAGCCGGCACTTCCGCCACACAGGGGTGTGGCCACCGTTAAGTGCCGGGAAGAAGCTGGAGCCCATGCGGCTCCCCATAAAAGGGGCCGCCTCCCTCCAGTCAGCGGTGGAAGTCGGGAGGCAGTACGACGGAGCTGGAGAGAGCTGGAGAGAGGACAGGAGGCGGCCAGGAAGAAAGGCATTAGAGACTGTGGGCCCTGGACTTTAGAGGATTCAGTGCCAAGGGCACTGGGGTTTGTGAATGCACGTGTTTTGGACTACTTTGTAAATAGAGTAAATAAAGAGTGTGTTGGGTGCAAAAATGTTGTCCGTCTGTCTGTGCCAGGGCCAGCATTCACAACAGGTATTTATAAGGAATGAATACCATGCAAGAGCAGCCCTGTTACCTCCTATCCCTTCAGCACCTCCCACAACACATGCTTTTTCCAGATATACAAAACACATGTAGCCTGGGTTTAGATACTCCTCCAGAAACTGTACCAGGATCTACTGTTTTATAGCCATGATGGAATCCACATTGTTCTTCCTGTATCTTTACCTCAACCATCGGATGCAGACACCCACCTCCAGCATGCTGGCATAGGCCTTAGCTGGGAGACAGGGGAGATGGAGCCCTTATAAATTAATTTATTGACTTTAGGAAGTCTGCTAATACAGTTGGTAGACCACTACATCACAGCATTCTGGACTCAAATCCCAGTCTTGGATGTTGTCTGTAAGGATTCTGCCCATGTCTGCATGGGTTTACCTTCCTCCTTCCCTAGTGTTGAACATGTCAGGGTTTTTTGTAATTCCAAATTGACTTTTGTGCAATTGTGAATGTGAGTATTCACAGTGCCATGTCTTCGTTTTCATCCATTAGGGACCTGGCCCTAGACTATATGAAGTAGATTTTTTAAATGTTCTGTTATGTTCTGAACAGTGTAAATGTTCTGATTATACAATACATCACACAGTCTTTAAGACTGACATTTTCAGAGGAAACAGGGATTTCTCTAGTATTGTGGAACACTTCTCAGAACAGCATGTGATAAATGCCAGTGGACATTCTGTCAATATTGTAGGGCTTGTAGCTGATTGAGTGTAACTTGGAGCAGAATGACTGGCAACTGTTAACTGAGCAGAAATTAATGTAGTATGGGTTCTATTGACCACTTAGATATAGAGGCCTCAGCTAAAGGTAAGAAGAAAAGTCAAGGCAAAATCTGGTTGGCTCTGTTCCTACATGCTTGCTTTCTATTCCTGTCTACAAATAAAGACTAATATATTTTCCAATATTTAGTTTTTCTCTTTTCTGTATCATTTATTTACAGTACATAAGATAAGTCCTGCTTGATTGTTGTATCCTGCTAATATGTGGGAAATAAATTTCTCTTTCCACCTTATGTTGTTTTCTCTCATGTCAGTCAGTAAAGCACTTGGTGGCATGGAAGTCTGCTAACTATACACGTGTGTCAGGGTTCCACCTGAGTGCAATTGAATATTTTTTTTTTTCTTATTTATTAATCATTTTGCTTTGTTATGTTGTTGCTATTACTGATTTTCCCTATGTTTTGTATACTGAGGCTAAGGGGGTAGGCCCCCCTGATGCTGTAGCAGCAGGAATCACCCTTAGCCTCTATAAAGCTAGAATGGGCTTTGTGTTCTACTCTACTCATATTCTTGTATATTTGATTGTTTCAAGTTCTTTTTTAAATTATTTTGTCTTTTGGATATTTTTGTTCAGCCCTTGGTGCCAAATATTGTCCTGTGAACTGGATTTGACTTGGTTTTAAGGTTCATCAGTATAGTAACATTTTGTTACCTTTTGACCATTATTTTGAATAAACCTAAAAACTCATTTTTGCCTATTTAATGGCCCAAACTTCATGACAGTGGGAATAATATGACTAATAAACCTTATCTTAGTTTACTCCAACTTCCCAGGGGTAAAAACTGGGATTACTATGAAGGAATTAGACAACTCTGAATGCTTTAGTGTCTATTCTGCTCTCTCCGAGAAGGCACAGGAAGCATTTGAGGAAATGCACACCCTAGAAAGATGACTACAACAATTACAACATTTATTTATATAGCAGGTTTTCATGCAAACAATGTAAATCAAAGTCCTTTACAAGATTTCAAAGAGATAGTTATAAGAAAAGAAAAACAATTAAGATTAGGCAATAATATTAAAAAATATGTAACAAAGAAAGAAAAAAGTAAAAAAATGAATTTAAACAATCTTAAAAACAGAATAAAATATCAAGTAGAAGAGCAGCGTCATTATATACAGTGTCATGATGCAAGTCTCTAAGGATGAGTCCGGTGATAAGGTCAGATAGCCAGGAGGGCAGAAAAAAACAAAAAGACTCCAATCAGGCTGGAGAACAAACAAAATCTGCAGGAGTTCTAAGATGAAAAGAAAGTCCAACCCCAACTTGCCATAGTCCTGGGGAGAAGGTGCAACAAGAGCAGGATGGAGAAATAGCGAGATGTCTGCTCCATTTAGTCATAAGGCCCATTAAGGTAAAAATGACAGGAAGAAAAGAGAAAAGGCAGTATGGTTGTGACAACGAAAAGAGAACTACACTAAAGAGACAACCCTAGGATAAACACCTAGGCTAAGAAGAAGCCTATTTTGCTAACTGAGGCAGACATTTTAAATTTGATTTCAGTCAGATAGTTGAAGTTTAGAGGGAATGTAATTATTCATTACAAGGAAGACAACAATTTCAAGGTAACTCACTAATCATGGTGCCAGTTGGTGGCTATATGCTGGAGGTTGATTAGCACATGCAAGTAAGAACTTCACTTTACTCTGTACACATGGCAATAATGGCCATGTAAAACTGTACACAGGATGTAAACAGCATGTCACCCCAACTGTCAGCTCAACAGAACAGGTTAGTGCTGTGGTTACTGCTACTGCCTCCAGGATCCAGCATGAGTTTGCATCCTGTGCTTTTCTCATACTTTAGTTTTCAACCCACATCTTCCTTGCATTGTTATAAATTATAAATTGCCCCTGGGTGGGTATATACATGAATGAGCCGTACAATTGCCTGGCACCCTGTCCAGATCTGGTTCCTGATTTGTTCTTAATCATGTGTGACAGGCGCCTGGCGTCCATGCCCAGTCGGGATGCCCCTGCACACTGTATTTAGGGGGAACAGCCCTGGACAGTGTTATACCTCCCCCTGGACGCTAGATGGCCACACCCCCTGGGCTGGTGTAGTGCCTCAGTTTCCCACAGGGCTCCCTGGGAATTTGAGTTGGGGGCAGCCCTGTTGGGTACCGCCAGGGGGTGCTGTGTTTGGGACTCCTGAGCTCGTGTAGACAACAACTTCATCACACCTGGAAGTGCTGCCGGATCTTGGTGATCAAATACCTGGAGCACTTCCAGGTGACCTATAAAAGGGAGCCAGCAACCACCACTCATCGGCCAGAGTCGGGTGGAGGAGGACAAGGTTGTGAGGGAGGAGTGGTGGTGCCAGAGAAGAGTGTTTGTGCTTGTGCTGTACTGGTGTTTGGGACTGTTTTGTGGCTGGGGGGAGTACGGGGAAGACGTGCCCTCCAGCTGAAGAATAAAAAGCCTTTTATTTTACACGTGCCTCCAGTGTCCAATCTGTGTCGGGTCAGGCGCTATATAGTGCCGTTTACACCTGCTATTGTGAGCTTTGACCTTCTTTGAAAAAAAAATAGATTAAACAAATCAAAAAATGTTACTGTAGGTTAAAGGGTGGATAAATGAAAGCATTTTAATGAAACTTGAGAAAAAAAATCATGTTGTTCCATGCTCCAATATTGATGTTAAATAGATTGGTAAATTATTATTCCAACTGCAACTCCACCATGGCTGTAAATAAACATTGTACAGACCTTAGCTTTCATTTTAGATGTATCTTAAATAATATGTGGCAGTCCTACTTCAGTTTGTTTTCAAATTGCGAAGCACCTGCATGCCAGATCTTCAAATCCCAAAGCCTAAATTCTTTATTCTTTAATGCTAACGGTTGCATCAAGTGATGTTTCAACCCTTCTGCAATATTAGCTTGTTTTTTTATTTTTACTGACATTCTGACAGCTCACAATCATTGAATCTCCACAGACTGCTTTGTCTTGAAATTCTTATTGGTAATGATGTCTTTGACAGGCAGTTATCTTATGCTGACACTTACTCATGTGTATTTACAGCAATGCATGCCTTCATTAGCTCAATTAACTCCCAATCTTTTGTCAAGAACATTGTTATATGCCTGTTGTGGAGCAGCAGTGCATCACAGTGAAAACATGGAGTATGAATGGCAGATACTGTGCAGCCTTTCACTGTGTTTTTCATTTTTTTAAATGTCAGATGCTAAGTGTGTCTTGACCTGATGAAGTCTCAAACCAGTCACCTCACGGAAATGTAACAGGCTTGATGTTGTGTGTAGACAACCTATTCCATGTAAGAGATATCTACACTAATATACTCAAATGCGACTGCAGCAACCATTACATCCACTGTTTTTGTCCACTTTCACATCTGAAATAATGGAACATAGCTAACAATTAACACCTATAGAAATTTCCAGCCCTTGTCTAGCAAACATCTATATATATATAATTCACTAAGGCAAGACACCCATGGAAAACATGCTGGAAGGGGCGTGGATTCACGAACTTGCCGACAAGTAAGATACCTACGGCGCACGCAGGGAGGAGCCACGCCCAACAACTCCAAGACCATTGGATACGACGACAACTTGCAGAGCCAAGCCCACCAATTCGGGTGCGATGACACAAAGAACAGCGTCATTTATATTCGTCTGTCATAGAGTCCTCGTGTACCTCCGAGCCACCTAGACTGTTCATAGAGGCATGTTTCTTGCGGAGGTGAATCGCCATATGCAGCGTGTAAGACAGTTTGCGAGGGGTATCCCATGGGATCCTTAAAACATTCCTTTACATCTGAGGTTAAAACACAATGAAGTAAGCAGTCTTTAAAAACCGAGTTTTCGGTTACGACGCACGACCACATGCACCATAGCCAACTGTTTTACACGCTACATACAGCAATTCACATCCGCGACAGACATGCGTCTTCTTCACTCACGGACAATTATATGTTCCTTTTTTCAGAGTTCCATCTTTTCATTCACTTTCTGTTGTATCCTCAAACCCTCCCTTTTTAGACAACTGTGTCTTTCCAGAAGTGTTCAACCATCAATAAATAATTATGCGGTGTTTGTTATGCCACGGGTTCACTATTGTGTTGTATTTTCCTCTTTCCAGAGTTCCACCTTTTCATTCGCTTACTGTTGTATTCTCATACCAACCCATTTTAGACAAGTGTTTAGCATTCAATAAATAATTATGCATGACATTGAGCGTGTGTCTACCCGGCGTGGGTAAGCCGTTGAACCCCATTCGGGCTGCAAACCGTGGAATTCCCACTAAGTGCGACTCATATGCTCCCGGTGGTTGCGTCCCAACCCTTTGTACACACCCCCCTCCCACCTCGCTACTACCGTGGTCTGGTGTCTTGGTGGATTATATATAGAAAAGCAGCCAAAACCTCACAGAGCAATGAAAAGTCGACACCAGTCACAGGTACATCTGGACTATGTAAAGACGACGACTCAAGTGACGAGTTGGAGGTGGGCACATGAGTGGGCAGTGCATACTGAACAAGAAATCAGCAGGCTAGCATGACGGATGGAGCTGAATGGACGTCCTTCTCTCCTCCCGTTCCACACTCCGCGACTGAGTGCCATGCACCCCCATCCCTCCATCTGGCAGGAGAAGCCGTGAAGGCGGTCCACCAGTTTTCAGTCACGGACGATTGTGTGTTGGTTCGTTCCGTGCATTGTTACAATGTTGCTTTTCTTGCTGATTTATTACATTACCGATTTTTCAAATGTTAATTTTCTCTCTGTGCTTAAAAATCATTAAAAAACCGGCCTGATTATGCGGTGTATGGTACACTGCGGGTTGGCTAGTATACATTTATTTGGCTGACACCTTTATCCAAAGAGACTAACAACAGGTTACATTATTTTTTCTTTGTCCAATTGGACCATTAGCAGGTGAAGTGAACTGCTCAGGGTCACACAGTGTCAGTGGCAGGATTTGAACCCACAACCTCAGGGTTTGAGGTCCAAAGCCTTAACCACTATACCACACTGCCTGCCTACACATTACAACTTACAGCACACTGAACATATCATAAGCTCATGCAGCCCCATATTCATTCATGTGGAGGCCAATTTAGAGTGACCAGTTTAACTGAAACATATACTACTTTGGGACAAAGGAAAGATGCCAATAAAGAGAGAAACCATAAACTCATCACAGATAGTGGGATTCAAAGCCATATAAAACACTCAGAAAGTATCATTTTCAATTATCAACAGAACAAAAGGCTCACTAACGTATTAGTGGTTGTAGCAGTTATACTAGTGTCACGTCCTTAAATGCACATTTAGGCTGTAACAGGGATGACACGCAAAAGCTGAACATTGTACAACCAAAAGAATCCATGTGCTCTGTATAATGTAGCGTTTTGGGAAATCTCTGACATATTTTTCCACAATTTAATAAACGCATACAGCAGAAGTGTAAAAATTAATTTAGAATCCCTACTAAAATACCCCGTACAGGATTAGTTTCTGTATTGTGAATGATGATGCCTGGGAAGGCTACAGTCCCCAGCGACCTTTAAATTTGTTGAAAATATTTGAAAATATATTGGTGGTGTGGGGAATAGCCCGGACACAGACAGGTAGACATCTTTGATTGCACCACAACACGTTTATTTACACTATATACACAATGTTAAACACACACACCCCAGTGCCACAGCACCAATCACCCTCAGTCCAGGCCCTCAACAATGCTTTTTTTCGCCACCGCCTCCTCACCTCTCCTCCAAGACTCTGTCCACCCGACTCCAGCCATTGTATGAAGGGAGGCGGCCCCTTTTATGCATCCCCGGAAGCACTCAGGGTGTTCTTGTTCCTCTTCCCCCCAGCACTTCCGGGTGTGGCGGAAGTGCTTAGGTCCAGGGCTCCAAAGGCATAAGAGCACCCCCTGGCGGTGACCACGGGCCCCTACAGGGTTAAGCTTCAAAGCTCTGTACCCGTGGCCCCCAAAGGTACCAGGGCGGTCACTCCCACATGGTCTGGGGAAGGTGTAAGCCCTCCTCCGGTCCTCCTGGGTGTCCCGGCCGGGTCGCCCCCCCCAGCCATCTCCGACAGTGGATAGGTAGCACATTTTACTTGGCTTACGTTTGCTCTCTTCTTTTTTAAATTTGATTGTATTATTCATAAAACACTGTTTTTAAATAAATGTTACGCAATGCGTTTTTTTGCATTTGATTACAGTCGTTTTCCGGCCATGCAACTTACCATTTACCACACTGCCTGCCTACACATTACAACTTACAACACATTGAACATATCATAAGCTCTTTCCCGTTCTCAGAAACTGACAGATTTTCTTAAAATTAATTTGATATTAGCACCTCTTAAGGTGTACGCAAATATCTGCATCAAACATTAATTACTGGAGTCTAAGTTACATGATATGTATACTGTATATATAAAATCAGTAGTGTGCCTTTAATTACATGCTAAGTTTTTTTTCTCTGCCTGAGACTGAAAGAAGAATAAAAATTTCAGCAGTATTTTTTCTTCTTTTTTTCTTCTTTATCCCTTATATAGCCTCTGGGTACCTGAGTTGCTTCCAAGTTACCAATAAATCAGAAAATGCGATCTGAGAAATATCAAAATACCCATTTCACTAAAGGCTAGCTCTGTAATATAAATGATAACCTATCCAAAAATAAACAAATAAATAAATAACTTTATTAGAAAATAAATATGATAAAAAAAAAGAGTTGTATACGGTAAAAATTTCAACTGTAAAATCCAAGTATGCAGCCAATTTTTTGAACAATATCATCCATTTCCTAAACCATATTTAACCAGCTCAGGGTCAAAAGGAGTCAGGGCCTATCTTATAGCAACTGAATGCCCTGGAACTCGAGAAGCAACCCTGGGCAACGTGCTATTGTGAGATGAGTATTGGGTGAACTGGCATGAATAGTTTTAATTTTTAATCCTCTTTCGTGGTTGTGGAACATCCCTTTTTTAAGCTGGGGTTGGTGCAGGATGTGCTCGTGCCAGCATGCATAATTGATAATTTATGACAGCAGCACAGCCATTAGAAGGCACCAGCTGAGGGTGATTTTGAAAAATAAAAGGGAGCTGGTTCATGCAATAGGAAAAGGAAAAAGAGTGGAAAAAAGGAAAGAAATAAAACAGAAAGTGATCACTGATCTTAGAAAGGTAAATGAGGATGATGAACTAGGTAGCATTCATGCTGCTGGTGAGCTTATAGGGAGAGACGGCACGGTGCCTTAGGAGTTGCAGTGACCGACAGAGGTGGCAGCTCTGGGTTTGTGGGTGCCGGCTGAAGTGTCAGGATTCAGCGGGGTGCCTCCATGGGATGCCCATGGGTCCTGACATGGACAGAGAAACAAAAAGAAGTAATGTTAGTGGGTTTTGACTTTCCAATTTGGATTTTAATGTTTATTGGATTGCAGTTAGTTCAATCTGACAGTGATAGTTTTCTGACATGATTTTATGGATTATGTATTGAATTATTTATTGAATGATTTATTAATTGCATTGTCATGCACATCAGTTTGTAATCACCATGTAACCTAACATGAATTTGAAGCTGGGTGTTGACAACATTGAGGTCACAACAGGGAACAACCTACAAACTGGGCACACCAGTACTAGACAAGGCACTCTGACATGTATCCCCATATTTAGTCATATGCGGTCAATTTAGAGTGGCCAGCTTAACTGAAACATGCTCCACTTTGGTATACAGTATAGAAAAGATGCTAATAAAGAAAGAAACCACAAACTCAGCACAGACAGTGGGATTCAAAGCCATATAAAACACTCAGAAAGTATCATCTTCAATTATCAACAGAACAAAAGGCCCACTAATGTATGAGTAGTTGTAGCAGTCATACTATTGTCACATGTACAGTGAAATTCTAACTCACATGCCGAGTCATGCAACACTTAACTAGTTCCTAGTGCTGTAATAACAATAATATATTAGTTAGTGCTGCTGCATGCTTGTGCTAAAGGTCATTTTTTCAACCTTTTTAATATGGCAAGGATTGCTGGGTTGTTAATATTATCCCATCAGCATCAGGTCAAATACAGGAACCAACTCTGGAATTGACACCGATCCACTAGAGGGCCCACTCATGTGCACATTGTCAATTTAGAAACATCAATTAACAAAACACTCACGTCACTGTTATGTGTGGAGAAAACCAGAGGATTCTGAGTAAAAACAAAGCAGACAAAGGAAAAAGGGGAAAATGTACAGCTATCAAAGCCACGTTTTTTCATTGTTTTCAAAATTCCCTGGCTACTGGAAAGGTTCTGGCATTGTGTATGATGTGGAAACAAAGATTTTGCAGTTTACGTGCCCTTGTTTTAAAAGTTTTAGTAAAATTCCAAGCAAAACAATGTAAACAAAAATGAGGAGAAAAGTTGACAATTGACACACAAAATGTAATTTCTTCACATTTCTATATAGCATGGTATATACTTCAGTATATACAAGTATTAATTTGCACATATATGCTCATGTTTGCATGAAAACTGTCCTTCTGTACCTTTCCTTTTGCAAATGTATTGCACTTTGAGCTACATTATTTGTACAAAAATGTGCTATATAAATAAATAAATAAATATTGTTGTTGTTGTTGTTGTACTCTACCTACCTGTCTATAATGTTGCATCAGAAAGAAAGAAAAATATTAAGAATGTTCCATTAACATACTAAAGTACAGGGGATAGATAATCAAAGATTCTGTTTTATCTAAAAAGTACATTCCATTATAATTAAGCAAACACATAATGCTTATTACAGCAAGTATGAAATTCAAACCAGATCTGTCAGAATGCAACATTAACTCCTGTGCCAGAGTGATGCCCAAAACAGAACTGTATTGGTGAAAAATTAATTCATATCAAAAGTCCAGCAAGCAGTAACCAACAAAAATAATAAAGATTTCAGTACATAATAATGTGAAAGGAGTGCAGGTGGAAGCACCAATTCTGCAACATTTCCGTGAATAAAATATGTCATTCACCATATCTTGTGCTTCCAGTGGCAGTTAATTGAATAAGCAAGTCACAGAGAGGATGGATTTATGAATAAGGACAAGACAGAGCTGCCTAACTTTGCAAGATGATGAGATGCCACCATTGCCAGGAAAACAGAGAAGCCGAGTGGGAATTAACTGAACATGTATCTAATTGATAACAGCATCTTTGATGAGTGCCAACATGGTTATTGGAAAGGTCACTTTTCTCAGGACAGTCTGAGTGGTTTCTTCGGGAAGGTAATAACAGGGTTCATGTAGAAAAGCAATGGGTTTGGATTGTTGAATGAAATTACACCAAGAATCACATGACAAGGTTTTAGCTGAATACAGTATGAGGCAACAGGAAGGGCATACAATATTATACAATGTCCTAGCAAATGCCTAAAGAGAAACAGCAAGTGCCCATTAGTGGGTCAGCCTGTTGCACTGGCTACATCTACAGCTGTTTGCCACACATTTCAGTATTAAGAACCCAGCTATCTATGTCTTAAATTACATAATATAATTCTATCTATCTATCTATCTATCTATCTATCTATCTATCTATCTATCTATCTATCTATCTATCAATGTATGAAAAGGTATCATTTCCAAGAAAATGAAATTTGCCTATTGTGTATATTTGTTTTCAAGGAGATAAGGATGCCAGTGTATAAAGAGTCATTACTTAGCAGATAATACATACTTTTTACTATGTGTAAAGTTGAGTACTGCCATTATGGCAATAAAACAGAGGATTTTAATATTAGGGTCTAGACAATGGTGGAGTGGATAATGCTCCTTGCTCACAGCTCAGAAATCTCAGCCTAGGCACTATCTGTGTCAAGTTGCCCTGTCTTTGAATGCCCAGGGTTTTTCTCTGAATACCCAGGCTTTTTTTCCAAATCTGAAGGAAGTTTACAAAACAATCCGGTTGGAGGGAATGTGGGAGTGTGTCTGAAGGAAAGAACTTATAAAAGCACTTTTAAGTTTCCATTGAAGAATCCTTTTATTGGCTAACTAAAAAGATTACAATATGCAAGCTTTCGATGGGGCCTGAGTTGCCTCAAAAGCTTGCATATTGTAATCTTTTTAGTTAGCCAATAAAAGGTGTCATTTTACTTGGCTTTTCTCTACATTCATAATGGCTAACAAGGTACAACACCCTAGTACTACATTCAAGAATCAGATTTGTTTACTCTGGGGGCTTTTATCCAGCTTCTTAAGTACTCCTGTGCATGCTGCCTTTCTTATCAAAAAGATTATTTATCACAGGTAAACACCAGCTAATTGCACTCTCTGTTAATAGCTTATTTGCTTTCACTTTTCCGTACAGTACATTCTGTTTCCTGCATTGTTAATTTTAGGTGAATTGTTTTCACAATTCATACATATTTTCAATAAGTAAAGATTCCCAGATTGCATGGTCCCTGGAAAGGTTGCTTGAATATTTGCAACCCTTTTTGTAGTTTTTCGTTTTGACTATTGTTTCATGCAGAAAATACACAAAATGGATTTAAACCACCCCCTATACTATAGGTGAACTGGTGGTGCTAAACTGGCCCCTGATGCAGATGTCTATTTGCCCAGCAATGAGCTGGGGTCCTGTCTAGGGATTAGTCATGTCTTATGCCCTATGGTTTCTGGAATAGGCTTCAACTTCTGCATGACCCTGCTCAGATTTTGGAAAAGAGATATAACATTATTTATTATACATTTTTTAATGAGTGTTGTGATGTGAAATTTTGCATACAAGTTGATAAATATTTTGTATGTCTTTATTTGTAACTGTTAGTGTTACATTAGTGAGAAGCATTCATGTTTACCCCCCTTTTAGGAATGGGTCTCTTTGTATTTTACGACAGGGTTGGGGGAAGTGCCTCAAACAAGTTTGGCCAGTATTTCTTTGTTGAAGTCTCTCAGTCAACCCCCACAGGAAAGCCAGGCTGCCTAGCTGGTAAACTTTACCTTAACACATGGTTTGGAGAGCAGGTGTGAAGTATGGCTGTTTGGAACTGGCTTGTACCAAAAGCCTTTAAGTAATATGATGTCCTATTGGCTCTAGGGGTTGGTCAGAAAACCTATAAATTTGTTTGTTTTACCTCACTCTTTCTCTCTTACTAAACTGATGAAAGACCATCTCACACCATGAACTGAAAAGGACAACACAATGAAGAGCACATCTCAGCAGCCATATTAAGACAGGCATGTGGCCTGTTCTGAAGAAAGCTGATCACAAAATGATACCTTAACTAGAGACATTTTAAGTGACTAACAAGTCTGTGTGCCGCTTGAAGCTACACATCACCATTTATCAGGTTGTATGGTTGCCAATATTTAAATGTACTTTGCATATTGTTGTTATTTATGCATATTATCAATAATACAATGTTTGAATTGTAACTTAACTCCTGCTTGGCTTTTACTACACCCAATTGCCTGAGGTTATAGATGTAGAAGGGAAGGTGGGGAGAAGTTATATACTACAATACCTTATAAACAGTGGTAAGTCTGTGAGATTTGAGGCATTCTGACAAAGGCTACATGTTAATAATACAAAAGGGGAAAGTAGAGCAATATATTACTCTAGAAAGAGAGAAAACAATGAGTCACATGAAAAAAAATAATATTAGAATACTGTAGTGACACTGACACCAGCCTGAGCGGACATTACACGCTCAAATAAACAGTTTCAGTGCCAGCTGTAGGGGAGTGCAAAGAATTACATTTATTTTTCTTATATGTAAAGAATGTATTGGGTTTCTTTGTGCCTATTAGAAAATATTAGCACTACCTCTGTGTTTACAGAAACAAAGGCTAATGCCCTCCCTTTGGGGTAGAGAAGCTTTTTTATTTGAACTATAGATAACCTCTGTATCCTTTCTAAGCATGATAAGCTCTCTTAGAGATGTAAGCTATTCTCTGACAAGCCAAAAAAATAACAGTTTTGTGTTCTGTATTGTATATATTAAGCTGCTTAGTTCTTCTATTCAAAAAATTATAGGAAGAGTGTGCTTATACACATCTGTGGTTACAAGGAAAAGTAAAGTTCTAGCTCAGCCTCCTAACTCGACCTTGATGTTTTTGTTTAAAGTTGAAGCCTATAAAAAGGGTAAGCCTGCCACAGTCCCATGATCACCTTTTTAGTGAGCAGTTCCTTTAAAGACCATCAGCTAATTAAAAGAGGAATAAAATGAGCAAGAATTCATTGGGCCAGCACAGTGAAGCACTACAATATTATAGAATGAACAGTATTAGTAGAGTAAATACAATATACTGTATGTTTTTAATACCATTAAACAATACATTATCACATTATTATACTACCTTGTCCAGAGGGACTTGGGGTGGCTGAAATAGTTTTCATAGACATCTGATTACAATTCGAGTGATGAAAAAATTGCATTAATTGACACCCTATTGTTAGTTGATGGTTGTGAAAGGGTATATGGCTATCTATGTTGTAATCCATTCTGCTTGCATTACAATAACTTGCACTGGGGATTTGTTATGCCATCAGCAGTGACTATCAGGCAGTTTAAACAAGACAATATACAAGTTGAAATGAGTTCTCACAAGTAAATTAATCAGTAATTGAGTTTGCACAGAGTGTTTCTCTGTTTTACCATAGAGGATTCTGAAAATTCACCAGTGCTTTTTGTGAGGTTTTTGAGACCTTGAAACTCCCCCATCTGTGCAGCGTGCTGAAACTCTGTTAATGCAGACAAGGAGTACTTGCCCACTGCAGAGATAAAACCACAGGCTCGTAGCCTCATCACGTAATGTACTGGTTGGCCAATAGGTGATGCAGGGATGGTCTAACCCAGGCGTTAAGCTGGCCCCATTACTGCTTCTTTGCTTTGTCTGTGTGTATTAAAGTGGTAGCTTCTGTTTGAATAAAGAACCTGACTATGCCTGTTTAATGGGAATATAGTTGCTTTTCCTGAAGCCCATAGACTCAGTGTCTTCTCTCAGTTGCAAGACAGTGACTCACGTGTCACATTTTAAAAGGCAGACTTTGAATTTTTTTAAAATTTGTAAATTGTACTCTATTTGAGAACAAAATTTGAACTTTCCCTGACAAATCTCCTTGAAGATTAAGTTTGAACAAAAGTGTTCCACTGGAAGACGGGTTGATTTGTGTGAACGTATAGACATGTAGAAAAGACCATGACAGCAGGTACTTTCACAGTGGGACCAGTTTAGAGTTGTCAGTGAACCACACATGTGTACCAGTGGGCTCCTCCACAAGCTTAGCTGAGGTAAGCAGTACCACACCTGAGTGAAAAGGGGCACTGTAGCTAACGGTCTCCTCACCTTTTTCCACAGCCCAGAAAAACACATCCAGTGAGGGTAACCATGCCCATCAGTAAGGTAAGATGAAAGTCCTGTCCCTTTCCAGTGCCAGTGACATAAAAAGTGGAACCCTAGGACAGTGGCGTTGTTCTTGAGAGGACCACAGAAGAAAAAGGAGCTCAAAGGAATGTTACTTGATTTGGTTAAATTGAATTTGCTGCTACTTTAGTTCTTTTGATCCTGAATTGAATTACTGTTAACACTTTTTCTGTTGTCATTTTCCTTTTATTTTGTGTTCAGATATAAATGGGTTTACTGGGGTGGTAGCCCACATTTTTGTAGTGTTTTGCCTGCCTTCTTGCCAGGGGGTCACATGATCCTTGTTTGGCATAAGAAAAATACGCAGACTACAAACACAGAATACCTGGGGCACAAACCAGCTTCCAAAACACAAAATGCAGCATATTATTTATAATTTCTATGAAATATGTAATTCTATGTATCTTTATTTAGAGTAAAATATCAATGTCTTAGATTAAGGAGTTTTGCTTCTGTTAAAAAAAAACTATGACCTTATGCACTATATATTGTTTCTTATGTGCTGGTGTCAATTACCCTTTCATATCCATGCATTTCATCCTGTGTAGCAATCAAGTTAAAAAAACGACTTGTTAAAATTAATTTATTTTTAGAATCAAAAATGCTTCCCCATATATATGTATTTGTGGAAAGGAATGAAAACTTTCAAACTGACATTATTCCTGGCTTCAGCAAGGTGAACTTAGACCTTGATGCCTCTGCCTATACATTATATTAGAGAGAAAGTGACTTCACTTGACCACACATGCTAAAACTTTCTATGGATACTGACACATATGCACTTTCTTTGGCTTGGCAGAAGATGCATCGTGTCAGAAACATTCAGTCAAGGGGCATAAATAAGGTCTAAAAACATACTTTTGAAAATCTATATTGTAATGTTTAAGATGATTCCAGGATGGATTAATACAGCAAATCTTTCAGTGTTACTTGCATATCATGGCTGTACAGCAGAGAACTCTATCTTGTCCCAATTTATTTCTCATAGTAATATTCTAAGTGACATAAAGCTGTGATGTCTTTCTGCTAGCTGTGGGCATTTTGCATTATCGGAACCTTCATTTGTCAATGTCAATGTCAACAGAAAGCTCCATCACCGTGACTGCCTGAATCTTAGCACAAAAGGCTTCTACAGCTTATGCAACTCCTTGCTCCAAAACTGCTACACTGACAAAAAACTTGGAACTTGGTCTTTTGGCCATGTCTATTCATTGAGTTGTAAGTCCTCGCTGGCACAGACTACAAGCCTTTGTAATTTGTGGTGCAAATTTATCAGGTGTCAGTTATATTTTAAACACAGTTTTTGCCTAATTCCTAGCTAAATGCCATCACACTTGAATGCCCATCTGTGCAAATTGGAAAGATTTTCATGCCTCAGTGTTTTAGGAAAGAAAGGACTGTTAAATAATGGATTCTGTCTTTGAATTTTACTTTATTATTTTTTTATTTTTTGAAATTTTATAAATTTTATTGCAATCATTCCATACAAATCAATCATTTTTTACAAAAAGTAGGATTGAGAACAAGTCGACCCCCACCCCTGCCAGAGAGAGCAAGGCCAACGAAGTAAAACTTAAGGCTTGTAAACATACCTAAATTGATAAGTTTGATAAGCCAATAGAGATGAATAGAGAAGAAAAAGAAATACAGAAATAATTGCTTCCTCTGTGCTTTAAGACCTTATTCTAAAATATTACTGATTAGATCCTGCCATGTTTTGAAGAATATCTGTACAGATCCTCTAACTGAATATTTGATTTTTTCCAATTTCAAATAGTATAAAACATCGGTTTCCCACTGACTTAAAAGAGGAGAGTTAGGATTTTTTCAGTTTAGCAAAATAAGTCTGCGTGCCAAAAGTGTAGTGGATGCAATCACAGGTTATTTGTCCCTCTCCACTTTAAATCCATCTGGAAGAACCCCAAACACAGCTGTTAATGGGTTAGGAGAGATTATGACACCAAGGCTGTCTGAAAGGTATTTAAAAGGTTTGGTCCAGAATGATGTTAATTTGGTGTAGGCCCAGAACATGTGACCCAGTGAGGCTGGGACTTGATTGCAGCGTTCGCAGGTTGGGTCATGCTCTGGAAACATTTTGGAGACTTTTAGGCAAGACAGATGTGCTCGATATATAATTTTGAGTTGAATAATTGTATGCTTTGCACATATGGAGCTCGAGTGAATTCTCTGCATTGTTATTTTCCACTCCTTTTCTGATATATTAATTGAGAGATCTTGTTCCCAGTGTCCTCTTGAATCTTTGAAAGAGAGGGACTGTAAAATAATTTTATATATTGCAGAGATGGTGTCTGAGTCCTTGAAATTCAGCAATATTTTTTCCAGCATGGATGAGGGTGCAAGATGAGGAAAATCGGGAAGGTTCTATTTAAACAAAGTTCCTAATTGGAAGATAGTGAAAGAAATGTGTAGCTGGAATGTTAAATTTGGATTGTAATTATTCATAGGATGCAAAGACATTGTCTATGTACAGATCTCTAAGCAAGTTAATCCCAAATTTTTTCCAGATATTAAAAACTGCATATGTTTGCGAAGGTTGAAAGAGGTGGTTCTCTTGCAGAGGTGCCACAGATAAAAGCTTCTCCATCTTTAAATGCTTTCTACATTGGTTCCATATTCTGAGTGAGTGAAGCACAATTGGGTTGTTAGTATATTGCCGATAACTTGCATTTATTGGGGTACAGAGCAGGAAATACAAAGAAGTACTGCAGGATTTTACTTCTATTGCGGACCAAGCCTGTGTATGTTCTTCTATTTGTGTCCAGGTTCTTATCGCCTGTATATTTGCTGCCCAGTAATAAAACTGGAAGTTAGGTAGAGCCATGCCACCTTCTGCCTTTTGTCTTTGTAGGGTCACTCTTTGTCTCTGAATTTTAGTAAAACTGACTTTTTGTGATTCTATTTTCTGTGTGATGTTACTTACATCTGTTGACCTCATTGACAAACCTGACTTTCATTGAAGCATTTCATGTACTTTATCCATTTATGAAGGAGCTTTCATCACACTAGAAGTGTTCCACAGATGAGCCCTAAATTACCTTCAGAAACTTAGCAAGCATACAATTTGTTTGCTAATTTATGTTTTTGCAAAGAGGTGTGACTTTTTAGCAGACTTATAAACTGTTCATCTTTTAGAAGCTCAATGGCAGCTAACACTTTTGATATTAGCATTAGCACCTTTAGCCTAAATAGCTCAAAGAAACATTATGAATAGAGAATAAAGAAGATAAGTTCAGCAACAGACGGTGTCCATTCATTCACACACCCACACTTGCTAATTAGAAGTGAACATTCAGCCTCACTGTTTTCACATTTCAGATGTAAAAGGAAACCAAAGTAAAAGGAGAATTTAAATACTTCATCTAAACAGTCACCAAACCAGGTTCAATTGTGCTGGAAGGATGCAGTGCTCACTAACCTGCTGCTGTGTTGGCACATTCCATTTTTTTTTTACACAGTACTGTATGTCCTCCTGAATCATGTATACAGATGGAGCAATGTGCTTTCACCCTTTGCTTAGGTAAAAGCTGTCTTAAATTAAGTCTTTGTTCCAAAAAAAATGGGTGCTTTATGATTTGGGAAGATTATGTAAGAGTAAGAGTGTGTAAGACAGCTGGCTTTACTCATTTTGCTATGCTTTTCACCCAAGAACATTTCTAAAAACAACAAACTTCCAGACACTCTTAATATCAGCAATAGTGTCAAGATTTTCTCTGCAGAGCCTCTTTGGAATGCAGTCTCTGGATCTTATCTGATAAAATCATCAATCACAAAGTGACATTCTGAGATGTCTCCTCCTGCACCATTGAAATACTTGCTGTGGGGCGAAGGACCATAACTCAATGAAGGGCAACACTGATGAACAAAACTCTGCAGCATAACGTCATACTTATATGTACCCAAGAATCCAATAACTAAACATCTACTCCTTCCTTTAAATACCTTTGCAAGCACTCTACTTAGACTTTCTCTTTCTGCTCTCGACCTGACCATAATGTCTACTTTCTATAGCAGGAACTATTTTACTCCAAAGGGTACCCTGATGCTATACAGGAAAAGTAAACATTTGTTTGTATTGGAGTTAGACAAGGGTTCCATTAGTCCAAACCTTGACAAAGAAAAGCAACCGTACAAGCAACTGAAAGACCATATGTAAAAGCTATGTGTTTTTGTCTTGCTATAGACAGGGGTTGTTTGATCATGAACTGCTCAGCAGACATAATTTTGCTAGCAACCGAGACCACTGTGAGAAATCTTGACAAGTAAACTACAATATCATGTCCAACCAGTAGGCACAATCAAAGCAAAGAAAGGAGAAAAACTCCTGAACAAAGAGAGAAAATTATGCTGAAGATCTTTCCATGTGTACAAGTGAACAAGGAAAGAAACAAGCATTGGTTACACCAAACTATAAGTACAACTACCTTGATTCTGAGAATTATTAATTGTAACTTAGTAGTTAGCATTAAGCCAACTAATTTATTATGATATTGGTCTCACTGTAACTAGAAAGTGATACCTTCTGTTAAGGATAAGTTTTTAGCTGTTTATACGTTTCTCTGTCTAAATCCATTGTGACGTTCAGAGAAGCATCTCGCAAACACACAAACTACATGCTGGGGGTAAACCACTACAGCCTAACTGTGAGGAAATCAATGCCACCTTCATAGTGCAGGCACAAGAAACTTAATAACTAGCCAAAAAACTTAGCGATCTTGGCCACATGAAGTGAAAGATCAGAATTCATATGGTATGTGTCTTTTTTTATAGGACAGAGAATGTCCAAGTAAGGTTTCATAATTCTCTGTTTTTCTATCTAAGCTTTATACATATACTTGCATATATCCATTTTCTATTATCCTTATATAATGAAAAAAATTATATTATCAGGTGTATTGCAACCAAGTGCATTTGGGTTATTTGTTGAAAAATAGTTTGTCTCCAAATCCGTACTACAACAGAGAAAGTGATTTTTTTTTAATGTACACAGAGGGAGGTGGCATAAAGATAGTAAACTCAGAGGGATGACCTTTATAAAGAGAGTATAACGAAAGTTTTATACAGGAATGTTAGGCATATTACTTCGGATTACTGAGTTTTCATATTCTAGATGTCTCTACAATGGTTTTACTGAAAGTATCCAGGTTTCCTCCAACATATCAAAGGCATGCACATTAGGTTAACTGGCGATTCTGAAACTATACCTGTATGGGTGTGGACATTAATGGTCCCCAAATCCAACTTTTGCCATATCCATGGAGGGCTCCTGCTTTGAAATTGATGCTAATGGGGAAAAGCTCTGGTACCCTACAAACCTGAATTAGAAGGTTTGAGAATGTAACATTATTTTAACCTAGAGAATGTGTGCGTTTGCGGTGGGCTGGCACCCTGCCCGGGGTTTGTTTCCTGCCTTGCGCCCTGTGTTGGCTGGGATTGGCTCCAGTAAACCCCTGTGACCCTGTAGTTAGAATATAGCGGGTTGGATAATGGATGGATGGATGGAATATGTGCGTGAAGTGAAAAGAGACGCTGCTAGTATATATAAAGTGACTCCATAACTGAGAGTGCAGTATGCTTACTTGATGCAGGAAGTGAGAGGTGCAACATGAAGTAAGTTGCAGAGGGGAATTTTTAACAAAGAACTAAGAGAAAATTTGAATTTCTTTATACCTGAAAAAGTGTGGATTTTTCCATTTAATTAATGAAATATCTGCTACAATTAACTTTATTGGACTCCATCTGCATTTGTCCAATCATATGGCCATGTCTCACGGAAGCATTTTTTGTCATTTACTAACTACTTGGAGTTGCATATTGTGTCTCTGCTGTCACAATGACATTCAAGTACATGTTGAAAATGTGTATTGTGCATATTTTAGGTGTTTCACAGTTTGGCATCTGCACTGGCGTAACAAAAATAATAAGCGGTAAAAAAGAAGTGTGTCTGCTGGCTCCTTTATTATCAGGGAAGTATAATATTTTTAGCAGCATTAGCATATGTTCTCCTTTCAGACAGCACTTAAAACTGTGGAAATAGCATTATTAGAGTAGTCTGCTTCACAGAGCATTACTATGTGTCATTTAATATTAAAATCAATGTTGAAAGTTGGTTTATACCATTTTACTCAAGGAAAATGTCCAAAGTTAAAAACAGTTATCTATGGAAAAACTTTCTTGAAATGTGACTGTTTAATAAAAGCATATTAAAGTATAGATGAACCAATTCTGAAATAAGCTTACATCTTAAAATATAAAAACACAAACTTTTGTCAGGACAGGATAAGAGTGTCTTAGAAATAATATAAACAACAAACATTACAGATTAAGAAACAGATAGATGTAAATTAAAATTGAAAGGTTTATAGTTTATTGAATTATCTCATCTCATCACATCATTTCAAACTACTTTTTCCTGTAGTGAATTATGGCAGAAGCAGATCAAGCAGAACAGAGAAGACTATATCATCTGCCTCAGCTACAAATTCCAGTTCTTCTTAGGAAATTCCCAAGATGCCCAAGTAACATAATCGCTTAGGTGTGTTACAGATCTGCCACAGAGTCTCCACTCAGTGGGACGTGCCTGGGAAGGTTGCTGAATTAACAATGGTCAATAGTCCAAATCCAGCAAAGAAAAATATATCTGTGGATAACACACCAAATTACATGGCAAGAGAGGCAATAAGTGGATATAATGATGGAATGATAGATATAAATGAGCCAAAAAGTAAAGCAGATGAGTAATCGTTAGAGAAATACATTTTAAATAGAGGAAATAGTAGCTTTGATCATGGTGTGGTGTTCCTTTTAGCAAGTGATTTAACAGTAGTGTGAAGCAATCTGTCACTGCCTGCACTTATATTGTAGAATGCCTAAGAGGGAGTGGGTGGTCAGCTGGTCTGCTGTAGGTCTCCAGAACTGTTTTTTAAAACCGACCACAGATTCCTGAAGGTTTATTTTGTTCAGGAATGCTAATAAGTTTTTGTTTTCCTCTACTCTATTATCAACTGGCTATATTCCAAATATACATTTATTGGAGTTATATTGTCAGGGTTTTTACTAATCACACTGAAATCTACTGTGTTTTACTGAGTATTCAATCTAACTTGTGGGTTTATTTATGTAAGTAATATTTGTCTTAATTGTAATTGTCACTGCTTTTTTGTTGGAAGCATCTGCAAGGGCCCGCATCATGCGATCAGTGCTAAAGTCCTATACGAAAATGAACTGAACGGAATTGAATTGATACTTTTATTTCACATAGCATTTCTATTACAGGATCTCAGCAACATCAGCCATAAGGTTTCTAAAACCCCACAAACACTCATGCATTTACACCAGGGTAATTTACAGTTTTGAGTTAAATCAATATGCACATTCTTGGTACTGTATATGCCAAAAAAGAGGGTGCTCAGAGAAAATCTTCACAGACAAGGGGAGAATGTGCAAACTACCAACTGAGAGAGACCATTGAGCCTAGAAATGAACATGAGACTTGATGTCCACATGACAAGGGAACCCATTTTTAATCAATTTACTTTTATTGTCATTGGAAAACCTGGGTAATTAGTTATTTTAATGAGGGCCATAAACAGAAAATCAAGCATGGAAAGTTGACATGTTCTGCAGATGCTCTAAGCAACCAAAACTGGACTTTTCACCAGTCCACAGAGTCAGTTGTGAATTGCCAGTCAAGCAAATACACATCTTTGGAATATGTCAGAAAAATTAACAGTATCCAGAAAAAATGTCCACAAAGACATAGGGAGAAAGTAAAAACAGACAGGCAGCAAGTGGCATGAAATTCAAAACCAAAAAGCTGGATCTAAGACAGTATTATTAACTATTGCACTATCCATCGACCTAATAATGGACTTGTAATATGTTAAAAGTAAAGTACCTCTTTAATGGAATCAAGCATACTGAACTAGCATGAGGACAAGCCTAATATTAATGAGAAGTCTTCAATGGAACAGCCAAATAAAGGCAGATTTTTACCGTTCACATATATGCCGTTACAAATTACAAAACAAACAAATGTTACATTGTGTAAATTCTGGGTAGACAGGCCTGGAACAGGAAAAAAAAACTTAATGGTGACTTTTTGTTTTTTAGAATGTTATAAAATAAAGAATTTAGAATGAGGAACAAAGCAGGAAGCAACCCTAAATTAATGCCAGGCCATTTAGATAAACATCTCAAGATTGCTGACTTTTAGTGCTATTTAGAAATATACCATGTATCAGAAATTAAGTGTTTTAGAATGCACAGCAAAACACACCTTTGTGGAATTAAACGTTATACATAAATGCTAATCCCTTAGACCAAATCAAAAAATAAAAAAATAAAAACTTTTTCTAAACCTAATATTATACATGTGGTTTCAGAGAAAATCAGTCTAACAGCAGGAATCACTACTACTAGTTTAAACATAAAGCTGCCAAAAGGCATTCATAAAAATGATCACTAGGGTGGATGTAGACATATTATTTATATGCAGGCACACTCATGTTTCATTTATTTATTTTTATTATCCATCTTTAACTAAAATGGTTATGTAGCAATTGGGTATTGTATAGGAGGACAGTCATTGGAGCAGCTTCATGTGCGCATGAGTTACAGTACACTGGAGATTTTACTTTGGATATCTCTACATAGCAGATGAAATCTTTTACATTGCAAGCATAAAAAGCCATTCACACCACTCTAAATCTTCTGACACAGACAGGTTATGATAGAAAGAAATATGAATATGTTTGTGGAGCATTACAGTTATAAGAAAATGCATGATACTCATATTCCCTAATTTGTATAGACACAGTGATTGTCAGATGTAGTGAGAGCATAAATAACAGAATAAAATGATATATGCAATGATGTTTTTACCATGAAATATCTAGTGGGGTCACATGGACCTGGAAGAGAGATGCCAGAAACATGTCCAGGGACTGTCAGAAAAGATTGAGTCATCCTGATAAGCTGATAATAAGAGGAATCCATCTAGAGTGTGTCTGTGTGCATGTGTGTGTGGTTGTGAGTGAGTGTGTGTCATTTAAAGAGAGTTGTGCACTTGAAGTGCCGCACTTATTGTTATAATATAATGTCAGAGACAGCCAGGGGTTCTTGTCCGGCCGGGACACCTCTTCATGTATGGACTGAGGGAGCAAGCCTGGTTAGAACAGTATCTATTCTAGGACTAGATGGCAGCCCCCATGGGCAGCAGTGGTGCCTCAGATTCCCACAGGGCTCCATGGAAGATGGAGTTCTCTACAACCCTGTTGGGATCCGGGGGTGCTGCAGTTGTTCCTGGGCCTGTGTGGACGGTTCTTCCACAACACCTGGAAGTGCAGCCTGAAATAGGTCATCAAACACCTGGAGCACTTCCGGTTTGGCCATAAAAGGAGCCAGAAGCCACCACTCTGGGAGCCAGAGTCGGGGAGAGAGGGACTAAGCTTGCCGGAGAGGAGTGGAGGAGAAAAAACAGAAGGATTGTGATTGTGATTTGTGCTTTGGACTGTGTTGTGGGCTCGTGGGGACGGGGAAGACGTTCCACATGAGCAAAGAAAAATAAAAAGCCTCTTTGTTTTTGTAAGTGTGCCTCCTGTGCCTGTCTTGTGTCGAGTTAAGTGCTGGTATAGTGCCATCTACAGTCACAATAATTTTCCACCTCTTCATCTTTTTCAACTTCAATGTGGGGTCAATATTTTACAGGAATGGTATATATACCTCAACAACATCACTCACAATTACATCAGGTTCTGGAATTGGAGGTCTTGTGACTCCATCATCCTCTTCCTGATTTGTCCTTACAATGAATGCAAGGGCAGGGGTCCCTGAGATGTGTTGTCTCCTCTGGATTTCAGGTCTGACCAACTCCTCGCCCAGCTTTCGAAGAAAGTTGTCTCCTTTGGTGCTTTCCTATGTTCCAATTTGTAGTCGATGCCATCCACATAGCAAATGTATTGTAAGTAGAGACGTCCAAGATATTGAAAAAAACTACAGGTGGCCAGCATAGGATTCTTACTTTGCAACTGTAGCCATTCACCAACTTATCTATGTTATCTACTCCTCCTTTAGTAGCATTGTAATCCATACTGATTTCTGGTTTATGATGCTCTTCACCACAGATTCTCTGGTCCTTAGGCTGCATATGCTCATGAATATCATTTTTTTTTTTCCTTTTTTTGGGATGATAGATACCAAGGATGTAACAGCCGTGAACAGAAACTTATTTGAATTAGGAGGCCTGTTCTTAATGCTAATCAGCTAGCTTGTTTTTTCTTATTGACCCTACCATCGTCAGCTTTCTCTTTAAAATTTCCTGCCCCCCATTGTGAGAAGTTAAAAAAAATGTAACATGCATTGCTGACACCTTGGTTTTTCTCAGGGGCTCCTCCATCAGGCTTTCTAGTATATCCCTTGCAAATAATGAAGCAGGACCACAGACAGCCTAGATCTTGATTCCATATTTTGCTGATTTAGATAGAATGTACTGCCAGAAGGGGCAGTGGCCCCAAATGGCAAAAATTGTTCATTAACAGTAATGCTGGGACCAGGGTTGTAGCACACGGGAAGGTGTTCCACCCACTTGTTCCTCACTGACATGATTGCATCAAACTTGTTTTTCTGTCGTTGAGCTGGTCTGTTGTCTCAATGATCAAATTGGATAATTCTCGCTCAGCTAGCTCCCCTCCTATTAGCAACATTTACAGAAGCCAGAGATAACCAATCTCTTCCACAAACCTTTCGCCAAGCACTAATCACTGTCTTTCCAAAACAAAATAAGGACTTATTACAATGTGCATCATACAGACCAATTTCACTTCTGAATAACGACGTTAAAATACTCTCTAAAATCATAGCTAGAAGGATGGAGAAAGTGCTCCCCTCAATAATATCACAAGACCAAACTGGATTTATTAGGGGCCGACACTTATCTTCAAATCTTCGACGCCTGTTTAATGTAATATACTCACCAACTAAATCAAACACCCCAGAAATATTATTATCATTGGATGCAGAAAAAGCATTCGACATGATTGAATGGAAATACCTTTTTACTATTTTGGAGAAGTTTGGGTTTGGCCCGAACATTTGTGCATGGATTAAATTACTGTATACTAACCCAGAAGCTTCAGTTTGCATCAATAACATTTGCTCAGACTACTTTAAACTAGAACGTGGCACAAGACAAGGATGCCCTTTGTCACCACTGCTGTTTGCAATTGCCATTGAACCACTGGCAATACATTGTCGAAATACTGATCAGATAAAGGGGATTAGCAGAGAAGGACTGGAACAGAAAATCTCATTATATGCAGATGACATGGTACTGTATATATCGGATCCAGAAAATTCTGTGCCTGCAGTCTTAGCAGCACTCACAGAATTTCAAAAGCTCTCTGGTCTCAGAATTAATCTGAATAAAAGTGTACTCTTTCCGTGAATTCGCAAGCATATAATATTAGATTAGACACCCTTCCTTTTATCATTGCAGAACAGTTTAAATACCTCGGGGTAAACATCACAAGTAAACATAAAGCTCTTTATCAACAAAATTTCGTCGCCTGTATGGAAAAAATTAAACAAGACTTGCATAGATGGTCAACCCTTCATCTCACACTAGCTGGAAGAATTAACACTGTTAAGATGAATATTCTTCCTAAGCTCCTTTTTTTATTTCAAAACATACCAATATACATTAATAAATCGTTCTTTAAGCAATTAGATTCAACAATAACCTCATTTATTTGGAATTCTAAACATCCACGCATCAAAAGAGCGACCCTACAAAGACAAAAGGCAGAAGGCGGCATGGCTCTACCTAACTTCCAGTTTTATTACTGGGGCAAATATACAGTCGATAAGAACCTGGACACAAATAGAAGAACATACACAGGCATGGACCGCAATAGAAGTAAAATCCTGCAGTACTTCTTTGTATTCCTTGCTTTGTGCTCCAATAAACACACGTTATCGGCAATACACTAATAACCCAATTGTGCTCCACTCACTTAGAATCTGGAACCAATGTAGAAAGCATTTTAAGACGGAGAAGCTTCTTTCTGTGGCACCCTGCAAAAGAACCACCTCTTTCAACCCTCACAAACATATGCAGTTTTAATATCTGGAAAAAATTTGGAATTAACTTGCTTAGAGATCTTTATATAGACAACGTCTTTGCATCCTATGAACAATTACGTTCCAAATTTAACATTCCAGCTACAAATTTCTTTCACTATCTTCAAATCAGGAACTTTGTTAAACAGAACCTTCCAGATTTTCCTCATCTTGCACCCTCATCCACGCTGGAAAAATTATTGCTCAATTTCAAGGAGTTAGACTCCATCTCTACAATATATAAAATCCTTTTACAATCCCTTCCTTTCAAAGATCCAAGAGGACACTGGGAAAATGACCTCTCAATTAATATATCAGAAAAGGAGTGGAAAGTAGCAATGCAGAGAATTCACTCAAGCTCCATATGCAAAGCATACAATTATACAACTCAAAATTATATATCGAGCACATCTGTCTCGACTAAAACTCTCCAAAATGTTTCCAGGGCATGATCCAACCTGCGAACGTTGCAACCAAGCCCCAGCCTCACTAGGTCACATGTTCTGGGCCTGCTCCAAATTAACATTATTCTGGACAAAAATTTTAATTACCTCTCAGACAGTCTTGGACTCACAATCCCTCCTAACCCATTAACAGCTGTGTTTGGGGTTCTTCCAGAGGGTCTTAAAGTGGAGAAAGACAAACAAATTGTGATTGCATTCACTACACTGTTGGCACGCAGACTTATTCTGATAAACTGGAAGAACCCAAACTCTCCTCTTTAAGTCAGTGGGAAACTGATGTGTTATATTATTTAAAATTGGAAAAAATCAAATACTCAGTTAGAGGATCTGTGCAGACTTTTTCAAAACATGGCAGGATCTAATCAGTAATATTTTGAAATGATTTTATAAAGCACAGAGAATTTGTTGATTTAGGTATTTTTAAAAGCCTTAAATTTTACACCGTTTGGCTTGCTCTCTCTCTCAAGGGTGGGGATCGATCTGTTCTTAGCATAATTCTTTTTTTTTTTGTAAAAACTTGATTGCTATGTATTGATTGTAATAAAATTAATAAATAAATAAATAAAAAAAAAATTGGATAATTCTGGAAATATTTTTAAAGTTTTGCGGAGATACTGTTGCTCAAAAAAAGTCTCGGCCATTTTCTGTTTTCCACGGGGATTCAGTGGGCTCACCATTGGATCTGAAAACACCAATACATATAAGAAGCCCAAAGTATAAATGTAAATTGGTTTGGTCAATTTCCTTCCACCCCTCTCCAAAAACACACAACCCCTCCAAATTAGTGCAGTCCAGAATGCTTTTCCAGATGGTGTTTGAAATAAAAAGTTCAAAAGAAGGCCTGATGTCTTACACATGAATAACTGCCATCTGCATTTGCCCTGGTTGCATCTTTATCACATTGGCACTGCCAGAGTTTAAGTCAACAGAAACATAGTCCTCGTTTTCTGAAAATTCTTCATCCTCCAAGTGGACGCTCCTTCCATGTTGGCTTCTCTTCTCTCTTATGCTACTACATTTTCATTATTAAAATATATCTCAACACCAAATACTCAATACCAAAAGAAGAACTGCGCATGAATATTCATACATTTCCATTATTTGTTATTACTCTTTTCTGGGAGCCTCTTGAACCCGACACCGTTAATAACAATTTTGCCACGTTAACACCCCCACCCCCCCCATAAAGACCCGAGTGTGGCAGTCACAGCCATTTATTTATTGAGATGGCCACTTTTCTCAGCAGAAAACTTGAATATGGTGGCTAATTTGTGTCTACTGTAAATATTTTAATAATACAGTAATCCCTCCTCGATCGCGGGGTTGCGTTCCAGAAACCCCCCGCGATAGGTGCAAATCCGCGAAGTAGAAACCATATGTTTGTATGGCTATTTTTATATATTTTAAGCCCTTATAAACTCTCCCACACTGTTAACATTATTAGAGCCCTCTAGACATGAAATAACACCCTTCAGTCAAAATTTTAAACTGTGCTCCATTACAAGACAGAGATGACAGTTCTTTCTCACAATTAAAAGAAAGCAAACATATCTTCTCTTCAAAGGAGCTCCGTCAGGAGCAGAGAATGTCAGTGAGAGAGAAAGAGCGCGACAAAAAAAGCAAACAATAAAAAAAATCAATACGTGCTGTTGGGCTTTTAAGTATGCACACTGCGATAAAGCAGCCGCAAAGAAGGTAGCAATGTGAAGGTAGTCTTTCAGCATTTTTAGAGTAGCGTCCGTATCTTCTAGGTAAACCGCCTCTGTTCAAACAGCCCCTCTGCTCACACTCCCTCCGTCAGGAGCAGAGAACGTCAGAGAGAGAGAGAAAGAGCATGAGATTAAAGCAAACAATCAAAAAATCAATACGTGCTTTCGGGCTTTTAAGTATGCCGAAGCACCGCGATAAAGCGGCATTTCTTAGAGGAGCGTCCATATCCTCTAGACAAACAGCCTCTGTGCAAACAGCCCCTCTGCTCACACCCCCTCCGTCAGGCAGAGAGAGTGAGAGAGACATAGAAAAGCAAACAAGCACCGCGCTGGAAGCACATCATATATCATTGAGAAGTTTTATTTAATACTTAATACATGCTCTGATTGGGTAGCTTCTGAGCCATCCACCAATAGCGTCCCTTGTATGAAATCAACGGGGCAAACAAACTGAGGAAGCATGTACTTTAAATTAAAAGACCCATTGTCCGCAAAAATCTGCGAACCATCGAAAAATCCATGATATATATTTAGATATGCTTACATTTGAAATCCGCGATGGAGTGAAGCCGTGAAAGTCGAAGCGCGATATAGCGAGGGATCACTGTACACTAAATTACTCGGGCAAGTTTACCACTTTTTTCATTTTTAAAAAACAGGAAAACATGCTTCAAGTCTGAGAAGGCAGCACCCCTTCTGCCCCTAATGCAGAGATGCCACAGGGTATAGGCGTATTTTAATGAAAGAAGGTTTTCATTATAGTGCTGGACTGGCCCAGATGTCTAGTAGTTACTTACAATCCAAAGACGCAAGTCATCGTCATTGTTGAGTTCAGAACGTGTCTCAATGAGTTTTCTCCCTCACTGCTAATCAAGTATGTGTTAAATTAGTTGGTGACTTGGCATAAGTACGGCTGTGTGTGTTAGTGTGTCCTGCAATGGACTTACTTCATCGTTTTCATGCTGCTAATACATATTGTTTCTCCCTGCAAAAATGTTAAGCAAGTGTGTCCTGTCCTCTAACAGAATGCCCAACGTGGCCACAGATGCTTCTACCAAACAAATTCTTGCTTAATTTGATGCCAGTTCTTGTTTTTAATAAATAATATTATTTAATAGATGACTCCTTCTGCAATCTGAAATATCAGGAAGCAGTAATAGTGCAATATTTACTCATCATGAATCTCACTGTGATGCTTAATGCTGCCAAGGCTTTTAATACACAGGTTTCTATAGAGTTTTTTCATTCATCTTTAATCCACTTATTTGTTAAGGATACTGTATTTATTTTCTCATTGCTTTTTATTCGTGACCAGCTGGCAAATAACAAAGCAGTGCAAATAACAAGGTAGCCAACAGTTAGCTTAGTAGCATGTTTACCTGTGCATGTGTATTCATCATTAAGCAGCTCTATAAATAAAATGTGCAAAAAAATTACAAAGGGTAAATAAAAGTTGAGAGAAGAAGGGACTATAATCCTCTGCAGACTATGATATACCTTGTTAATTTATGAGAAAAAAAAATAGTATTAAAATACACACTGGGAGTAATTTCTGATGTAACAGAATGATAACAAAAACAGGGAAAAGAAGATCCAATTTAATTCCATTTATTGCAAGATTTGTTTTTCTGCTTAGTGGGATAGGCCCCAGCTAGACCAGTAGGCTTAGGCGGAAAGCTTGCTTGCCTCTCCAAGCATTATAGTTTCTATTTTAGGTTAATTTTTCTTTTCAAGCACATGCTTTTTTCACCTAAATGTGAATTTTGTATTTGGTGGGAAGTGTCAATAGCTCTGGAACCCTGCAGAACGGACCAAACACTGACACTTGGTGATCTTTATATTAACATGTTGGCATGGAGGAAAAAGCAAGGCTGAAGAGAGACACAGGCATTTTGACTTTTTCTAGCAGGATAGCCAAGCATGCATCTGCATTTTTGGAGATTACTGTGTGTGTTTAGCATAACTTAGATTTCACACTTATTCTGCTTTTGAAACTTTTTCTTCATGCTACTTCTTTCAATTGTGTCTTAACATTTTTTGTTTCACTTAATTGCTGATTATAATTATATTGCATTAAAATATTAGTCAGAAATCAGAAAGGGCTGTTTTGAGGGGCCTAACCAATTTCCTTGGTTTGTATATACAGATGTCACAGCACCTACTAAATATTATCTCTATAATTTTGAATAGGGTAACTTTTTAAGTACTGTACATTTACTTTCTTTTATGAAAAATCATTATTAAGATTTTCTCATAGATTTATGTATAAGTGGGGGAAAAATCACAGACTCTAAGCTTATAATGTATATTTATGGAAATGCAATATAAATGTTACTTGCTGGTTACTTTTAACAAGTAAATCTTGCTGATTTTAGGTTACTTTGGACAGTTGTTAATTTAGTATCCATGAACCTACAATGCAAATGGATGTCAAATATATCAGTACTACAGTTACAGTTTATTCTCGTTTAGGTACTGTACTTTAGTCTGGAATAACCAAGGTGGGTAGGAAAAGCAGTGGAGAAGGTCAGCCATACTCTAATGCATACATTGGCAATGATTTCAGTTTTTTTGCTGCTATTTGATATTTGTACATCTCAGTAATTGCTTCAAGCCTTTCTTCAGGGAAAAATTTTATATATAATACGCTACTGTGGCTGTTCATTTGTCTGTCCAGGATTTTAAATCACCTGTAGCGCACAAAAATTTTGACCTATTGGCCTGAAGTTTGGTACACATATACTACGTGACGTCTACTGTCCGTTTTCAGAGTGATGATTGACATCCAAGGTTATTCTTTTATTTTTATTTTATTTTATTGTAGAATCAACTCTTGAGCAGCTAGCAAGGACGGGCGCCGTTCTCATCCCTAACACCTTCACCATCACTTTCCCTACCTCTTCATATCTTAAATTATTCTTGAGGCAGATTGAAGACTTAAATGCCAGCCTAAGTGAAAAATTTAAGAAAACGTACTAAGTAACTGCAACACAAACACTTACAATCAGTTTTAACGAGAAAATATGTTGACGAAAGAATAGAAGAAGCGGGCCGCTAGGGTGGAGAAAAAAAGAGCTGCTCAGCAAGCAGCAAGCAAATCAACCTCTGAGCAAATGAATGGTAAATGTACAGAGAAAGAGGATGAAAACTATGAATGCTCAAGTCAAGTGTATTCACTGCACATTATCGTGCAGTGCGCCGTTACTGGTACTACATAAACAAAATGAATAATACTCCCTGCAGAAAAATGAATTTGGCAAGCTCCATCTTTGGCAGCATGGTGTGATTTGGCCATACAGTAACCAGCATGGCACATATACTTTCTACATTGATGGATTAAACCAATTAGGTGGTTTGGCATTGCTAAATTGAACTGTGTGCGTGTGTGTGTGTGTGTGTTCAACCTGCGATGGATTGGTGCCCTGTCCAAAGCTTTCTGGGACAGGCTCCAATCCCCCCGCAACCATCCTCAGGATTTAGTGGGCTTAGAAAATAATACAGTATGGTACAGTATGATATAGCACGGACTAAGGTAATTCACAATACAGTACATACAGTAGATCTGGCTGTATACCTCACTATTTGGTGTTCAAAATGTATAATGTATACCATTTTGTTTTAGAACTCCAGTTTCACTTGCATAAACAATTTAATACAATGCACAACATACATCAAGTGTCTGCAAAGTCAGTCTTGCAGTGGGGGCATAATGGCTGCAGGTTTTTGTTTCAACCTGAGAGAAATCAGTCCTTTAATTTTATGTTTTATTAGTGTTTTTATTCTGTCATGTCATTCTTATAGACCTTTTTTCTTCCCAATCCACACGATTTGTATCGTGAAGTGGATGAGTAATTGTCAGTTTACTCAGTTCTTCAATTTTTCTGGTCAGTTTTCTTCCAAACATTTTATTAAACAATAGTTCACAATAATAATATTTTTCTGGAAATGGAAACAAGTTAAGGCCATGTCACATTATGCAAATTTTCCAGTTATTTTCAGTTATAGCCTTCTTTTTCGTAATTTTAACAAGTTGGAGGCATTCAGCAATGTGCCTCCATGAAGCCCATCACACAAAGTGTCATGTCCAGCAATTCATTGCAATTTCTTTACAACTCGCCCTGTTAAAGTCACACCAGCGTGATTTTCTCTGTGATTGGACAGGTGGGCTCTGTGTACATGAGAGTTGACAAACAATAATTGCTAATATTGGAAGTACTTTATATTTAAAGCAGCAACGAGGAATAGCAGGAATAAGGAACATGAGTGTTATTGAACATCATAAACATGAAAGAAGCTTGTCTGTCTGATGTCTCGTGTTTTACATAAAACAGCAGAATGGATTAAAAGAAAAATAAGAGTCAAGATTGTAGTTCAACTCACCATATCTGTTAACACTTCATTCAGTGGCGGCTCTATCGTGCTACACATTATTGGCTGTCACAATAAGAAGCAAAGGTGACTGTGCTGGAAGGTTGGCACACAATCATTAAATTCGATGTGCCCAGAAATTTTTAGTCATTTAAACTGACGTGGTCTGACAACAAGATCAGCAACTGCAGCTGACAAGTCTGATATATCCCATGGCTAAAAGCCACATAATTTGGCATAATTTGGTGGTGAATTGCTGGTTCTCCTGTAATTTGCATCTAATTGCTAAAAATAAGATATTAAAACAGCGAATGCAGCTGTTTAAAACAAAAGTGAGGAGTAAAGGGTGAGGAATGTAAGTAAACAAAATGGGACAACAAAAATCCTGCTTAAGTAGCAAGTGCTTCAAAAGCAACCACTGACTTCTCATTAAGAAACTGGTTTGGAAGAAACACCTGCAGCCACTATGGCCCTCCAGGACCGACTTTGCAAACCCGTGATGTACATGAAAGTATATATTTTTTTGTAATAATTTTGTTCATTTTGATGTTTTTGTTTCAGTTTGATTTCTGAAAAGCCCTGTTTGGGGACTTGGATTACAATAAAGAATACCTCACTTAAAACAATTGATGAATAATGCTATAAACTGTGTATGAAAACATAAAGATATCTGCACTCAGCAAGTTCTGAAGGAAATCAGTATGAAACACATTTCACCAATTATGTGTATTAATGTAAAGTTGTCCTAAATATAAAGCAACTCATTAACTTTCTATGATAATAAGGTTTCAGAAAGCAAGATGATGAAAAAAATGTAATCAACATCATAATTTCTTCCTTTGAAAATATTTTAATTTTTTCTTTAACCTAATCAAAAACCATTCAGTAGTTTTGTGAATACCGTGACTAAGACAATTGGAGAGTAAAGGGAAAGATAAAAAACAATAATATTCAACAAGAATATGAGTGAAATGTGAAAAATTTATGGAAATGATCCACTATGCATTTCACAAGATTTTTTATGTCTTTGGCAAAACAAAAGACAAAAGGGGGAAAAATATATTTGTTTTCAGAAAACAAGACAATTTTAGGGGGATAGAAGTTAAGCTGTTCTTAAGAAGGAACAAATATAAGCTGCTTAATTTTCTGCAAAAGGGTGTTATTAGCCTGTCAGGATAGCATAGGAAGTTGAACGTGTCAAGGACATTGTGTGAGGTACATTGTAGATGAGGATATCCAGGAAATATGCAGACAGTGGAGCCGAGTTTGGCACACAAGGAGCTTATGTTGTCAGTAATAACTTACAAGAGAAGTTCTTAAAATGTAGGTGTAGAATAGCAGTTGAGAACATACAAATCCCATGCACCTCAAACTAGAAAGCAATATCTGTCTGTTCTGAGTGAAGGACACATTTAAAAAGTGTTCAAAAGAATAATTACATATATACAGTAATACCTTGGAATCCAAACTTAATCTGATCGAGAACCCCATTCGAGGTCCAAATCGTTTGAGTTCCATAGACAATTTTTCCCATTTAAAATAATAGAAACTAGATTAATCTGTTCCTGGGTCCCACAAACTCGAATTTTCAAAATGATTTTAACAGAAAATACACTGGCTTTTAAGGTAAAATATTAACTAATTATTATTATTTGAATAAAAATGTAAATTAATCAGTTAAGTTGTTATTATATAAAAAAATAACACAAAACAGGTGCAAAAGCATAAAATTAGTAGCGAAAATTGCACAAGATGCTTTCACTACAGCTTCCGACAACGAACTGAACATCAAAATGCATGGGTGGCCCAAGCACTGGGAAAACGTTCGAGTTCTGGGGCACTCGGATTCTGGGGTCAATTTCATATTCATATATATATATATATATATATATATATATATATATATATCATTTATTTATTTATTTATTTATTGTGATAGTCTGCCGACAGATCAATCCAACTGGGACGTCCCAGAACGGGAAGAGTGGAGAAGGGCAGCCTTTCCAGGACACTGCCTCCCCCAGGACGTTAGGTGAACAGTAACTGTACCCCAGATTCCCTCAGGGAATCATAGGACATGGAGTCTATTTTCTCAGCCCTGTTGGGTGCTGTGGGTGCTGCCAGGGGGAGCTCATAAAGGATCTGGTGACTACTACTTTTCCTACAACCCGGATGTACTTCGGAGTCACGAGGATGGAAGCCCAAAGTACTTCCGGGATGCTTGAGGACTGATGATGTGGCGTTTGACCCGGAACAAGAGAAGGAGCACTTCCAGGTCAAGGAATATAAAAAGGACTGATCGAGACCCAGCAAGCTGAGCTGGAGTTAGGAGGGTGTGTGACAGACCTGCTGGGAGTGTTGGATCATTGTATTGTGATTATTGATTATTGTATATTGTACACAGATGTATTGTGTATTATGTATGATTGTGGTGCTTTGTGCACTTTATTTAAGAAAATAATTAAAAATTACACTTGGTGCTTTTATATGGGTGTCCTGAACGTCTGTCTGTTGGGTTTCACGGGCCAAGAGCGCCCCCTAGCATCCACAATTGGCGTAGTCAGCAGGATTCTGGACATCAGATTGGTCAGAATAACTTTTAAAATTAACGTGGACATAACACACAGACAGCGACATACAGGAACCACCAAACCCATTCACCGGTCCGTCATGGAAAAAAAGAAAACCAAACAGACCGACAGTGCAGAAAGAAGTCAGGCGCTCGATGTCCCCTGCGTCCAAGATGAGCAACAGAGCGACAACGCCTTACAGGAGGAAAACTTTCGGGGTGACGACATCTAAGACGAGGTATGTGCCAGGGAAGGGATTGAAAACATCTTCAAAATAACACACTTTGTCCCGTGCTCATACATCGTAGAAGGAGCTCATCCCGAGTTCACATTAAAGATGAAATATAATCCTGATAGATAGATAGATAGATAGATAGAGAAAGGCTGGCTGTCTTTATGAGGCAAAGCCTCTTTCATTCCAGGACTGGTATTGATTAAAGCTAATGCCCTACAAGTAAACTGAGAGACCTGACTTTTTATGTCCTACATATGGTGCAAATGGAATGGCTCAATAGTTACTAAGTGGAGTTCTACCTCAATGTCTCATTGACAAAATGAGGCACACCTTATGGCAGAGAAATGCAAAGGGCATGGTCCTAATCTGCCTCAGGCCAGAAAGGTTGCTGAGCCTTGACTTTTGTATTATCATCACCTGCTCCATCACAGGGTGAACCCAGGAGACAGTGGAAGATGAATGCCATCATGAAAAATCCTTTCCACCCCTTCCAGGAGTCACTCTCTTGGAGCACATTTAGCCACAAGCACATTCCACCACTGTGTGCTAAGAAGTACTTCTGAGGGTCTTTTGTGTTGCTGCTATTAAGCAATTGAGTATTTTCTCCCAATGTACTCTTTAAGTTCATTTGGACATTTTTGCACAATATTTATTTATTTATTTGATTTATTGATTGATTGATCGATTGGCTGTATTATTTATTCTGTGAGTTTGTATTTCTGTTTTTTTATGTATCAGCTGCTTTATGGATCTAAACTGCCCATTGGTATTAATAGTTTATGTAATCTAGTCTAATCTAATCTAATTATATAACATTCTTCACAGATAACACCTTCACAAAGCACCTCACACAGCAAATGAATGTAATTCAAAGTAGCAATATAAAATACAAAATTATTAAATATAGTGTCTTTAATGTGGTGAAGCAAATCATCAAACTCAATGAAAATGTTAATGGTATTTTTCTTCATCCATTTCTCACATAGGCAATATAAGCATCCCATATTCTCCATGGCAGTATTGCGATACATTTAAAGGTCTCACATACCATCTGTGTTACTGTTGCTGCCTTTTTTTGCACCTTAGCAACAGCATCTCACACTTCCACCTGGTGGAATCCTCCAGATGTACATAAAATATGGGTGCAAGTAGTAGTCAGAACACCTTGGCCCTTAGAGTGTCATAGTAAAGAGTTTTAACACTTATATCATTGAAAGATTACAGTTGTTGATTTGTATTACATTTAAAAAACATTCTGAAAATATGCTTTCACATTGTCATTATGGGATACTGAGTGCAGAGTGATCGGCAAAACTGTCAAATTTATCCATTTGAAAGTAAATCTTCAACACAATTGTATGGGGTAATTTTTAATTTTTGCAAATGCATATTAACATCATACTTTATGACTATATTATACCCCTCAGTGAATATCAGTGCCTATTCACAAACATTTACCAAATACAGCGCACTGAGTATTACTTTTGATATAACTGCATTATAACAGTGCCCAGGACATGTGGTATCTCAGACTTTTTCATAGCTTTGGCTTTTGTTTTTAATAATTTGCCTTTTAAAGAGACCATTTTTTAAAAACTGAGCTTTTAGCAATACAGCAAATGTCAGGATTCTCAGATTGTTTTTTAAATGTCAGTGTTTAAAAATAAAAAGAAAAAACACATAATCCTCCTTCTTACTGGTGCAAATCTGTCATATCACCATTGAATGTTTTCTTTGATACTCGAGGAAGAGATGCAAAGCAGTGGATTTTATCAATGGTTGTCAAGATAAATTTCTTGGGCATTGGAAACAAAGCCATATTGAAAAATGTGTACTTGTAGTGATGCATTATTGCTGAAATAGTTTATGAGTGGAAAAACAGCTTGATGACACTTTATTTATATGGACTGGTGCAGACAAAGGGAGGTGCATGTCAGGGTTTAAAAATAATGCTTGCATTTCAAATTTCTGATTTGGCAGGTCATGGCTCTTGCACTATATACCAGTGGGCATATACTACTTCCTGTCCAGACTCAGTTTTTGTTTCAAGTACAATTACTTGCTATGAAAAGGGATGAAGTGCAACCAGAATGAAGTGGTGATTTAACATCTCCAAACAAGCGTAAAAGGATCTAAAGAAATGAGGCAGCATTCCCCAACTGATGATTAAATTCTATTTTTTCATATTTGATGTATTCTACTTCCTTAGCTGAGGACTTTAAGATGGTGTTACAGTCATTAGTAGACATTTACAATGACTAAAGGCTACAGCCTCATACCATTTCACACTGCCTGGGCACTTACTGTATAGAGAAATTGAAAAAAATGGCCTCTTTGCTTTGAAAAGATTAGTTGATTGGACCTTCCCTTTATATTGCTTAGTTCTCCCATTATGCTTTCTGTTGTTGAACTACAAACATGCCAAGCATCTAAAAGCTTGAAGCCTAGCGGAGCATAATAGGGAAATGAGCAAAGGTGGTGCATGAAGTGTAAACATATAGCAGGGGAGATTCCAGTCATTTGTAGGGTGAAGCCACCAAACATGCCAATGGAAAACTGTCAGTCAGTCAGTATCCAACCCGCTATATCCTAACACAGGGTCATGGGGGTCTGCTGGAGCCAATCCCAGCCAACACAGGGTGCAAGGCAGGAACAAATCCCGGGCAGGGTGCCAGCCCTCCACAGGGCACACACACACACACACACCAAGCATACACTAGGGACAATTTAGGATTGCCAAAGCACCTAACCTGTATGTCTTTGGACTGTGGGAGGAAACCGGAGCACCCGGAGGAAACCCACGCAGACACAGGGAGAACACGGAAACACCACGCAGGGAGGACCTGGGAAGCTAACCCGGGTCTCCTTACTGCAAAGCAGCAGCGCTACCCACTGCATCACCGTGCCGTCCCAATGGAAAACTGAAAATACTGAAACAGCTGTTAGCTCTGTTGTCAATTGAAAGTTTTACAGCAGGATAAATGTAGGCGTAAAGATCATGCCGAAACCTAAATTGGAGAATTCTAGTTGAAAAACAGCAACCCTATATAAAAATGGGAATAGCTGTAGAAGATGAAGAAGACAGCAGGTTAAATGTGTTTTGACACACTTTTGCTGACTCGTACTATTCTGCTGCCTTCCTTATTTATTTAATGACTGTACCAATATTATGTCATTAATATCCTTCTCGCTCATAGATATGTTCCTTGTTGTGTTTAGTACATCTTTGCTGGTATGCAACCTTGCAGTGGATAAAGTGGATGGAAAAAAAAAAAAAAGAACGGAAGGAGATCTGGGTTTGCTTTAAGCTTTTCTGATCTTATCCAGATAGGTAAACATCATCTTTATGAAGTTTTTGTCTCATTATTTTCCAAGGCTTTGATTAGTCTGTTTAAATGTTTTGCTCATTTTATTTTTTGACAATGTTTCTAAGTTGCTCTTTGAACATGTTGTTTTGTAAGTTCATTTGTCTGCTTTTTCATCTCAGTTTTTGTGGGACTCACTAGGAGTACCTGAGTTTGGCAGGTACCTGTACTGAGTAACTACGGCCTGGTTTGAAAAGCAAACCCTTGCAGGCTCATCCTAGGCCTGCCATGTAATTCCTCTTTTTTACCTACTGCTAGGATCTTTAAAGGGTCACACCATAGATTACCTTGTAACAGCAACGACTAACAGTTCAGCAGCATATTTTCTCTCATCTATTGTACTTTTTGTTCCTTTCTACAATTTGTGGTAGCTCAGTAGTAATGCCAAAGATGCTCATAGCTTTTAAGATAACCGAAAGATACAAAGATCTTCCAGTGTTAAACAGAATGTGAAAAAAGTTTCACTTAATCAATTGAAACAAAGCCTTAAACTTAAGAAAACCATGAAGAAATTGTACAGCCTGACAAGACCAACTCAGTGTCTATTACTGTGTACAGAACTCTGGCATAACTGGAGAAGGATACTAAAGCATACATGGCTATCATGCAGCTGTTTGAAATTGGAGGTGCTCCAAAGGAGGTGTTAGTGAATCCATTGTTGCAACATAACTGTACAGGCACAAGCACCACATAGAGGAATCAGAATTTTAAGAATTATATGTGGAGGGGGCTGCAATGGGAACTGTAACTATGACAACAACTGTGACTAGAGACATGAAGTATGAAGCTTGTATAATACTTTTGGTGGCTGTGATTTCTATGATTCTCAAACTCTGGTACTTTATTCTAATGTTTTACTTGTGGCTTATCCTAACTGAACTTTTTAAATTTCCCAATCCAGATATTCCCAACATGTTTTGCTCACTTTTAACAGGTATTTAGCAAGTGTTGATGTGTTTGTACATTAGGGGGAACATTTTCCAGATAATGTTTGTTGAGATCTTATAAGCTTACTTATTTTGAAATATTTGGGTTATTTAAACCATTACTTGATAATAAGCAGAGATGTGTAAATAACACCCAAGTAGCTGTTTCTCTTTAGCATTCTCTGTATTTCACACCTGTGTCTGCTTTTGGTTAATTCCCAGTTTGTGGCTACATTTAAGGAAAAAAGGCTTTACCTCAAAAGTTAAACTAAAAATTAGGAAACTGGAAAACAAAACAAAACAAAACAAAAAGGCTCCCCTGGTCTGTTTTCTAAACACTCATTTTCCAGTACAAGTTACTACGGAACTATTGGAGTAGCAGCAGGTGGAAGGCAAGAAGCAAACTGTAAAGAATGTATGCCTATCAGAGAATACCCTCATCTATGCTAGCTGAAAACGGGAAACCTAAAATAAGGGTACAGCACACAGCTTTGGTTTGTGTGAGAGAAAACCTCAAATATAAAGAGAATGTGTAACTCACATGGAGATAATGATCAAACCCAGCTCCTTTAACTTTATAGACAGACGTAATATCTACTGGACCACTAAATATACTACTGCACCACAAAAAATTTTACTTCTGTGCATTTAAATGTTGAGGAAATATACAAAACGTAAAGGAATATTCCACTCAAAAATGTTTTTTTTTTTATGTTACCTACCATATGTAGCTTGTAGTAAAAAAAAATTCTCATGTTTTCATTCAGGGAGATAAACTTTCATAGAATAGATGCCATAGAATAGATGGCAATGGTGAACAACACTGGACACCAGCAAACAATATGAAAACCATTAATGAAAAAATCTCTCTTTAATTATGCCACATTAAGTCATCCAGGCATTATGTTCACAACATGCCAAACACATTTATTTTTACTAACTGTTAAAGAACAAATTTTTGAAAACACTCTCATGGACGAAAATGGAATGTACTCAGATTTGAATTCTTCCTCTTCATCTTTGCTCACTTCAGTGTGGGGTCGAAGTGCTTGATTAACCTTCTCCATACAGCTCGGTCCTGTTACTGGGTTGGACTCATGACCAATTATTGAGGGGAGAAGGCGGGTCTTCAATTCAAATGCTCAGTCGTGTTTTAGAGTGTTCCATTTTAGTTTATGAGAGGGTTTTCTGGGAGTGCTTTATTTACCAAATTTTAGTACAATACATGTGTTTGCATACACCTGGATAACTTTGATGTGTGGATTATGCAACAAGACATGAATGAGATTTTTTAATGGACATTTTTGATATCATTTACTATTGTCTAATGTTAGACAGTGTTAAAGCATTAAAAACTAAAAGGAAAATAAAATCGAGTGAAAACATTATCAGGAAGAGAATTTGAGAATTTCATACTTGTGCATATGTGAGATGCTTCAACAAATAGAAGGTGGTGCAGTTTTACAAACCCAATAAAACGATAAACTTCAATTGTTTAAATGAATTTAAATGTAGCGACATGAGATGGGTCTGCAATTAAAATGCTCAATCATGTTTGGGTGTGTTTGATTTTTGTTCACAACAGCAATTTCCTGAAGTGATTTATTTAACAATATTTTGTAAATATTTGTGAAGACATAACATGATGACTTTTTTTTCTTGGCTGTCACTACAAACTACGGGGAGTAAATAACATATTAAAAAATTATTTTTGGGTATTCTTTAAAAAATAAATTAGAAAAGTAAAATCTAAGGTCAAAAACTTTCAAATTAAAGAATTACTGTATATATTCGCGGAGAAGTTGGGACTCTTATGGTATAATTTCTTGTGTTTTATAATGTTGGTCATCTAAGTCAAAAGCGGAAATCTCACACTATTGGTCCAAGAGATTATAATATGCTAACGCCCACCTGAGAGAGTAACCATGGAGCACACTGCCTTTTTTTTCTATGTGGGTGCGGCAATGCACTGTATCGGCGCATGCTCCTAACCCCTCTCTGTCTCATTATTGTGCCTATGTGACCACATGGTAATACCCGAACCAGTCCGAAGCAACGTTTGCACTGATTTGTATTTTTTGTATCTCACACTGTCATACTCCTTTATCGTAAGAGCATCCCTTATCTACGATGGAGTGTTCGATCAGAAGAAAATATGAACCTGGTTTTAAATTAAACGTCTTTGAAATAGCGAAAGAAATAGGTAACTGCGCTGCTGCAACAATGTGTTTCAGAAACTGATGCGAGATTGGATGAGGCAAGAAAAAATGTAAGTGTCGCATTTTTGAACGGGTGTATAACTCGTGGTCTGATTTTATGATCGATTTTTCAGGTTTCAAGATCTGACTTATACGTGAGTATATACGGTAGCTAATGATTACAAAATTAGTTTGTAGATGAAGGGGACAGTAAAGTTTATCAATCAATCAATTAAAAAATATGACGTGCCATTAATCTAGGCTACTTATTTATTTAAATCTATTACATTTCAAACTTTTATAGCCCTACTACAGAAAATGCTAATTCATTTTTTTTCCTATTTGTAGCAATAAATAGTCCTGGACAGGTTGTCAATCCATTGTAGAGATCACTGACCCACACACTCTTACAGAGCCAACTTTGGATTGATTCTTCTATTCCACCTATTAATCTAAACCCGAATGTCTTTTGGAACTTGGTGTGAAAACCTCCTTGACACAGGAAGAAAGTATTAACTTCACACAGACAGTGACTGGGCCTGAGATTTAAACCCACGAGGCAGTAGTGCTATCAACTGTGTCAGCCCCTTCTACCAATGTTTTGTAATAAATGTTTTTTATAGGAAAACTCTGATATAACTTGTCTGCCTTATCTCTGTTTCATATTCTGATCACACATCATTTTTCTGTGTCCAAGCAACGCCAAGAGCTTCCTTTATTCACTTTCTTTGTCCTGACGCACTTTTTAGATATGTAGCCATCCAAATCAAATTACATTAATAATAGCAATCCATGTTATCTTGCCTGAGAGCTTTAGAGTGAATGTGTTTTATCAGAAAACACACTTCTTGTCACATCCCTTTTCCTACGTTAACCTACACAGAGTCAGAGGTCTCTTCTGGTTATGAATTGATCAGATTCACTGTCATCTCTCAGCCGAGCATCTGCTTTTCCTTTCACTATTCAATTCATTGTAATAATGGCTTAAATAATAATACATTATAAAGTTTCTTTTTTTTACATTTCAAAATTAATGTTGATTCTCTTATGGTAATATACAAAGAATGCAAAATCATGACACAAGAATAAGGTTCTCTACAGTTGACACAAGCCAGTAATTGGGGGAGTTCTTCTCATTTTAAAATGTACTGCTCTCAGCTAACATTTTGTTGCACATTTTCACTACTTTCATAGATGTTTCAATTAGGTGCACTCTCAAATATGGAGCTCATTTATGTTAACTGAACAGCTTCTGTGCTTAAATTTTGGGCAAAGCACACTTTACTATATTGACTGTTGCTCAGTGGCACTGTCGTGGTTTTGTGTCATTTTGGGAGTTTGTACCACTTAATCATAACATTAAGACATGTTGATGCATTGTTGGGTAGTGTTATTAAGCAGCAGCAATTCAAGTTACGTGAACAAAGAAATAATAACACCCCAAAAGTACTGATATTAAAAAAGTGACTAACTTTTAATTGTACATCTGCATAAAATGCATATATGAAGGTAATGCAATAATAGGAACCTGGTTACATAAAATAAACGTGCATAATCAGAGTAAATAATAAGATTTAGATAAGTACAATCAGCTTTGGACATAAACATACAGCATTAACAGGAAGGCAAATAAGAGTGGCATTTTAATTTGATTAAACTACTAGGGTGTGGTGTTGTACAGATTTTCAGCATACACTTATCAGTTAACAGATCCCTGAGACCCTGTGTTAGGATATAGCAGGTTGGAAAATGACTGACTGACTTATCAGTTAATAAATAAATGTTTAACATTATTAGTGGTGGGATAAAACGTTAAGGTAGACTGAACAAAACATATAAAACAGTGGAACAGTAGAGTAAAGGTAGCAAGGACTCATAGATGTAATGATAGATACATTTTAACTCGTCTCAAAGTGCTTTGAATAGTTTTGAAGTCTTCTTTTTTTCAACCATTTTTCCGGCTTGCCATTCTGGGTCTCCTGAGGCTTCAACATGGTCATACTGTAACATCACCACAGCAATAGTTATGCTCATGAACACAGCGGGAAATTGGTTTTGCATGAACTTAACTGGTGTGCAACTTGCATGTGTTGGCATGTGATAACACTGCAGTCATTAATTTTCAAAAAAAAGCATGGAAAATGAGGGGAAAATGTTATTAGGAAGGCAGACGGTGACTTTGTGACATTCTCTCTCTACCTCCTATAATTAGCTTTTTAGAGGGGGGCACATTTTGGCCATTGTTTTTCTAAACACTAGTTATATTATGGATCCTTCAAATATTTTCAGTGTCTCCTCTATCTAATTGTACTTTTTCAGAAATGTCATATTGTTTTTGCACTCAATGGAAATTAGTTATATTTAAATTTTAATTCAACTTTTCTAGAGGCAACAATGAGCATAAAACACAGAGCAAATATTATAGAAACAGTGCAAACTGTTACTTAAGAAGCGTACTTAGAACTGTGCACACACTACAATAATAACGATATACTCATTTAAAGAAATATTTTAATCATGCCAATGTGTCTTTTAAACTTGGCTCAGGTTAGAACACGGGCATAATGATAAGAGACATAATGCAAAAATGACCCCATAGTGCCTTAGTGGAATGAGCCTGTATCCTTATCTTCATTGTGGATGCAGCCTATAATAGAAGAATCATTTAGGAACTTCTATAGATGACATACAATAAATAGGAATTGTACCTAAAATCAATGGGACAGAAGGTAAGAGAAATGGATAGCAGTCCTGCAGCCTCACAAAATGTCTCCCGTTAGTTAACCATTATCTGAGGACCGTGGGGGTATTTGTCTGCATTGTTTTGAGCTGAATAGTGTTGAAGGCAATGAAGAGATTAAAGAACATGTTTGTGACCATAGTTTCAGGTGGCTGGGGGCCCTTATTGTATCAACAATGCAGACCAGAGGAACACATACTGCTGTTTGTGTTTTGGGGGCAAGATGCAGGGGATTCTGTAATCTGGGGTCACTATTGCTTTTTTGGGGTCAGCTGACTTCCCTGTGAAAAGCTGCTCGAGCATCAAAAATATTGTCTCTTTTAGAAGGTGAGTAGGCAAGCATGTTGGTAAATCTTCCCTATTAGGCACTTACAAGCTAGCGATGTTAGAGGAGGGCCTCACTGGTGGATGGTGTTGTCCATATCTCCTCCAACATCTGATTATCAATCATCTGGTAGCCAGTGATTCCACTTAACACCTGCAGTACCAACTGAACAGTACCAACAGCATTGCTGTAGCCTCAGCTCCATGTTGTCCCCTCTCCTGGTTGCATGCATTTACTGTACTTAATTACTTTTTTAATCCACAGATTTTTTAAGTCAGATCATAGCAGTTTTACAGAGTAGTTGGGGAAGGAGAGTCTAAATGCAGTCCTGGGAGAAAGGCAGTAATGTGACAATTACATTTGCCTGCTCACTTACAGTGGAGAGACCAGTGCTCGCAGGTGCAGTACTCAAGACCCCTGTCTTTGACATAAGCCACACGACTGAAAAGTAAAAGAAGATCATCCTGCCATTTCAAAACGTTTGTGTCCAATTGCAAGGAGCAGGGAGCAGTCGCTGGGAACAGTAACTTTAAAGGAAGGTAGCACAACTGCGTAACACCACTAACAAGATACATCAGCCTGTAAATGAGGCACTAACAGTATGAGCTTGCACTCTATCATGCAAATGTATAGCTTCAGAGCCAACTGCAGGAGATCCAAAAACATTATAAAAAGTCTAATCTTGATAAAGCCTGTTCTAAATAAAACCAAGATCTGTTTCAGACATGGCTTGTCTTGAAGACAAATAAGGCTGAGGAGCACTGAGGTCTAGTGTTTATGGTGTTTAACACCGAATAGCAAAGTAGAGCATTCAGTCATTTTCTCATAGTTTGACTGATCCTGCCAAGGCTACAAGTGAAGAAATTCATTAAAAATGGAATATGTAAATCCCTTTAAAAAAATGAATGAACAACATATACTGAAAAGATAACTGGTGCTTGAATGTGGCTTGCAAATTATGATTTATTTTCAGATGTATGTTTGAATTGCCCAAGTACCATGTGGCTTACACAAAAAAGTACCACAAAAATCATGGAGTGCCCATTGACATGAACTTTATGATGCACTCATCTGTTGTGGTAATCGTCATGTTGACATATGAAAACTTCTTTCTATATTATCTACAATGCTGCCGATGATAGTTGGGGTACGGATGGAAAGGTTGCTTGGTTTCAGTGCAGTGAACCACAAGTATGCCACTTTTTCACCATCTTCTGAATTATGAATTTCAAAGGAACACTTGCAATGGAATATTGTTTCACAAATTTCTCATGCATCAACTTGAAGGAGCCTGTAAGCACATACAGCTCTGCAGTGGAACCTCACTATTCCAAATATTATGGTAGGCCTTGAGCACAAACAAAGATAAAAGAATTAGAATTTTAGTATTCTAATGAAAACTAATAATAAATTTTACTGTTTATCTGTAAAATAAATATTAAAGGAAATGCACAAAGGAGCATAGTCAGTTACATTACTAGCTGTTCATGTTTAATTACATTTTTTTATAATTAATTAATTTACATAAATTACATTTTAGACTAGGACAAAACATTCACAATCAATATTGTTCGGTTGTCATTTGAAATTATACATTTAAATGCCGAATAATGAAGCCATTGCAAATTGTTCCTTTTTAAAAGCCTGTATTAAAAAAATGAACACTGCAAATCCTTTGCCAAAATCTCACATTTTCTTATTATGTTTACTTATATAAAAGGTGTCAGTCATGACTAATATAAGCAGTTCTTTAAGAATACTGACTAAGAGTATCAGACTTTACTTTAAGAACTCCTACTGTGCCTAATTTAGGTCTTGGATTTGATAGCATTTTTGTTTTGAGAGGGAAAAAAAGCACACTTGGTATACCATTTGTCTGCAGTTTACATTGACAGGCATTGCTTGCTACTGTCATTCTGGACATCTAACTGGTTGGTCTTTTCACTAGAGGTCATGATCAGAAGCAATTTAAAGTTGGCATATTATTCAGTGTTCAGGAGTTATGTGAAAATGACTACACTTATTGGGTCACCAAGAACATGATAGGAGAATTGGTTCTTTTTTTTACTTGTATCCTATTTAAATGATTCCTAGATCCTGTCACATTTACAAGGCTGTGCAGAAACTTCAGGACAATTATAATGTTTAGCATTTTTACTTTAAAAACAACACCTTTTACCTTACTGACAGACTAATTGCCTCTTAAACACACATATTTGTAGTAGTAGCATAATAAAATGCTAAACATTTTAGCAATTCATATTGCTTCCTGTGTCTCTTGGAGCCTTGCTTCATTCATTGTGGTTAGCTTGCCAACATAACCCTGCATTTTCATGGCAAACCAGCAGATGCTGCTGTATCGATCCCTACATTGATTTGCACAAAAGTATACCATTTTTTAGCATTCCCTTTTCTGCACTATCAAAACTGGGAATATGAAAACATGCCTGGGAAAAAGTTATGGTACTAAAAATGGAATGCCACTATAGTCTACTGCACATTGTAATCATAACAAGTGTTATTTAACACCAGAATCACTGAAGCCTGCGAAAATATTTGTAATGTTAATTTTATTCACAGCTCCTCATCACTGCACCAATCGCTCAATAATAATGCCTTTGTTTTGCAAATGTGTCAATCAGCCGCAGGGAGGCAGGCTGCTCACCCTTCTGCCTTAGTGAGGCAGCTGAAGTCAGACACAAAATTCTCACAGCTGAAGTCTGTTTATCTGGAAGTGAGATGTCTGGAATTGTACAGGAAAATAATATATTGCTATTTGAAATACATACATTTCATGTGTGTTTCATGTCTACATTTATTTGTGTAAATATAGGACGAAGGAAATGCGAGGCAAGAAATATTGAATACATAACTATACAGAACTTTTTTTCATATGTTATAGTAATAAAGACAAAATGTTGACATGAAGTGTATAATGTGTGAAGACAGAAGTCCAATTATCAAATAAACTCTTTCACAAAAGGTATAACAAAACAAGTGTACTTTTTTCAAGAATAAAACTGAGGAAGTAAACGACTCAATTTACATGTTGCAGTCGATATATAAAAACCAAAACCCAAATATCAATCGATACAAAGTAAAGACTTTTGCATGTGTGTGTTTGCATCTTGCACAGTGAAAATGCGGTTGTTTCATAGATATTTGCATTTGGCGCTTTGAGTGGTGGGCTGCGATTATTGTAACTATTGTTTAATAAAACATATATTTGATTGGAGTCTCTAACAAATCAACAAAACAAGTGTGTTTTTATTCAGGAATAAAACAGAAAATGTTTTCATTTTGTCATTATGGGTTACTGAGTCTGGACCGCTGAGCCATAATGGCAAATTTATCACTGTAAAATTAAATCTACAGCACAATAAAATGAACTGAAAGTGTAGGAGTCAGAAAACTTTCTGAATCCACTGTAAATGTATTGAAACTGTTTTATCTGTGTTCTCAGGCTAAACATTAATGGAGTACGTGGCCAACCACTAAAAACAGGGAGGCATCAGAAGAGGTGGCGTCCAGAGTCTGTTTGGAAGCTAAAGGAACTTGACGTCTCCCAAGGAAGTTGTGGAAGAGGATGCGAGGTGTGGCTTTTGGTTATGTCCTTTCCAGGAAATGCATAAAAAACCAAGAGGAAAGAGAAAGACTTGGCTCCTAGAGAATTTAGAGATTTTTCCGGGACAAAAGAAAACTGTCCTAGAGAATGTTAAAAGGGTTAGTAACCCAAATGTGATTGTTACAGACACCAGCAGGCCTAGTTTTGAAAACCTGATTCAGTTTGCTGAGTGCTCCTCTGCAACATATACTGCATACAATTTTAATTAATTTCTTATACATACAGTACTTTTCTTTAGGAGAACACGTAAACTAACCTCCTCAACTCTACTATAAGTTCTATTTTAATTTATAAACACATCCCATACATCTCTGAGTAGACAGAACTCCTACTGAATTGTGAAAAGTCAAAATAGGTCCTGATTTTTCTGTCCGTAGGGCAGTTTTTTCATTTGTTTCTATACTTCTGCACAATATTAATATTGGTAAAGTATTTAGAACTGTGTAGAAGTTTACTGTTGCTTTGTTAGCTCTGTTGAAATGTGTATCAAGTACATTTAGCAACTCATATTTTAAATAGCAAAAATAACAACTCTCACTTTTTGTTCAAGGAAAACAATCAAAAACCACTTCTAAGCATTAAATAAATCAACTGAAAATCTGTTGATGAAGTATAGAAATAATCTACATTTATAATTGTATTTTGACTGATAAATTAGGGCAATAGCTTTTAAAGGTTTGCAAAATCAGTGCTCAATGTAAATGGCAAAATGAACCTGAATAAAATTATATTTGCAAACATAATGGGTGATAAAGACGTCAACCTTGGAAAGTCGAAAGACAGATAAGTAATTACTTACCCCATAACTGGATCAAGTGCAATTCCTTTTGGATTATAAAGGTCAAGATCAATGAGTGTAATGCAAGTGTCTTCCTTCTTGTTGCATACAAATATTCGATCGCTTATCAAATCCACAAAGTAAAAATTTCCACTTAACCAGTCTATGGCCATGTGTTCCACATCTGTAAATTATATAAAAAAAAAATGGAGACATATATTTTCATTTTGTCTGGTAAAAAATTATATAAACATTTTTTTGGGAAAAAAAGAAAAACTTGGAATACACAGTTGGATTAAGCTTTCACTTTTTTTGCTGAAATAACAATAAATAAATGAGAATAAAATGAAAATATCACAGTGCAACAAAAAAGAACAGAAAAGTAGTAAAAACTGAGATCCCGCTACAATAAATAACTGCACTGTTCCTGTTTCAAGCTGAATAAAAATGATGTTGCTAAAGTATTGAGACTCAGCTTCGTATTTTAGGGTGCAAGACAGGGACTCACACGTCACAGCACACACACATGGTCACCGTGTTGTAGTAAACAGTATACGCTCGTACGGATGTTGACTATATGAGTGAGGCACGCTGACTGACGATCACCCACAATCCCGCAGCGAGAGAGAGAAGAACCATCATCTCAGTTGTGATCACGTGACGCTCGGCAGACAAAGCATATATGGACTACTCATATTGCAAGACTTTGCTCGTTTATCAAGTCAAAATTTATTCAAAATTTTAGCTTGTCTTGCAAAACAGTCGCAATCCAAGGTTGCACTGTACATGAAAAATGAAAGCCAACCTCTGCTGAAGCTTATCCGTCACTTCACTGAGTGAAGAACAAGCACGTTTTAACCAAATATGCACAGACAGAGACAGTCAAGGTAAAGTGAGACTTGCTGCACGTGCACAAGCTGCCTTGTTCTAATGTTATTTTCTATCAACTGTGCTATTTGGAGGGCAAGTGAATACGCAGTATTATACTGTCAGTGTACAGTATATCTTGTCACTGTAAGTAGTTGGTAATGTTCAAACATACATGTTACATACTGTAGGTATCGGCTTCAAAAGCTTTGTTGTGAAAACTGAGATTGGGAACTTTGTGTTATTTGTGCATCTTTGTTTTGTAAACATTTATTTTTACTCATTTTTTATTTTATTATTTGGAAATAGCAGAATTTGCACATCATTTTATATTTTTGTCTGCCTTATTACAACATTTCTAAAAAATAAATCATTTATTATGATCAAACAGTTACTCAGTACTTGCGTAATCTTTTCACGAAATACTTTTTTTACTCTTACTTGAGTAATTTTTTGGATGACTACTTTTTACTTCTACTTGAGTAATATTATTTTGACGTAACGCTACTCTTACTTGAGTTCAATTTTTGGCTACTCTACCGACCTCTGCCTGTGTGTCAGATTACTTCAGAACAGTTGTGACCAAATCAGCCTGGTACTACCATGTATCCAGACATTTATGTAGTGTCAATAGATAGCTTCTGACAGGTTGACCTCCTTCAAGACCAGCAGCATGGAGTCTGTCCCACTCTGCCAGCAGTTTCAACAACTGCAGTATGAATAGCAGATCTAAAAAGATTTCTAAAGTGGATCATATGACTTGGTTTTGGTCCTACTCTAGAGTGGTCACATGACATGCTGGTTGTCAGTTTTCCTTCCAATCTTCTCAAACCTTCTATGGGATCAGGACATAGTTGAGCAAATAAATGCATAGTGACTGACAATGATGGCATATGACACGCCTGTCTGCAGTGCACCGCCAGTCCTCTCCAGTTTTTCTAGTAACATTAAAGACATTATGGAATGTGCAGAAAACTAACTGTGGTCATCTTTCTTGCTTTGACCTATACTTTAATTGAAGTCTTTTTGAAAGGAGACCTGATCAAGCATTTTCCACCTGGACCTCTCTGTGCACCTAACAAGACTTCACCTTTTTGACAGGCTGCAATGCCTCACTGCACAAGCTGAACTGCTGGTCAGAAGGCTAAAACAAATTGACAACTTCTAGTGAAACTACACAAGCTGTAATTGGAATTTTCTCATTCTAGAAAATGATGGATTTCTGATATAATGCACTAAAAATCCCTGAAAGTATAATTATTTATATTTCAACAGCTAAAAATTATTATTCTCAAAGTGTATCAAACTCCTTAGAAATAATACACAAGTGCCACTTACAAAATGTAATGCTTTATAAACCTTTAAGCTTACATTCAGCACTGTAAATCAGTAGATGTTACCAATATTACTTGTATAATACATTTTAAAAATTACAAAATGTGCCCAGAAAAAATGACTTTTCTTTTCAAAGAACAAAAAAAAAAACAACTAATTTTTGAAATTAAAAAAACTAATTTTCTCTTCTTTATTTTTAACTTCCATCTAACAAATATGGTTAATTAACTTTTAATTATATTATACTGGGCCTTTAAGACACCAGATCAGGACAGATATGGTAAAGAAGGTAAAACAAATAATTCATTTTTTTTAACAATCAAACTCTTGTACAGCTGCAAAACATCATAAACAATTTCAAATATAAAACTCTGCGAATATGAAAAGGTTAAATGGTAAATGGAAACTTCCATGTTGAGACCCCTTAACAGATATGAATTCCTTGTAAATTGGAAGTTAAAATCTCAGAGCCGGTGCTTTATTATGCACTCTGTGTGGCCTGTAAGTTACTTAATCTGCCAGTGCTCAACCACACAAACAGCAAGGCTATTTTTCTCTGTTTGGTTTGAATCCAAACACACACATTCCGAGTCAGTTTTGTAAGTGTTGAAGATAAAACACTGGGGAATTGTTGGCTTAGCTGAGAGGACATTTTAATCCAAAGCAGACACTTGAAGTTTACCTATAGTGATAAGAAGCCAGGTGAGAGATTTTCTGAATGTATGGCTGTGTTACAGAATGTTAGCACAAGGCTGCTCTCGTGGACAAACTCTGAAAGTAGGGACGGAAGAGGCAGTATATTAAGTTCTGAAATGAGGTTAGCATTATTACTTGGCAACATGTGTCCACTGCATTTTTACCTGAATGTGATTTCTATTGTTTCTAATCATCTCAGGGCAATGTATGCTTCAGCAAGATGTGATGCTGTGCTTTCATTGTTGCATGGCAACACAAACTCTCGTGTGAAGTTTAAAATTGATGCACTTTACAAGCAGGGTACAATGAAGATCATTTGACATGCAGGATTGTTATATGTACAGTACTGTACAGTGGCAAAACGGCCATTAAATATCGTAACAAACATGGATGTATTGTTCCCATAAGAGATCAGTTCTCCAGAATACAGGGTTCTGGCAGCTGTGGGATAAGAACTAGAATTAAGGGACAAGGTTGGGTCAAGGAGTGAAGTGGGACTGGATGCGTGCCACAGCCTGCCAATATGTATCAGTTTCTCCCACCTATCACTAACTGAATGTATTCCAAGTCCTTCCTATGATCATCATGCTGCAGCTCACAGATGTTCCTACAGTAGGAAAAGTACATCCTTTGAAGTAGGATTTCATTAAAACACATCATTTTGAAACCCACAATTAAACCAATCCCTTGTGTAATGGTATTCACTGTATTAGACTAACACCCTTTCCTGGACAGAGGAAAAAAACAAAACAATGATTTTGAAATGATATTACGAACATGCATTGTGAGCCTGCAGCATTCATTAAAATAAATGTAACCATTCCTATTGTTTCTGGAAGGCACTGCTGTAATTGTAACTCCTGGTTTTAGAACTTCAAAATTCGTTTTTGGAATTATTGTTTATTTTTATATTTATGAAGATGACATCATCATGGTGCCATTTGGGAATTGTTGTAAATATGATTGTCTCCATTTTGTACTATTTTCTCCAGGTGATGGCCATATTGTTTATAGCATTTATATCCATCATTAACTTTAATAAACAGACTGACCTTTCACCTTAGGTAAATGTATAAAATGAAAAATATAACCTAGTCAGTCAGAAATTGTATCTTGTGCAAAATCATACAAATACATTAATATGTTTGGTTTGCTCTTTATTTCTACTAAAAACACTGTTTAGCTTTAATTGCTTTATTGTCAGACTAAATAATAGAATAACAGAGGCCCTGCATTTCTCAGAAAGGTTTGACCGGAAACTCAGATGAACACATTGAGGCGGGAAGGTGAGCCATCACAACTCGGAGCATCAAGTACTCTGATAATACGTGTATGCAGAAATAACAACCAAAGCTCAAAATAGCAGCACCAACTGAAAAAACAAGATGGCATCACAGGATTTCAAAAATGTAAAGAATATATAAAATAACACACTCAAAATCTAAATAAAAGTAGAAAATGAAAGTGAAACTGAATTTTTCACTTTTCCGAAGGTATGGAAAGAATAAATAAGTCTAAGAAAACATTCACAAAGATTATAACAGCGGTGTGGCAGAGTCAACATCCTAGCTTTAGGATAATTGCTTGAAAGAAACCTTCAGATCTTTCCACTACTGACCTCAGTTTGTTAGCTTTGGTTTGACAAGGCTCTTACTTTATTTTTGTCCTCTGAATTTTTAACTGTTTACGGTTTGATACTCTTGTGTTTGTTTGGCCTTTTTTGGTACTATCAAACTCTTATTTGTCATTTTATTACAAGTGAGGCTTCCCCTTTAACTTCCAGTTCATTTCCTGGACTTTTTTCAATCAACATACCACCAAACGTTCACCATCTACTCCTGTTTGACGATCGCAGTATTCTGAAATCAGCAGGAAATCTGAACTGACAGCATATGTGAAAACAAATCAGCAAATGATGTTAGCCATATAAATTGTGATTGGTTAACTTAAAAACACTGAATAACTGTAAACTTTAGTCGTTTAGATTAATAAAGAGGTACTGAAGGAAGCACAAGAGCATGTTTAAAATGTGGCTGCTGAAGGGTGTTCTTTCTCCTGCTTCTTAAACACTGTCTCTTTAAGGTTACTGATGTATAAATATTTAAGATATTGAGAAATACATTTTATTGAGGGCATCACAGAGTTGTGCAACAGTTACAGCTGCTGCCATTCAGATTTAGTGTCTTGGGTGTTGTTGTTTAGGCATATTTTGCACATTCTCCCATTTCTGAGTAGGTGTTCCTCCATGTACTCCAGTTTCCTCCAACCCAAAGATGAGTATGTTAAATTAATTAATTACTCCAAAGATGAGAATGTTAGATGAATTGATTATTCCAAACCAGTTATGGCATGGGCATCAGTGTGTACTGTACATGAGCAGGCCCTGCAGTGGATTATATGCAAAGTACTGTATGTGTGTTGTGTATAGGAGGGCAGTCAAGGGTTGTTTCTTTCCTTGTATCTGTTTGCTCACTCCGTAAACTGGGCTATACAGCTTTAGGGATTGTAATTTAAGTAAGTGGACAGATTTAAGTATACACTATCCCAGTAAGCTTAACCATAATATAGATTTCAATGGAACTAAACTTATAAAAAACACAAACGTTTCTAGGCAGGTCATAGTTTAGAGTAAGCAAATTTAAATTCATTTTTTTTTCACTAATAAAATAGCACTCAATATCTTGATAATGAGTAAGTGAAAAGAAGATTGTTGGAATGCTTACAATTGTATTGATAATTGTATTGATATCACATTGAGACAAGCGTGTGATATGGTAGTGATTACAGCCTGGAAACTCCTTGATTATTATGTGACAAGCTGTGCAATGTGGATTTGGGAATTGTCTGCCATTCTTCTCTGCAGATCTCTCACATGCTGTCAGACTGGATGGAGACTGTCTGTGGACAGATATTTTCAAGTCTCTTCAGAGATTTGTGATTGGGTTCAAATCTGGGCATTGGCAAAGCCAATCACGAACATTAACAGAGTTATCCATAAGCCACTCCTGTCTTAAGCTTTGCTTTGTGCTTAAGGTCACTGTCCAGTTGAAAGGTGATCTTTTGGCCAGGTATGAGGTCCAGAGTGCTCTGGAGAAGGCTTTCATTAAGGATATCACTGTACTTTGCTCCTTTTATCTTTCCATTAACCCTGTCTTGTCTCCCAGTCCCTGCTGCTGAAAAACATTTCCACAGCATGATTTTGGCACCACTGTGCTCCACTGGTAGAATGGAATGCACAGATAATGAGCAGTGCTTGGTTTCCTCCAGACATGATACTTAGAATTGAGGCCGAATAGTTCAATCTTGGTTTCATCTTGTTTCTCATAGCCTGAGAGTCCTTCGGGTGTGCTTTTGCAAACTCCACATGTTCTTGCAGGTGTCATCTGGCCACTCTGCCATAAAGCCCAGCAAAGTGGAGTGCTGCAGTGGTTATTGTCCTTGTGGAAATTTTTCCCATCACCAGACAGTTTCTTTGGAACTCAGCCAGAGGGACCACCAAGTTCTTGGTCACATCTGTTACCAAGGCACTTGTCCCCCTGTTTTTCCGGTTTCATTTAAGGCCACTGTACTCTTGGGAACCTTCTAATGATGCAAACATTTTTATAGACTTCCCTTGATTTGTGCCTCAGCTCAATCCTGTCTCTAAGGTCTGAAGGCTGTTCCTTTTGACTTCATGGCTGTTTTTATCTCTGATACATATTGCCATCTGTGGGATCTCATATTCACAGGCATGTGCCTTTTCCAATTATCTGCAATCAATGTAATTGGCCACAGGAGGAATCCAAAAAAGGAGTAGAAACATCTCAATGATGATGAATTGAATGAGATGCACCTAAATGAGCTAAATTTCATGTATCATAGCAAAAGGGCTGGAATACTTGTGTCAATGTAAAATTTCAAGTTGTTTTTACTTTTAATAAGTTTACAAAAATCCTAAAATACAGTTTCCATCTTATCATTCTGGGATATTGTATTAATCGAGTGAAAATGAATTTAAATGATTCAGCAGAATACTGCAACATACCAAAATGTGGAAAAAGTGAAAGGGTCTAAATACTGTCTGAGGGCAGATCATAGCCTACATTTTTACATATATAGTCATACCCTTCCCTATACTATGATGCTGTACTGTATGTTTATCTCTACTTTATGCATTGCACACATTTAGTGTTGTGGTTAGCGTTACTGCCTCACAGCCTCGGAATTCTGAGGTTGATTCCTGGCCCTTGGAATGGTCTTAATGTATTTTGCCAGGTGTTCCTCACACAAGACAGGCGCCATATCTGCGGCTGTTTCCTACCTTGCACCTAATGCTGCTGGATAGATGTCAGTTACTGCCACTCCCTGGTTTAAGCAGTTTAGAAGATGAATAGATGTTTTATTTTTGTCGTGGTCTATTAAGTTATTTCATACACACACACACACACACATACACACCACTCACACAAGGGCCAATTTAGTATTGCTAATTAATGTAATTTGCACAATAGGGTATGTGTAAGGAAACCGGAGTGCCAGAGGAAAACCCAAACAAAAACTGAAAGAATGTTCATATTCCTCAAGAACAACACCCCGGGTTTCTCAATTCAAACCCAAACCAAAGGTTCTGTGAGCCAGCAGCACTATAATCACATAACCATACTGCCTTGGATTTAATATTCATAGATATGTTTTCACTGGTACAGTTCATATTATGCTTTTGATTTCTTAGTTACAGTTTAACAGTTGCCTTTTAAAAACTACTAACTATTCCAGTTAGAACAATCATTCATTCAAAAAACATAAAATTCTTTCACATTATTTTTAAATCTCTTTATTTTTATAGAGACTACATGGTACATATTAGACAAAAAACAAAAGACAGCTTCCAACAGTTCACTCTTCTAAGGCAGGTAACAATAGGATAAATATTTAAACTGTCAAGAGTCAAGTAACTAACTCTGAAACACATTTACTTTCTTTATGATTTGGCATAACAGCAGGTGGTCAAAGATTTTCAACTGAAGGCGAATATTTTTTAAAGAAATCAGTAGTACAGTTGTCTTGGGATGCTGCAAATGAGTTCTCAGGGGTATTCTGAAAAAAAAAGCATGCTGTGCTGTTTTAGTAGGATCAGGGTGAATAAATTTTGGGGTAATTAGTTGTTCAGGGCATAGAAGGGTGTATAGGAGTTATAATACATAATATGTTCTCCATCACTGATTCACTTTGTGACCTTGAGCAAGTCACTTCCAGTGCACAAAAGGAACAATTGATTTATAATTCACTTTAAAAAAAAATATTAGTTCAATATATACAGCAATTCTAAATGGGAATATTTTGCTCTTATATGCAACTGAACTTTATCTTTAGTCTTTGTCAACCAGAGACCCAACCCACTATTGTAGTATTTTGAATGCAAATGTCTTATAGTATTTTCCATAAATATTACCTAATAAACTGGAGGAACTGGTGTAGAGAGACCACTAATGAGACCATTTCAATTTGTGTTACAGTTTATTGATATGGTGTATGCAGGCACGGTGGATATTGTGGTTACTCCAAGGTGTCTGAGTAGTCTGAATATTTTATACATAGTCAATTGGATGTTTCCAAAGACAATATAAAGTAACATGCTGTTGATCAGCAAATCCAAATTGTCATTGTTTGAGAAAGTGCATAAGAGAGTGTGCACTATGGCCAAATGGATTTTTCATCCATGTTTCGTTTCTGCCTTCCATCCATTGTTAGCAGCGCAGATTCTGGTTCTACAGAACAGTATGCTGAAGAACAATAAATGGATTTACACTGTGAAGGTGAGGTTTACATGGACCATCTGTGAGGTAATGCAGAGTATTCAAGAGGCTGAGGAATGTGATCCTTCTGTAGTTGGAACACACCCTCTGGTCCATGCGATGTTGCAGAGGCATGTCAACCAAGACAGTCCTACAATAACCAGAGCCTTGAGGAACTCCGGGCGTATCTCATCCATGCCCGGGGCCCTGCCACCAAGGAGTTTTTTGACCACCTCGGTGACCTCAATCCCAGAGATGAGACAGCCCACCTCCGAGTCCTCAGGCTCTGCTTCCTCATTGGATGACATGTTATTGGAATTAAAGAGGTCTTTGAAATACACCGCCCACCGTCCCGAGTCGAGGTCAGAAGCGCACCATCCCCACTATATACAGTGTTGACACTGCACTGCTTCCCCCCTCCTGAGATGCTGGATGGTGGACCAGAATCTACTCAAAACTGTCCAGAAGTCGTTCTCCATGGCCTCCCCAAACTCCTCCCATGCCCAAGTTTTTGCCTCAGCAACCACCAAAGCCCCATTCCGCTAGGCCTGCCGGTACCTATCAGCTGCCTCCAGAGTCCCACAGGACAAAAGGGTCCTGTGGGACTCCTTCTTCAGCTTGACAGCATCTCTCACCGCCGGTGTCCACCAACGGGTTTGGGGATTGCCACCACAACAGACACCGGCCACCTTACGGCCACATCTCTGGTCAGCTGCCTCAACAATAGAGGAACGGAACATGGTCCATTCAAACTCAATGTCCCCCACCTCCCTCAAGGCGTGGTCGAAGTTCTGCTGGAGGTGGGAGCTACTTCTGACAAGGGACTCTGCCAGACATTCCCAGCAGACCCTCACAATACGTTTGGGCCTACCAGGCCTGGTGGGCATCCTCCCCCACCATCGAAGCCAACTCACCACCAGGTGGTGATCAGTTGATAGCTCCGCCCCTCTCTTCACCCAAGTGTCCAGGACATGTGGCTGCAAGTCCGATGACATGACCACGAAGTCGATCATCGAACTGAGGCCTATAAATATAATTTATCATATTTGAAAAAATTGTGAAATATAGTTTATTAAATTCTTCAATTTGTAATAGGCACTGATACTACCATTTTAAATAGGCACTGATACTGCAAATACTGGCGATAACCTTTCTGCTTTGATAAAGCAATCCTTTCAGCATTGACCTTTAGCATAAATATTCAAGGTGGGATACTGGCAAGACTTAAACTTCACATGAAAACAAGTTTTCTGGCCATTGATAAATTAATGGCTTCCAACTTGCTTAGTTCAATAGCAATACAACAAAGCTTTCTTGAGAGATTCATTGCTGAAGTTCAGATTCATTTAAAGCATTTTACACTAAGTTCTGTTGACAGATTTCTTTCTCTCCTTTTTTGATCTCAAGTTTGAAGTTGTCACTGGAAGTGGTGTCCTCTTCAAATAACATTTATAATCTGTTTAACCCTTCCATGTCGTACACTACAAACAGAGCCAGGGGCTATTAATCTTTCACTTTCAGATGCTGCAAATTACTGCTATGATTCCAAATTACTGTAGTTCTTCACAAAATCGTTTTGGACTTTTTTCAAGATACACATTGTACACAATATTATTTGAAGATATGGGACCTGAACCACTGTAACTAACAGCTTCACAGTTACTGTAAATATAATGTGATTTTCCCCTTGGGGATTAATAAACTATCTATCTATCTATCTATCTATCTATCTATCTATCTATCTATCTATCTATCTATCTAATTAGTAATGCATTAACATAGTAAAACAACTGAATAACTGTCAGGGTTTCATATGTTGCAGGTTTACAAGGCACATGAAGCTGAGAAAAGCAGAAGTTGTATACAAAAAAGAATAAAGGAATATGAGAAAAAACATAGCCGAAATGAATATGAAAGAAAAAACCACAAAAATGAAAGACAGTGTAAAGGTTTTATATTTGCTTTACTTGCCATCATACAACAGTACAGTTATCAAATTAGAAATACATATAATTATATAGCGGGGGAACACTTTCAGAAAATCTTGTTTTAAAGTGCTTGGAAATGAATGACTTCATAGAATTTTTCTAGGAAATTTGGAAGAACCTAATGATAGCATAAGACAAAATATGCAAGAGGCTCCTCCATGTGGCTAATACCTGAAGTCTGCACTGCACACTGTTGAAATCAAAAACGACACTACAATTTTATGATCTCTTGTAGCATTAATCACCAATCCATATTTTGAAACAGATTGAAAAAGGGTATGAGGTCTGTTAGAAGCCTCAACATGTAGCGGATTTATAGAACTCCAGCAGTTCCACAAGGAGCAACACTGAGATCAAAGAAAACATAATAAAAGTTTATTTGAAAAATCAATACATTTTCACTCTAACTGAGCTAGCTCTGCTGTGACCAACTGGCACCTGATATCTTTATAAATGTTTTCCTAAGGGAAGCCTATATGGGACTGATGAATAAAATTTGTCATCATATTATGTTTAAATTAAAGTAGCATGGGAAAAAACAAAAGATACAACTATTTTTCAAATCATGCATTAAGACATCTAAAAACATCAGAGATATTTAATTAATTACCTGAGCCAAGCAGTGTTTTAACAGACAAGAATGAAATGATAAAGAGAGTGCACGATAAGAAAATTGAATTTGTGTTGCCCCCTTATCTTACAGCTGCATGCAATTTATAAATAATTTATTTACTGGAAATGCTTTTTTTAAACTTATGGAAGGGATGTTTTTCGGTAATATTTCTACATAGTGGGGGACAAAAAGTCCTTAGTTTATAAGACATCTTATATTGACGCTGCCTATCTTATATTTTTCTTCAGTCTGATAATTATTTAAAACCAATCAATATAACTAAGCAATTATTAAAAATGATATGGTACAGTAGCTTGAACTGCTGCCTCAAAGCTCTACAAACTGCAGTTCATTTTCCTCCAAATCCCCACTGACTGTGTGGCCAGTCCATTACATGGAATGCTCACACTCCCTCATGCAGAACCAGTTCTGAAAAGCAATTATCCTATGGAGTAAATCTTCTTGATACAGGATGGAAAAACAAGAGCATCCAGAGATGAATCATGTGCTAAAAGTAGCAGCTTTTGTTACACTGATAGCACGTCAGTTAATATTGCACACATTTGAAGAATTCGATTCTATCTTTTTTTTTGCACTGCCTTAGAGATATGCTAGTTTAGAGTCTCCACTACTCATAACTATCAATGTTTTGTGATACAAATTTACACCTGAGAGGAAAACCTTGGGGGAGATGAAGGTAAAGTCAAAACTCCAGAGTGACCAAGCAGAAAGCAAACTCGGATCCATCCTTAGAGCTGTTCAGCAGCAGTGCCAGAGCACCCTCATAACCAGCATTTACAGGCCGAAAACTGTATATTTGAATAATGACATTTAATTACTATTGCAGATAAAGTTCTACTAGTAAACCAGAATGATTTCAATTTGAGATGTGATAAGCATTAAAAGTCACGCATAAAGCAGCCTAACTTACAATGTATTTAGAGTTCACTGTACGTCTCAGCTTTACACAAAAACATGTCCAGAATCAAACCCTACTTCATGCTGACTTGTTTAACTGAGCAAAAACATGATATGAGGGCTCCTCAGACAGAGTGTTTTAAAAGGGCTGATCAGTGACATACAACTCCAGGAGATGTTTTTGAATACAGTATCTATCAAAACAAGGCAAGTAGCTGGTAAAGAAAAAAAAATGACATTTTGGCCGCTGGGAACATGACATTTCATATATAAATTTTAGCTCTGCACTGTGAAGAAACTGAAACATTGCTAAGATGCTCAGTGCATTTACATCACAGTTCAAATTCAGCTCAAATCTGATTACAAGAATATAACCTCTGCTATACTATATATACTGTGACATCAGAAAAAGATTACAGCTGCATTCAGACTGGTTGGAATTCATGGGTTGTGAAGCATCTTTTCCTCTAGTCAGTATCTGTAAACTGTGCAAGTTCATCTTGGTGCCAGTGATCCCTGCTTCAATGTGCGCTCCATTAAATAGAAGCCAAGGGCAGAAAGTGCTAAAGCAGTGATAGAAAACATCAAAAACCACAGCGGGTGCAACCCAAGGATCATGTGTGGTAAAGCAGGATCATCTGATTATATATTAGTTAAGGTATGATTGGGAAACAGGAAAGTAATTCTTGTTCAAAATGGGAAATATGATTTTACCAGAATACACATTTAAATATACAGCACAGAGAAAGATTTTTTTAGCTAATTGACACATAATCAAGCCATTTATCCATCTATTTTCTAAACTTGCTTATTTAAAAGTTCCTTCTTATTATTAATATTACTGTCCTAGGCACAATAAAAAAATCTAAACCTTGTTGTGGCGTGAAATTTTGTACACAAGTTGATAAATATTTTGCATGTTTTCATGTGTAACTTAGAAAAAGAAATGTAATATTAGTATTGTGTTATTGATAAGAACAGCAATGGTTTGATGGTTAAGAACCCCCCACACATACACACATACCCTCCCCAGACTGAGTCTTTGTAATTTTATGACTGGGTTCGGGGAAGTGCCTAAAACCAGTTTGGCAAGTGATTCTCTACAGGACTCTCTCAATCAACCACACTATGGATGCCAACTATCTAGCTAGCAAGCTTCACCTTAACAAATAGTATTGGGGGGAAGTGTGAAACCACTGTGTCGCACCAGAATTCTATTGGTCTAAAGTTGCCTGTTTGGCTTTAGGGTTTGAATAGAGAATCTATAAATTTGCTTGCTTTACCCCTCCCTGTCTTCTCTTACACCATCACCATGAAAAAGCATCTCTCTATCACACCATTGCCATGACGAGACCAAAACTCGCCAGCCAAACTGAAGACAGGCATGTGGCCTGATCTGAAGAAAGCTGATCAAACATGATGCCTTAACTAGAGACATTTTAAGTAACTGCAAGTCTGTGTGCCGCCTGAAACCACATATCAGCATTTATCAGGTTGTATGGTTGCCAATATTCACTTGTACTTTGCTTATTGCTATTATTTATGAATATTACCAAAATACATTATTTAAAGTGGAACTTAAATCCTGCTTGTCTTTTACTACACCTAATTGCCTGAGGTTATAAATTAAGAAGGGAAGGTGGAGAGAAGTTATATGCTACAATACCTTATAAACAGTGGTATGTCTGTGAGATTTGAGGTATTCTGACAAAGGTTGCACATTAATAATACAAAAGGGGAAAGTAGAGTAATATGTTACTCTACCAAATAATTGTAGCAGAGCACAATTATGATATTATAGCAATAACGGAAACCTGGCTAAATAACAAAGATTGGGATGAGTGTAACATAGAGGGATACACATTTTTTAGGAAGGATAGACAGAACAGAAAAGGAGGTGGGGTTGCTGTTTATGCCAAACAGGAATTAAATGTAAGTCATCTTCAGTTGGATGATGAGCCCCATCTTAGTGAGGACATGTGGCTTCGCCTGGAAAATATTAGGGAAAAAGGTCTCATTTTAGGAGTGTGTTATAGACCACCCAATTCAGACAGTAATTTCAACACACGTCTTTTTAGTAATATCAAAAGGTAAGTTTACAGGGGGATATTATAGTCATGGGGGACTTTAATTATCCAAATATTAACTGGGATAACCTTACAGATGGAGGAGCACAAGAGCAGGAGTTTTAGAAGTAATCGGCGACTGTTTTTAACACAGCATGTTAAAGCACCAACAAGGGGTGAAGCCTATCTGGATTTAGTATTCTGTAATAATCAGGATAGAATTGAGGGTGTAGAGGTGATTGAACCACTAGGGTCAAGTGACCATAATGTAATACAATTCTCAGTATTTTGTAAGAGTACAGATGCAAAGACTAAAATTGTTAAGTTGAACTTTAGTAGGGCTAATTTTGAGCAGATGCGACAAAGTCTAAGTAGGATAGACTGGGATAAGCTTTTAAATGTGGAGACAGTCGAGGAGCAGTGGAACAGGTTTAAAAATGTTTTACATGTAATGCAGGACAGATACATACCTAAATTTGGAAGTAATAGGAAACTAAAAAAATCTCCACGATGGATTAATAAAGATTTAAAAAGAAGTTGCAAAGGAAAAACTGCTGTATAAGGCATATAAGACTAATGACTGCAAAGAGAACCGTAGCGTATGAGAAAATGAGGGCAACCATTAAGAAGGATATCAGAGAGGCTAAAAGACAGTTGGAGAGGAATATAGCAGATAAGGCAAAGAAGACCCCAAGAGATTCTTTCAGTATTTTAGTAGTAAAAGAACAGTTAAGGAGGAGGTCAAGTTCATCAGGAATAGTAAAGGGGAATTAAAAGATACAGACAATGAAATAGCAGATGCCCTAAACTTACATTTTTCTGAGGTGTTTACAAGTGAGCAAGTGGATAACCTGCCAGAGGTAAACACAACTACTAAGGAGGTACTGAGGGATTTGGAAATTGTAGAGGGAGAAGTGCTGCTCAGATTAAATAAGATGAAATCAAACAAATCACCAGGCCCAGATAATATTTATCCTCGTGTTCTTAAGGAGGCTAGTGAGTACATATATAAACCCTTGACACATATTTTTAGGAAGTCACTGTGCACTGGAGAGATTCCAAAGGACTGGAAAATGGCAAATATCATCCCATTATATAAAAAGGGTGACAGGGCAGATCCAAGCAACTATAGGCCAGTAAGCTTAACAAGCATCACAGGAAAATTAATGGAAGGAATTATTAAGGATAAGATTGAGCAACACATGACAAGGACAGGAGTTATTCTGAACAGTCAGCATGGGTTCAGAAGGGGGAGGTCGTGTTTTACTAACATGTTGGAATTCTATGAGGAGGCAACAAAAGGATACGATCAAAGTGGAGCTTATGATATTATTTATCTGGACTTTCAGAAAGCATTTGATAAGGTGCCACATGAGAGGTTGGGCATCAAGTTAAAAGAAGTGGGAATTCAGGGTGATGTTTTTAGATGGGTGCAGAATTGGCTCAGACACAGGAAGCAGAGGGTGATGGTGCGAGGAACCTCATCAGAACTGCCGATGTTAAGAGTGGTGTTCCACAGGGGTCAGTGCTAGGGCCGCTGCTATTTTTAATATATATAAATGATTTAGATAGGAATATAAGTAACAAGCTGGTTAAGTTTGCAGATGATACCAAGATAGGTGGATTAGCAGATAATTTGGAATCCGTTATATCATTACAGAAGGACTTGGATAGCATACAGGCTTGGGCAGATTTGTGGCAGATGAAATTTAATGTCAGTAAATGTAAAGTATTACACATAGGAAGTAAAAATATTAGGTTTGAATACACAATGGGCGGTCGAAAAATCGAGAGTACACCTTATGAGAAGGATTTAGGAGTCATAGTGGACTCTAAGCTATCAACTTCCCAACAGTGTTCAGAAGCCATTAAGAAGGCTAACAGAATGTTAGGTTATATATACATGTGTGGAGTACAAGTCCAAGGAGGTTATGCTCAACCTTTATAATGCACTGGTGAGGCCTCATCTTGAGTACTGTGTGCAGTTTTGGTCTCCAGGCTACAAAAAGGACATAGCAGCACTAGAAAAGGTCCAGAGAAGAGCGACTAGGCTGATTCCAGGTCTACAGGGGTTGAATTATGAGGAAAGATTAAAAGAGCTGAGCCTTTACAGTTTAAGCAAAAGAAGATTAAGAGGTGACATGATTGAAGTGTTTAAAATTATGAAGGGAATTAGTACAGTGGATCGAGACTTGTATTTTAAAATGAGCTCATCAAGAACACGGGGACACAGTTGGAAACTTGTTAAGGGTAAATTTCGCACAAACATTAGGAAGTTTTTCTTTACACAAAGAACGATAGACACTTGGAATAAGCTACCAAGTAGTGTGGTAGACAGTAAGACGTTAGGGACTTTCAAAACTCGACTTGATGTATTCTTGGAGGAAGCAAGTGGATAGGACTGGCGAGCTTTGTTGGGCTGAATGGCCTGTTCTCGTCTAGATTGTTCTAATATACAAGACAATGTATCTTCTAATATACAAGAAAAACAACCTGGTCTAGGCAAAGGTTCACTATGTGACAATAATCACACTTATTTATCAAATTTTACATCACTATATTTCACTAGCATGCACTAATGTCCGTTATGTGCTTAGTGTCATTACAGCTGAATAAGTGTCACATTTAACAGAATTAATTAAAGTAATTTATAAAATAAGGACAAACTTAGAGAGGCTGACAATATGGCACAAATTATAAGTTTGGCTGACAATATGGCACAAAGTAAAAGTCAGAAGTTAATCTAGTCCGTACAAATGTTTTGACCTGGTTTAATAAAATCCTGGGTTGGTTGAATGTCTACCATAATAAGACTGCAAATAGAACAACTGAAAACAAGTATTAAATTTAATAAAAATAATTATAATAATAATTGAATGAATTTGTTGTGAAGGGGGGGCCCAGCTGGCAACAGGCTACCAAAGTCAAAAGCAACCTTCAAATGAAAAGCACATTCACTGGATATGCAGAGAGCATATTAATACTCTGATGATGTGTGATGGAAGGGGCTGTAAAGGGTTGGTTGAACTGGTTTAGCCTGGTTTTCAGAACAGCAATTAGCACAAACACATATGCAAGATTCCTTTAGGATGCTATGATGCAGGCAATCAACAGTCTGCAAGGAATTATTGATCATCTGCTTATAAAAAAGGAGAGAACATGTTACCTCTATAAAAGGAGAAATGTGTGCAATGGAGTTGTGCCAGATGACCAGAAGAGCTTCTAGGTGCTGGAAGATACACTGCATTAATTGAGAACAGATGGTACAATGTTGGGCCTCTAAAGAAATTTCCAGCTGACTGACTACCTCAGAGAACTATACTTTAAGGGCAACTGAAAGCTCAAACATGCAGGGGGATTGCCAAGTGACTGAGAGTTTTAGCCGGTTCTCCATGTAGCTAAAGAAGGGTCTCCTCTAACACTGGAATTGATTCCTGTGTTTACATAAAACTGCATCACGTCAGTGAAGTGATTGAGCCAAGACTCAGAATTAGAACAGGGGTAAAAGGAAGACAAAGACAGAAGGAGCGAGTACTAGAAAGAAGGAGCGAAAGAGAGTGCCTTGATAATACACAGACAGGTAAAGAAATGGGCAAGCCTGTGCAACTGGAAGATGTTTCATGTTCTTGTCAATCTGTTTTTTTCCTCAGATTTCTGTTTCTGGACTACCTGTTCATGCATTTCTAAATATCAAAGTCCTAGTTGGTTTCCCCCTATGAATTCCTTCTCTCTGCTAATATGTTAGAAGCTCCATACAATTCACCAATATCTGAAACATAGAGTGTCAATAGGACTACCACTTCCCTGGTGACAGCCTCATTAAGCTTGTTATAGGGGTTATCCATTTCAGTGGTCAAAGACAAGGCAAAACCAGACAGAAGCTATTATGGTATTCTGCCATTTGCTTAGTAGCTTGTAATTGTATGAGAAATATAATATTGTACATCAAATTATACATCAAGAACCTTTCTTTCATTGTGCCTAGATTATAATAATGAATATAAAAAAACACCACAACTGCTTTTGTTAAATATACTCACTACTGTAGCTTACAGTTGTTTATCATCTTTATATATGAGGTAAATCAAAAATTAAATGCAATTTGAAAACTATGCGGTAACTGCAACAGATAGACGTTCACAGAATACAAACATTTGTGATGGCTTATAGGTAGTTCAAACACACACAGCACAATGCTCTACCATTAGTCTAGTCAACGCCAAGGTCAAATGAACATAAATACTCCACTGCATGATCATACATCGTTGAACAACAAGCCATTGGGAGTTGTCTTTGGAGAAAAGGAGTTCAACTTGCTGAAATTCACTGAAAAGGAGGAAGGTGATGTACAGTAATCAGAAAAAAATGTAAGAAGCAGATGAATTGTTTAATTGATTGCTGACTCCATGGACTGAGACATCTCTGCACAACTCTGTTCAAATAACAAAATGTTCTGTATTCTCCTCTGGGCTCTGTGGTTCCCTTCTTTGATGATGGAAGACCAAAGTTTTTTCCATGACAGAAAAAGTCAGAATTTACAGTCTCCACCCAGACAGCAGCTATATGGGGAATCCAAAACTAGAATACTGGTTTTGTGAGGTACCACATTTGACCACTACAATACTGTGCTACCTAAAAGAATCTTACTTGATATAAAAACATGTAGGCAAAAGAGTATTATCCCTCATTAAGCCAGCTCCACAAAGACAAGAGAAGCCACCCTTTACCATAATTTAAATTATTCACTTGAAAATGATTTGTCAAATAGACATAAATTTAACAATCTGTTATGGAAACGCTTAAATAAAGATAATAAATCCATGCAGTCCTGTGGTAATAAGTCGAATGGTATGTCAATGGCATCTTAACCATACTGTATATATCAGATCAATCTATATACACTATCAGGATGCTTTAGGATAAAATTGAGTTAAGAAAATTAATAACAGAATAGATAAAAACTAGAGACAAGGTTGTCAACATTATAATATTCGATTTTGTTGGTCTAATAAAACTAAGTATACAGAATGTGGATAAATAACAGTTTGGGAAGGACAATGAAAGTCACATGGAAATCCTCATATGCAAGCTTAATAATAGGATCAGCGCAAATTAAGGATTTTAGTACAACAAGGCTATTCCAAAACTGCAACACTTATAGCTGACACTAACTGGTAACTGCACAGACTTGCAGTATTATTCTGTTGTAATTAAACTTTTACCAATAAACAGAACATTTTGTTCTGCAAAGGCTACTGTTCCTTACCCTATGTTTGCATGACACTGGCTTGCATCAGTCCCCGGTAGCATGATGTTTGGCATGGCATATGATTTTGCCCTTAAAAAGTATGTCACATACTGTATAATTAACCTTGAAGTGGTGTGCAAGAGCTGTGCTATCGTTACAGTGTACTAAGAAATCAAAATTCTAAAGGAGGATATATAAGAGGCTAGTCAACTGATCTTGTAGTATTTCATCTCAATACTTCTTTCAGAAAAAAAGCACAACCTTAATATAAGCCTGAAAACTCTCCAAGCAGCACTGCAGAGAAAGTGGTTACTTTTGAAATTCAAGAAATTGTAGGGGTATTGTAGAGTGCAAGATAACATTGAGATTTTTGCCTTGTGCATCTGAAGTGTAACAGGTCTCTTTTTAAATTATATCAGCAGAGAAAAGAATGTGGCAATTGAAACAACAGCAATAACACTGTATATTTTTGAGAACAACCAGTCTTATTTCATGGATTATGTTTTATCCCTGAGAGACTTGAAGTGGTGGATTTTTCATTCTCACCAAATAAAGGCTAAAGGGGAATCTAGAAGAAGTATGTTCAGTGCCCTCCATAAAGTTTGGGACAAAAACACATTTTTCTTTGATTTACCCTTCTGCTCCACAGTTTAATATTACAAATCAAACAATTCAGATGGGAAAAAAGGCAGTATTGCAGACTTTAATTTAAGGGTATATGCATACATTTAGAAATTACAACACTTTTTCTACATGGCCCCCTCATTTCAGTCAACCATAATTTTTGGAACATAGCAAAGGCAGGTCGATTAAAGCAGTCGTATTTAATACTTTGTCGCATATCCTTTGTATGCAATGACTGCCTGAAGTCTGTGATTCATAGACATCACCAGGGGCCTCATGTATAAATGGTGTGTACGCATAGAAATGTTGCGTAAGCCCGTTACCACGCTCAAATCGCGATGTATAAAACCTAAACTTGGTGTAAAGCCACACACATTTTCACATTTTTGCAAACTGTATGCACCCAGCGTCAAAGTAGTCCTACTGTTCCGGTGTGGTTTCCCTTTCTTTTTTAGATCCACATCACTGACACGGCTTTATAAATACACTGAAATTAACCGCATATTGTTTATTAGTTTAATGCATCTGATTGTAATTAACCTGTAACAATATAATGGTCCATAGAATGGTCAAATTATTCTAAATACCATAGCTGCTTTAGCATTGTTACTCTCACTGCACCATCTTCTTCTTTCAGCTGCTCCCGTTAGGGGTTGCCACAGCGGATCATCTTTTTCCATATTATTCTTACTGCACCACTCGGAGTATTTATATCACTGTATCTGAGTGGGGAATCACAGCTCTACAGCAGCTGATTGGAAAGAGAATTATCAGGATACAGCATCAAGCACGCACTGCCTCAGCCATGTTGTCTGTTGAACTGCTCTCATATGGCAAATGCTTCAGAGCCTTTCCTGTAGGGACATTGCAGTTAAAAAACAGTTTCATCCCAAGAACTATTAATGCACTCAATCAAGTACTCCTTGTACAACTGTTTGTACTTTTAAGTACAATTACCTAATTGTAAACTTGCGATACAGTTATAATATTTCACAACCTGAGCCACTTTATAAAGTGCGTATTTACATATGATGATAATATCATTTTTAAGATAAAATGCAGCAAAATATGTTTATTATATTATATAGATAAAACTATAACTTCATTTAAATAATCTATATTGTTGATAATTAAAAATGTGAGGACATGATGTCGCAGCGCTAGCAAGGAGTTGGCGCTTCATTCCGGATTGTTCCTGCCTAGCACTGTATTCTTTCTGGGGCTGGCGCAACACTGGAAGGATGGAATAATTAAACATGTACTACGAAGATATTTCAATGTTCCTTAAAAGTTTTGAAGAATCAGCGTTCCAAGCTTACACATGGCTGAACGTCTATTACAAAGCTAATTGTGTGGCGATTGGATATTTGGAGAAAGAAAAGTAAGGACAGAAATTGGGGGTTAGTACGTTTGAAAGAGACAGTACTGCTGCAATAAATTATTTCATCGAAGGTCGCTAGTGGCGCTGCAAGCATCTTGAATGAGGCATGAACAATCACTGCGCCACTGTCTTCCCATGTTTAATAACATGCTTTAACTCCTATCATCATGAAAATATCAAGTATACAGTACTTCTCAGTATTTTAATTATTCAGAGAACTGTAATATCACGAATTTAATGGATTCTGTGTCCTGTCGGAGGAAGAGAAAACCCGTTTAAGAAGCACATAATGATTCACAAATATAGAGCACATAGAAGATCAAATACAAAACAAAGCATTTAACATGCTACTTTAGTTGCGATGGGATTTGAAAAAAATAGTAAATTAAACGATTTTAAGATGAAGTTTATGATGTTCTACTTTAATGACAAAATAAACTATGTGATTAAAGTGGAAATTTCAAGATTAAAGTTGACATTTCGTGCTTTTTCCCACTGTGTGCCTATTTTTTTTCTCTGTACCCTAATAAGCTTTCATATGACACTCAGACAATGGTCTACAACTCGCCCTTTCACAGCGTCTTTGATATCTGACAACTTCTTTTTTATTTCAGGCTCCGTGCGACTTTGTGAACTTGAGCTTTCGAGTTTCTCCAACACTATATGTCACTCGATCAACTTCCTTTTATTTTTTATACTACTGCTTAAACCAACAAATAGTATGTTTTTCCTTGCCTCTAGATAGATAGATAGATAGATAGATAGATAGATAGATAGATAGATAGATAGATAGATACTTTATTAATCCCCAAGGGGAAATTCACATACTCCAGCAGCAGCATAATGATAAAAACAATAAAAACAATATTAATTAAAAAGTGATAAAAATGCAGTACAAGTTAAAAAATGCACGGTGGAGAGTGTGAGGCAGGTGTAACAGTCAATAATCTTGTATAATGTTAACGTTTACCCCCCCCAGGTGGGTAGTGTAGGGGAGGAACACTCTCCTCAGTCTGTCAGTGGAGCAGGACAGTGACAGCAGTCTGTCGTTGAAGCTGCTCCTCTGTCTGGAGATGATACTGTTTAGTGGATGCAGTGGATTCACCATGATTGACATGATCCTGCTCAGTGCCTGTCACTCTGCCACAGATGTCAAACTGTCCAGCTCCATGCCTACAATAGGTTCTGCCTTCCTCACCAGTTTGTCCTGGCTTGAGGTGTCCTTCTTCTTTATGCTGCTTCCCCAGCACACCACCGCATAGAAGAGGGTGGTCACCACAACCGTCTGATAGAACATCTGCAGCATCTTATTGCAGATGTTGAAGGACGCCAACCTTCTAAGGAAGTATAGTCGACTCTGTCCTCTCTTGCACAGAGCATCAGTATTGGAATTCCAGTCCAATTTATCATCCAGCTGCACTCCCAGGTATTTATAGGTCTGTATATTGCTACTTGGTATAAATTGCCTTTTCACAGAATGCTGAGCTTAAGAGCTATTTAAATTGATTTGCATATTCAAAGAGGCTTAATTCTGGGAGGATTTTAGGGAGTCGCAGCAGGCGCGTGCACGTGCGTTACTTTTCATGCAGTTCATTTACGCTGACTGGGATTTATGGAACGGAAGAATGTGGAAGTTGGCGAATGCACAGATTTATGCATCTGGATTTTTTATGCATAACAACATTTCTGCTTTTGTCCTTACACCATGTTTTAGTGAGAATTCTACGCACAGTGTTATGCATGAGGCTCCATGTGTTGAGTATGTCCTCTGTTGATGCTCTGTCAAGCCTCTATTGCAGCCATCTTCAGTTCCTGCTTGTTTCAGGGGATTGTCCTCTTACGTTTTCTCTTCAGTATATGGAAGGCATGCTCAATTAGATTCAAATTCAGTGGCTGGCTTGGCCATTCTAGAATTCTCTATTTCTTAGCTTTGAAAAACTTCTGTGTTGCCTTAGCAGTAATTTTGGGATCATTATCTTGTTGTAGGATAGCACCATCCAGTGAGTTTGAAGGCATTCACTGCAACTTGGGCAGATAAAATGTTTCAGTACACCTCAGGACTTATTGTGAACCTGCTATCAGCAGTTACATCATCAATGAAGATAAATGTACCAGCCATATTTGCTCAAGCCATAACAGTCCCACCACCACGTTTAACAGAATAGGTGGTATGCTTTGGATCTTGAACAGTTCCCTTTCATCGCCACACTTTGCTCTTGCCATCACTCTGATACAGGTCCATCTCTGTGTCCATTGTCCACAAGACCTTTTTCCAAAATTCGGAAGGGTCTTTTAAGTTCTTTTACACAAACTGTAATCTGGCCATCCTGTTTTTGAGGCTAACTAGTGTTTTTTATCTTGCAGTGTGGTCTCTATTTCTGTTCATGAAGTATTCTGCGAATAGTCATCTCTGACACATCCACATCTGCGTTTGGGGCTTTTTCTTTATCATAGTGAGGATTCTTCTGTCATCAGCAGTGAAGGTCTTCCTTGGCCAATCAGTTCCTTTGCAAATACCAGCTCACCAGTGTTTTCTTTCTACTTAATGACATTCCAGACAGTTGATTTTAGGTAATCCTAAGGTTTTACTGATGACTCTAATGGTTTTAGTCTTGTTTTTCAGCCTCATTATGGCTTCTTTTGCCTTAAATGGCATAGCTCTTGTCTTCATGTTGAACAATGCCATCTACGAACTACAAGGTGTAGAAGCAAACCTAGGTGTCTTACACCTGTACTAATAAAGGAATGAAACACACCCCAGAAATCATAAACACGTATGTTGCCAATTTTCCCAAATATTATGATTCCCTGAAATAGGAGGGGACCATGTAGAAAAGTGTTGTAATTTCTATGTTGTGTGACTGAAACGATTGCAAATACTCTTAAATTAAGGTCTGCAATGTGCTCCTTGTGTCTGAATTGTTTGATTTGTAATTTTAAACTGTGGAGCAGAGGGGTAAATCATGGAAAAATGTGTCTTTGTTTCAAATATTATGGAGGGCAATGAAGAAGTTGCAATAGTTAAGTAGAGAGCTGTTGCCCAGAAGCTTTTAGAAACAAATTTGCATAAAAAAAGAGAAAGAATACATTAACACAATGTTTTGCTTAATTACGGAAACCTTTTATCTGCCTGCATTCTTTCAACTTAACTTGGTCTTTCATCCATCAATTAAAGAACCCTCCTAATCCAGTTCAGATTCAGGGTGGCAGGAGCCTAACCCTTGCAGCGTAAGGAGCATAGAAGAATTATTCCTGAACAAAGCACCCGTTTGTGGTACAGCACTCTCAAATACACACAAACGAGGCAAACATTAAGTAGAGAATCAACTTAACACACACATCACTGAAATAGAGTGGCATGCAAATAATCGGAGGCTACAGTGCCTATACAAAAATATTCACCTCCATGTAAGTTTATACCTTTTATTGTTATACAACATTGAAAAACATTGACAATGATCAACAGAAAAACACTCTTTAATGTCAAAGTGAAAACTGATCTCAACAAGGAGATTTAAATTCATTACAATTACAAAACACGAAATAAATAATCATAACTCCAACTCCACATTCAAATTTTGATGAAAGGCACCCCAGAGATGCAGTAAGTAGTGCTGCCATATTAATAATAATAACAACAGTAAAGTGCATTTATGTTAGGCTAACTTGCATTAGTATGGTGTTAGCATGTTCTCCCTTTAGCCATGTGATTTTTTTCCCACGTTACAAACATATCTCATCAGATCCTATATAACTCTGTGCTCTTCTTATATAATACGCTAAAGTGGCTGTTCGTTTGCCTTTCCAGGACTTTAAAATCACCTGTAGCTTGGAAACCATTTGACCTATTGACCTGAAATTTGGTACACATGTACTACGTGACATCTACTATCCACTATCCAGTGATGATTGACCTTCAAGGTTATTTTTATTTTTATTTTTATTGTAGAACCAATTCTTGGCAGTCATGTGGCGCATGTGTACGGACACTGTTCTCATCCCTACCACCTTTGCTGTCACTTCTCCTACTTCTTCATATCCTAAATCATTCTTGAGGCAGATTGAAGACTTAAGTGCCAGCTTTAATTAAAAATTAAGGAAAACACACTAAGTAATTGCAACACAAACACTGACTTAATCAGTTTTAACACGAAAAGATGCTGACGAAAGAAAAGAAGAAGCGGGCCACTAGGGTGGAGAAAAGGAGCTGCTCAGGAAGCAGCAAGCGGATCAACCTCTGAGCAAACGAATGCTAAACGTACAGACAAAGAGTATGAAAACTATGAATGCTCAAGTCAAGTGAATTCACTGCACGTTATCGTGCAGCACACTGTTACTGGTGGATGAAAAATATGAACATGAAAGCACTGTCAGCTCTTGACAGGGCTAGTTCTAATTTTAAAAACATTAAACGGATACAAAAATTTGTAATTGAATAAGGAGTTATCTCTAGCAAGAAACAAAAAAAACATCAACTCAGTTCAATGTTGTAAGAGCCATCCACTAAACCAGCAAAAACAGTCAAAAATGGCAGAATGGGAAGAAGTGAAGTAAGCCTGTAAATCTCAACAGTACAGTACAGGAAGCACTATCTACAGAACTTTATGCTCTCATCGTATTATTGCAAGTGCAGTCAATTCTAGACATAAACAGTAATGTAAATGCCCACTTAAAATGCCACTCAGGGCTGACAATTAGAGATTTCATCATCTCTAAAATGTGAACTTTAAGCGTGACAGGCACCTCTGTAGTTTCATTCAGTTCCTGTGCTGTCAGAAAACTTCATAATGCATTGACCTTTGACCAAAAAGAAAATTACTGTGGGATGCATGTGTAGGATAATTCCAGCATAATACAGCGCTCCTTATAAAATCTTATACAAAAAAAAAATCAAGGCATGTAGTTGCAGAGTTATTCTTCTTCTTTCTTCTTGCAATATTATTTCATTTCACATTTGGTGGGTTTGTTAGAAGCTGACGGCTGGCAATTTTCTGAAGCTCACCTTGTCATTTTCTGCTGCCTACTTTTTGATGAAGAAGTAAAAGCTGTATCTTTTAAGATGTTTTGATTTTTTTTTATTTAAAGACAACTTCAAAGACTTTAAAAGCACCATTGTGTTTGCAGAAATAGAGCAGAAAATTACAGCACTAAACCAATGAAAATAAATTAATTAAAGAGGTGGACCACTCGACACCATCATACTGTTGAATTATCTCTGTACATATAGTGATGACCTTCGTTATCAGCCACATGCAGGCTTCCAGAACACTACCGTAAATTACAAAGTGATGAACTGATTTACACACAAAAACACCCTTCAGCTTTTAAATGGCTTCAATTGATTTGCATATTATGCTCAGGATTCTAGGAAGTTTATCTTTCTTGTCAGATACGGTTATGCCAGCTTTCATCCAGACATCTGCTTTCTGCTCTGAGGTGATCTTTTACAAACACAGCTTCTCGTAAGCCAGCAAATACAAAGATAAGAACACATGATGAGGGTGCTTCTCCACATTGGTTCTGGGTCCCACCTGTGGTTGTCAGTTCTGATGCCAACTAATTTCTCAATCTGAAGCCAACTACTGCCTTGATATTCAATTCCTTATTAAATTAGATTTTTTTTTTCTGTCTTCTTTTAGGAAGCAGAATGAGAAAAAAGACGCATTTCTCCTCTCAGGAAAACTTAAGAGAAATATGCATCAGAAACAACAATATTCATACTGTGCAAGGCTTCATCTCTTCGCTCTCTTTGCATTTTATATCTAGAATGACTGGAGGGAAGGCATTCAGACTGACCTTTGCACCCGAGAGATTCATTTATTTCTTGCAGATTTCATTGGAAAGATTTTTTTATTGCGTCCTCCAGTGTTCCTTTCTTTTTTTCTTCATCATTATATTGATATGCATGCGGTGATCACTGTGTATTCCTGCAGCTATTAGACCCAGGACAGCCTCACTATGAAAAGCATTATAATCAAAATAAATTTAACTCAATTTTATTTATATCATATTCAATACCATTTTTTACACACATTTAGTGTCTTCAGTTCAAATAACATCAGTGTAACATCTGAATGTTCTCTGTTTGACTTGCTTTTCTGTAGACACTCCAGTTTTATGCCCACTTTCCAATGATATGCCCTTTAGATTAACTGTCAGTTTTACATTTGTTACGTGTGGGTATGTATGTCTGGGCCCCTTTGATGAATTAGCCATCGATGGTCTTGTATCCAATGCTGCCCAGGAGAAGTACAGTAGCACTTTAGTTTTAATACAGCAAAAATGCATCTATTACTCATTTACTGTACTCTTAAATAACAAGATTTTAACATACACCTCTTTGGGTCTCCATAGCACATAGCAGCATCAGTGAAGTGTTTGTTCCTCTCTGCAATGTGATCTACTAATAAAACCTCACTTTGGAGTGGCCCGAGGTGGCGTAACTGACTCATTTCTCTTGACATTACATATGTAATGTAAGAAATGAATAACCTATCTATTAGGGTTGCCAGATTAGAATGTTAGAAATAGGGACACTCTTAAAAATCTCTCTCTGTATTACTGTGTATATAAATTTATACATGCCTACTACACACCCAGACCAATATATTATATAAAAATAGAGACATAAACTAAAAACATAAAGCAAGGATTTTTATGGGTTATGAGGAAAACAAGAGTAAATTAATTTGAAAATTATTTAGAACAAGCTAAAGAAATTTTGTAAAAGTGAAATCATTTGAAAATATTTATTTAATACAGACAACAGAGAAATATTATTATTATTTAATACAGGCAGTTAGAAAAAATATTGGGCCATGACAAATAGTAACAATACACTTTGTTGACACTGTATTTTGCAATGCTGATACAGAACTGCACAGCAGCGTGGCCGGAGAGCAAAACAGTAACAGTGTCGCTGTCTTCAGCCAACCATAGCAACTGAACAAGTTGCAAACAGGCAGCAAACACGAGTTTTTTCGTTACATTTGGGTTATTTTCATCAAGAGAATCTGAGAAAAGAAAGTACGATTACTTATAAAGTTACAACTAAGTACCGTAAGAGTAAGAAGGTAGTAAAAATATATTTTTATTACGAAATTTGAAAATTAACTAAATACAGGATATTTGGGTGTCCCTGAAAGGTCAACACAGGACAGGGGACAAAATGATCAAATATTGGACATGTCCCATATACAGTATAAGGACGTCTGGCAACCCTACTATCTATGGATGTTTTCTTAATGTTATGAAGACAAAAAAGAAGTCTTTATGGTTTTGTTGCGTACAAGTAAATGAGTAATAGATGCATTTTTGCAGTCCCTAAACTGAAGTGTCACCACAAGCACTATCCCCGCAATCCTGACGAAGTTGGTTTTAAAAATGATATGTTTGTCATATTGGTGTTGTGTACAGCAGTGCTGATTCACAGCTTTCAAATCCAGCTTGGTCACTGTCTATATAGAGTCTATATGGATTTCCTCCAGCTACTTCCATTTTTCACTCTCATTCCAAACATTTGAAATTAAAAATTGGCTCTGCATGGCCATACCTCAAAAGGCTTGAACTTGCTAGTATCAAAAAAGCTTTGTGCACCACCATTGTAGTGTTTATCTTAGAATGAAAACATTATCCTCATACGTGTTTTCATATAAATTTTCAGTTTGCTGCTATTGGTATAAGGAACCGATAGTTGAATCACTTCTTCACATGACACATTATAATAAATGGACTCTTGACCTTGACTGTACAGCTACATATTTTAAAAAAGTGAAACTCTTATTTGGCTCATCTGAGCATACCCTGCAGAGTGTTGATCCTTACTTTCCCCCAATGCCTCCTGGACAAGCTGTAGTTGCTGCATCCCTGTACTGGGTTATGTGGGTTCAGTTGAGGATGTTTATTGTGATTTAGGTTGTTTATTGCTTTAGTTTGGTTTGTTTTGGGTAAGCCAAAACCAGTAAATCCTGCATAGTAAATATCCTCTAAATCAATTAAATTTTACTTTACATAGAACCCTGGACAGAGCACACTATCTCAAAACAAATTTAAAGAGGATTTTATTAATAACATGTCAGAACTCAATCTGAGTCATTAGTAAGTAATACAGTCACTGAGTAAATCCTTAGGAACACTTTGCTAATACTGGTTACGGCCCCCTTTTACTCCCAAAACTGCCTCAATTCTTCATGGCACAGAATCCACAATTTTTTGCAATTCTGGTCCATGTTGACATGATTACATCACACAACTTCTGCAGATTTGTCAGGTGCGCATTCATGCTGTGGATCACTAGAGATCACCTTGGAGTGAATGTGGTGTTGTCCTACCCACAATATACCACTGTGGTTATAATGGCAACAAATGCTTTTGTACAGCAATGGGCAAGATTTTGAGAGCAAGTCATTAAATTAGTTTTCATTCCTTCTAAATGTCAGTGCCCCATTTGTCTTGATGATATTTAATTTTCTGCTTAACCAGCAGCTATCCGTGTTAGTAATATCCTGCACAATGATATCAGAAAGACATAAAACAAAGACAAGTCGCCACTTAATGGAATCAAACAGATGTGACAACACAAAATACTCTTCGGTAATTCTGTGTAGTAATTTATCCTTAATGCAATTGTCATCATTAGTCCTTTTAATCTAATAATGGTCCCAGCTTGGACCATAACATTGTGAACAAAAGAACTTTCAGATTTCAGAATGACTCAAACCACTAGATTTACTGGCTGCATGTGCTTTTTAATCTGTAAATACATAATAAAAGAATACAGATCAAAGGGATTTCACTGAGGAAATTTTAGTAGAATACATATGTTACCTTTGTTTTGCTTTTTATAATAATTTATGTTCTTTGCTAAGTGTATTCCATGTAAAAAATATTATAAGCTACCAAATGACGTATGAATCATGCAGCATACAATGGATTCAGAAAGTATTCAGACTCATTCACTTTCTGCACTTTTTATCATTGTGTAGCACATTTGGCAATACTGTAATTAGAGCTTTTAGTCTACTTGGGTAAGTCTCTACAAGGTTTGCACACTTTGATTTAGGCAGTTTATTTAATTATCCTCAAGCTTTGTTAGATTGAATGGGAAGCAGAGGTGGGTAGAGTAGCCAAAAATTGCACAGCTGATAGAAAATAACATTAGAACATGGCAGCTTGTGCACGTACAATAAGTCTCACTTTACCTTGACTGTCTGTGTCTGTGCATGTTTGGTTAAAACATGCTTGTTCTTCACTCAGTGAAGTGATGGTTATGCTTCAGCAGGAGTTAGCTCTCATTTTTCATGTACAAGTGGAACTTTGGATTGCGAGTAACTTGGTTTGCGAGTGATTTGCAGGACAAGCCAAAATTTTTCATAAATTTTGACTTGATAAACGAGCGAGGTCTTGCAATACGAGTAGTCCGTATATGTTTTGTCTGCCGAGCATCACATGATCACAACTGAGCTGATAGTTCTTCTCTCTCTCGCTGCGGAATTGTGGTCAATCGTCAGTCGGCGTGCCTCACTCATATAGTCAAAATCCGTACGAGCGTATACTGTTTACTACAGCATTGTGACCGTGTCTGTGTGCTGTGACATGCGAGTCCCCGTCTTGCACCCTAAAACACGAAGCTGAGTCTCAGTACTTTAGCGACACCATCTTTATTCGGCTTGAAACAGGAACAGCGCGGTTATTTATTGTAGCGGAATCTGCCACTCTCCTATATACAGACACAGCAGTCAGGCAGGGTCATGCCCAGGTTAGTGGCCAAGTAATATTATGCCTTGCACATTTATAATGTTCCTTGTTCCTTGTATCACCCATCAACAGCAGGTGCTTATGGCATGACCGCAATATTTTCGGATTCGCTTTTACAGCGAAGTGCTACAGTGCTGGGTGCCTGCGGTTGTTTTGGGACGCTCTTCCGCGTGTCTTCCCGTTGGATGAAATCCCACAGGAGTTTAGACACTCACTCACACCAGCCATTATTCTTTTCAAAGGTAAAGTGCAGGTTAATTTGTTTTATGTATTTTTACTTTATATTTTGTATTAATCAGTTTTATATGAATAGTTTTGGGTTGTGGAACAAATCATCTGAGTTTCCATTATTTCTTATGGGGAAATTCGCTTTGATATACGAGTGCTTTGGATTGCGAGCACGTTTCCGGAAAGAATTATGCTCACAAACCGAGGTTCCTTTTGTATTCTTTCTTTCCCTGTCCTCTGTCTGTGAGGAGTTTGTGCCGCTATGCCACCACAGTTTGTGTGTGGTCATGTGACTGCATGACTACGTCTGATTTATGAAACTGAGCCATGTGATTATTGTTGCTACGTCTGATTGGTGAAACAAAGTCTTGTGATTATTGTTGCTACGTCTGATTGGTGAAACAGTCATGCAATGGCGGTTTCTGTCTGGCAAAAATATAGCATATCTAATAGAAAAAAACTAATGATTCAAATGTTGCCCAATGTAGCGGAGTAAAAGTAGCGTTTCTTCTTCACAAATGTACTCAATCAAAAGTAAAAAGTATGGTGCAGTAAAACTATTCTTGAAGTACAATTTTTTTAAAAAGTTACTCAAGTAAATGTAAAGGAGTAAATGTAACTCGTTACTACCCACCTCTGATGGGAAGCATCTATAAACAGCCATATTTGGCTGGACTGCTCATGGGCAGTCATAAATTTTTCCTGAAGTCTCATCACTGTTCTCTTGGCTGTATGCTTTGAGTCATTGTGAAGTTAAAAGCCAAAACTGTCTATCATAGTTTACACTCAATGAGGAGAAATCACTGACTTCTCTATTGCTTCTGTTTTATCAGCATGCATTTGAAATTTCATTAATTACAGGACTTATACAGACTGTTGATTTATAGCGGCTGTGATGTTTCTCACAACTAAATGCTAAAGTTCTTTCAGCTGCATGAGTGATCTCCTCACAGAATCCAGGATTCACGATGAAGTCGGTGATCTTCGACAAACGCTTCAAAATCTAGAGTACCTTTGTTTGCAGTTGAAATAAACGTTCCTGCACTACAAATAATATATTCTATCTCAAACTTGTTACAGCCATTTTGGAAACAGCTATATTTCTTTTAAGTTTACTACTTACTTGCATAATTTTAATGAATTACTGTGCTTTAACTTTTCTCCTTTCAGGACCATCCTAAGGTTTTTTTTCTCCACTGATGTTGTTAACTGGAGTTATCTGTTTTCCTCTCTTCCGATATCAACTGGCGATAGTTTGACAATAATTTATGGATAAATAGTGCTACGCTCCACTTATGCTAATCAGCGTCCAACTACTTTGTGTCTTTATGTACTCATTACGTAATGAGTAAAATCTGGATTTGCATTTTACATGAGAACTTGTCACAGTGCTCTGCACATGTGCTCAGTGAAAGTGCTATAATGAATTAAACTGAACTGAATTGTGCTGAATATGTGCAGAAAGTAAAACTTATTTTAATTTATAAATTTCTGGCATGTAAGGTGCAAGCACATGACCAAAAGCAGAAACAGGAAATGGCAGCCAGGTGTTCAAAGCACAGTTACTTGTCAAACTTCCTCTCCAAGAAAGCCAGAATAGCACATATGGACAGATTTATATGAGTGAAAAAGTTAATAATAATATTCTCACATGACTGGCTCTTGGAAAGTTCTAGCAATAACCTTTGGTAGTTCCACATGTCTATTTCTCTTAAACATGTCAACTCTAAAAATGTTGCTGGCTTTCAACCCTAAACTGACTGCTAACTTGGATATCTCAGAGTAATTTTTATCATGCTTCAGCTTTGAAACTTTATTTCTGCTCTTTCATTTTTCCTTTGAATTGAAATAACCTTTAATTTACTTGTGGAAATAATAATATCTCAGAGAAGTGTAAACAGACTATGAGTACTTTATCTGTTGACTGATTGTGTTACCTTTCTTACTTGTTAAAACATCTGTTAGCAACAACTTGTGTGGGCTCTTGTGACCCTGCCACTCTCGGATTAGTAATCCACAAACTTTAGTGGTGTGACTCTGCATTCTTCGAAATAAGTTACCTGCTTGCCTGATTTTTTTGAATCAGTTTGTACAAATAGCTACTTTGAATTCATGATAATTTGTTTTTAGTATTGTCCCTCAGTCATTTCTGTTAATCTATTTTTGGAACATGTTTGATACATTTGCACAACAAGCATGAAGTGGAAGTTTTCTTTATTTTACTTGTTACAATATAAAATAGCAGGCACTGTCTAAATAAAAGCAAGCAGAAACAGAACTTAAGGGAAAAAAAAAATTATATCTCTCTATTATATAAAAAAAAATCTTGAGACAAGACCTGTTCAGAGAGACAACAGGTGACTTTCTCAGAATGACACTTTTACGTCCCACGAGACAAGACTTTGTGCCAAGACATTTAACCACGCCCAGGGCTGGAAAAAGACAAAGAGTAGATGACAAAGAACGTCGTAAAGAATTCAAAAATGTTGGCGCGATACACATGCAGAGCAGGTTAGAGATAATGGAAGCAGGAAAAGTCTAAAGTCTCAAAAAAATGATAGTAAAGGTCGCATTAGCACAAATTGAAATTATTACTCGAAAAGAGATCAAATATGTTGTTTGGATTTAAACTTTAAGTCGAAAACTTGTAGATCGTCTAATTCATGTTGCCAGGAGGGGACAGTTCCGTCTCTCAATTCAAAGAATAGAGCAGGACCCCCAACAGGAGCAGAAGATGTTTGGGGGAGAAGAGAGACAAGGCAGTGAGACAAAAGGACAGCTGCTGTACAGGCTTTTAAATGTTTGAAGTGCAGCTCATGTGGCACGACAGCAACAGCAAGCCTGCAGCTGATCAAGCAAAGAGGAGGTAAAAAAAAAACTGTTTCCCATTGTATGACAGTTTAAGGGGTTTGGAGGAGCAACCACATCTACTTGGGATGCGTTCAGCCCACCTCTTCACAACGCGAACGGCAGAGACGCGAAGTGACTCGCGCAGGCCGGCATTGGTGAGCGAAGCAAGCAGGGGGCAAAGCCCCATAGTTTTGTTTGTAATAGAAATTTCCATCACCAATGAGATGTCATTTTAACATGAACATATCAGATGGCTGACAGATTATTATAATCAGATTAAGATATTTAATTTGCTTTGTAAAGTGCTGATTACCAACAAAGATGAGACGGCTTGGACAAAAGAGGACTATCGACTGAGTTAGTGGTGCCAGGAAAATAATCTCATCCTTAATGTCAACAAAACAGAGGAACTGGTCATAGACTTCAGGAGGCAGAACACACTGACATGTGCATCAGAGGGGATGCTGTTGAAACAGTGAGCAACTTTAAATTTCTTGGAATTATCATAATTGACAAACAAGTGTGCAAACACATTTTGACTCTTGTCAAAAAGGCTCATCAGCACCTCTACTTTGCTAGGCATCTGAGGAAAGCTTGAATTTTTCCATTTGTTCTTACAAACTTCTACAGATGCACAGAGTAGTCAGGGCTCACTGGCCACTGTGCTCACATCACATCTCTACTGCCTCACAGTAAGGAGATCATGTATGGCAGTGATGTAAGTAATGAGAAAAGAGCTACAGTATATATATATGTAATGAATTATTATTATTATTATTATTATTATTATTATTATTATTATTATTATTATTACCCTTGAATGGCACTTGCTTGGCTCAAAGACTGGCAGAAGGTGGTGAAGGAGGCATGGCATATTACTCATTGCTCATATATTGCTCATGACATATACAATAAAGGTAATCACGATTATTAAAGACCTAAGCCATCCTTTACAGCCACTTTTCTCACTCCTCTCTTCCGACAAACAGAACAGGACCATAGGAAATTTAGGGATTTAGGGGATGTTTTTATGCACAATTTGTAAGGTTGCTGAACAGTCAGTCATAAAAATTCAAATATTGTAACAACAAAAACTGTAAACAAATATATAATACTTGCAGATACTTAATTTATGATTGTATATAATACTGCATATGCATTTTGTAGTAATTATTGTGTTTTTTCAACTGTTCTCAGAATATATTGAAGTACTAATTACATTATACATGTACTCATGACAAAAGACTTGGCGTGACTTGTGATGATGTGATATGTAAAAAAGGAACGATGGTTTACCTAACTTCCAGTTTTATTGCTGGGTAGCAAATATATAGGCGATAAGAACCTGGACACAAATAGAAGAACATACACAGGCTTGGACTGCAGCAGAAGTAAAATCCTGCAGTACTTCTTTGTATTCCTTGAAATCCTGCAGTACTTCTTTGTATTACCTGCTCTGTGCTCCAATAAACACATGTTATCGGCAATATACAAATAACCCAATTGTGCTCCACTCACTTAGAATCTGGAACCAATGTAGAAAGCATTTTAAGATGGAGAAGCTTCTATCTGTGGCACCTCTGCAAGAGAACCACCTCTTTCAACCTTTACAAACATATGCAGTTTTTAATATCTGGAAAAAATGTGTAATTAACTTGCTTAGAGATCTTTATATAGACAACATCTTTGCATCCTATGAACAATTACATTACAAATTTAACATTCCAGCTACACATTTCTTTCAATATCTTCAAATCAGAAACTTTGTTAAACAGAACCTTCCAGATTTTCCTCGTCTTGCACCCTCATCCATGCTGGAAAAAATATTGCTCAATCTCAAGGACTTAGACTCCATCTCTACAATATATAAAATCATTTTACAATCCCTCCCTTTCAATGATCCAAGAGGACACTGGGAAAAAGATATCTCAATTAATATATCAGAAAAGGAGTGGAAAGTAGCAATGCAGAGAATTCACTCGAGCTCCATATGCGCAAAGCATACAATTATACAACTGAAAATTAAATATCGAGCACATCTGTCTCGACTAAAATTCTCCAAAATGTTTCCAGGGTATGATCCAACCTGTGAACGTTGCAACCAAGCCCCAGCCTCACTAGGTCACATGTTCTGGGCCTGCTCCAAATTAACATTATTCTGGACAAAAATTTTTAATTACCTCTCAGACAGTCTTGGACTCACAATCCCTCCTAACCCATTAACAGCTGTGTTTGGGGTTCTTCCAGAGGGGCTTAAAGTGGAGAAAGACAAACAAATTGTGATTGCATTCACTACACTTTTGGCACGCAGACTTATTCTGATAAACAGGAAGAACCCAAACTCTCCTCTTTTAAGTCAGTGGGAAACTGATGTGTTATACTATTTGAAGTTGGAAAAAATCAAATACTCAGAGGATCTGTACAGACTTTTTTCAAAACATGGCAGGATCTAATCAGTAATATTTTAAAATAAGTTCATAAAGCACAGAGAATTTATTAATTTAGGTATTTTTACAAGCCTTAAATTTAACACCGTTTGGCTTGCTCTCTCTCTGGGGGGGATCGATCTGTTCTTAATTCAATTTTTCTTTTTGTAAAAACTTGATTGTTTTGTATGGATTGTAATAAAATTAATAAATAAAAAAAAAGGAACGATGGATTAGACGATTATGGATTCCAAGGCAAGCATCATATCAGATCAGATGGTATCCAAATCAAATATAAGAAGATGGATCAACTAATTTGCATCAGTTCAGGGTGAAACTATACTATTACACTGCAATATGTTTAAATCAAAATGGTGGGTTATTGACACCAGCTTTTTTCACAGAGTAATGGCTATCAAGAGCATATTTTTAACAGCCGAATCTGGATGGGGTACTAGTCTACTGCAAGGTACATTCATGCACATTCCCATTCAATACCAAGTTTATAATTAACTCAAGATGTATGTCATTGGGATGAGACGGGAATACCCAGAGAAATCCTGTGCACTAAGAGATAAAATGCAAATTCCAAACAGAGACCAGCACCTTTGAGTAGGAAAGTGGTGCAAACTAGTTCAAAAATCTCAGAGTGATGCAAATTTCATCCTACTGTTAGGAGTAGGAGTAAAAGAATTTTATCAGTTTTCCTAATTTAGGAATTACTCCCAACATCACCAGGATTTTGTGAGGGTGCAGTAGTGGCTCTGAGGCTAGGGATTTGTGCCAGCAACAAGAAGGTTGACAATTTGAATCATGTAGTGCCAGAAGTGATTGCACTCCATTAGGCCCTTGAGCAAACTGCAATTTCCCCATCCTGGGTATGACGTTAACTTGTATCGAGTCCTGAAAGCAGGTCCTCCAACTTGCAGACAAAATTCGGGAGTGGATGGCAGAATTGGCACTCCAGCCACTGTATAAAAAAATTAAAAACTAGTGTGGTGCTGAGGTGTCATCCATTGCACACCTGTGCACAGGTCCTAAATTGGGATCCTGAGGTGGCTTGTTGTGAGGTGAGTATGGCAAAGCACTGTATCAGTGCTACTTCAACTTCTCTTCCCCCTCTCCAACGACTCCATGTGAAGTAAAGTTAAAGCAAGGTGCATGTAAATTGGCACAGCAGCATGCATATAAAGATCATTGTCCCAAGTGTGGATGAGCATGTATATGAGAATTGTAAGAGATATCACAGTATCAATACAGAGGTGGTTATGGAGTCAAACATCAGCCAGCATATTACCCTAAAGATTAGCAGGAAAGGACGGATGATTGACAGCAAATTGTCACACAGGTACACTAAACTCTGCATTCTAAGAACCCCTGGACCATTCGTGTTATATCTTATAAGCACAAGAAAATTTTAGAAGGCAGGTGGAGACTTCCAGGACATTGGTTAAACTGAGCATTGAAGAAGATAAGAGGGAGATCATGGACTGGGACACAGCACATGACTCTGGAAGACAACCAAGAAAAGTGGAAGAGTGAATGCAACTTCAGAAACAAGAGTAACAATGGCTAGCTTCAGTAATTGTTATCTTTTGGGGCATTTCCTGTGGCCATTCTTCTGAAATGATACTGTAGATCATTCAGTGTAAAATAGACACACCTTTTTGTATTTCTCATCAAATGTGTGTGTCTCTGTCTTTCTATCTCAGGATGTGTTACAGTATTATTCTTAATGTGTTGTAATATAGCAACAATATTGTACTTTATTATGTGTTCCTCCTTCTCCCTCACATACTTATTTAAATGATATTATTATTAGCATTATCTTTGTCGTGAAGCCTCAATAATATTAACAGAAAACTACAAAACCTCATCCTGCTTTGCCAATTTGTGGCTCAGGTGCCAAAAAATTGTGACAACATTCATTCTCAAACATGGCCACCTACTCCTTGCTAGGAGTTGGAATAGGATGCTTCATAGTAACCTGAGGAGCAGGACAAATTCTTATCTTAACCAGAGTGTTGGTACAATCCAGAGGAGTAATTCTGAGAAGCTTGTTAAATATGAGCACAGGTGAGAAATCAAATCAAAATTATCAGTTCTGTCTGCCATTGTGTGATAAAATGAAGATAAAAAAGAAAGTAATATTATGAAAGTACTACAGATATACTTACCATACTAACTACTAACTGCCCCAGCTCTCACGAACAGGCTACAATTACATTCTGTTCAGTTTCTGCTTCCAAGCTGTGGAATGAGCATCCTGTATCTGAACTGCTGTCTATCAACTGATGTTTAAAGCTCATCTGATTGTGTATCCTTTTGTACTCCTCCTGGATATCTGCAGCTGTAAGTCCACTATGGTTTTCATAGTACTGTAACACTTTTCTTCTAGCTTTGGGACTTTGTTTAGTACTACAGTTCTTTTCTACTACTTTAAATTTTGCTCATATTTGTTCTTTCTATTTTTTCACTCAAATGTACTAAATACTAAATGTATAATTCTTTGCAAGTTGCCTAAAGGTTACTGCTAAATAAAGAATAATAATGATGATGACAATAATATAATCAATATGATATTTGTAGCTTCAAATGACTATAATAGATCATTAGGCAATTAGTAAGTCCTAACATCTGCTGTCTGTTGTGTATACTGGTAAATGATTCTTGAATTTCAATTATCATAGCCATATAAATTATAGTTTTTATAGGTTATTATTCCATAGGTAAGTGGTCACCCAAAGCAAAAGCTACACTGCTTATTATACTTTATTTACACCTATTGTACATTAAATTCATATTTTAAAGTTGCTGTGCATCTTAATTCTTGACTTTTCTCACATACATAATGCATTATCTTTCTACATTTAAAATAAAACATTATTAAACTATTAAAAATTATTGTTCTTACATTCTGAACTATATTTTGGGTTGCAATCACTATGATTTTGAGTTCTCCCATGTCTTTTGAATTACCAACAATATCTTGTTGCTACCATGTGACCGCCAGATGTTCAACCCACAATGTCACTGCTGTGCCACTACTTAAGTTGAGGGTGTTGTGGCTTCTGTGTCCACATTTAGTATTCCAAAACCAATCTTTGTGGGGTGTGTTGTTACGATTTGGTTTACTTTAAAAAATTACCATGTGTTTGTTTAAGTTTCTTTCTAAAGTCACCATCGTTACAACACAATGTCTGTTGCACTTTGAAAAAACTGCTAAAATTCATTACTTTAACGTGGCTTTCTCATAGATTCATTTTTGTTTAACCCTGATATTCTGTATATGCATTTAATTCAAATTATTTCGGTGGCTCTACAATCTGTACTAACCCATACTTTCTCTGCTGTTCTTGTTCTGGTTTTTCTGCGGTGGAGATCTGCGGGACCATCACTCGATCAAAGCACCATGCAGTCCCTACATTGATGGATTGAAAGCCAGACGTCCACATGACCATAATCGGCTAATTGTTTCATGTGGATCCTGTAAACCATGAGAACTGATTGAGATCATTTATGTTAGGTAGAATGCCTAGAGGGGGCTGGGTGGTCTCATGGCCTTGGAACCCCTGCAGATTTTTTTTTTCCCCCGGCCATCTGTTTTTTTTTTCTGTCCTACCTGGCCATCTGACCTTACTTTTATTCTATGTTAATTAGTATTGCCTAATTTTTTTCTTTTTATCTTTCTTCATCCTGTAAAGCACTTTGAACGACATCATTTATATGAAAACATGCTAAAAATAAATGTTGTTGTTGCTACTAAGTGTGTCTCTGGAAAGACATACATTGACACAATGATATAAACAGGAGCACATCAGACATATCAATAGTTAATTTAGATAAAGTTTCCTCAGCATAAAGTGTTGTTATTTCAAAAACACTGTAGGAAGTTAGGATTTTAACTTGTTTTTTCTACAACATTTTTTTTTTTATTATGACGTCTAACTTTTAACCCCTTAGTAGCATGTTCCACTATCCAGGTAGATACAAAAGTAAGTAAAATACCGAGTATGCTAAGATCTACTGCATGCATTGTTCAGAATTAGAACATTTATCTTCTTACAGCATTTTGTTTTGGTAAATGAATCACTTGGCCTTAGGATATTTTCCACAGATGGTCTAGAATGTTGTCAAATTGGTTTGTCTTGGACAGCCATTTGCTATGAGTGCATATTGTTTTTATTTTTAGTTAATTTTCCCCTTGTAAAATTCACATTGATTTTTGGTCATTTCTTTTTTTTTAGCATGGGGAATCCATTTTTTGTTTTTATTATTTACTCTGTTCCATTTTGAGTCAGTATATACTGTTTTTCAAATCTTATTTTGTTAATTATGTAACGGCAATTAATTTACATTGGGTTTTGTCATTTTGTGGAGCTTTGTTTGTAGTTTCTATCCTGGTTGCTATTCTAGGACAACTGAAAGGATGAATAAAGGTCAGCACCATGCACTTCTAGGTTGTCCAAGTTTGCAGTTTAATTCACTTAAATTCAATAAGTATTTCACTGATCTCTATTTAGATTTCGTATTATAAAATAACACTTTTGAATACCCATTTGTTCTTTGTGATTAGAGTTTTGATGCTTGGGTTTTCTTCTCAATAAATAAAAGACTACTTGGCAAAGTTCACAACCTCGATTCCTGTTTGGTAATTTTGTTTTAATAGAAAGTTTTGTCTCTTTGCTTTTGATCTGTTTTTGATCTCAGTTCTGTAAAGGCCAGGATTCAGTCAGTGTGAATACATTTTGAATGAAGCAGGTTGCTTATTTCATTTTAGCTTATAATTAAGCCTCTTTACATGGAAAATGTCAAGTCCTGCATAGTCTGTATCAAAACAAGTCCAGGTTTCACAGCCATATATTACTATATTAAAAAAAAAAACTGTATATGTTTACTTTGGCTTTGAGACTAATACTAGACTGACTTTACAAAGGCTTCTAGAGCTGGCTGAATTTAAGATATCGCCAAAGATCTCCTCCATTTCTATTATTTGACTGCCCAGGTAAATCGAAATTTGCAGCCCTCTCCATGTATTCATTGGATATGTCAGTGGAGTCTGTTACTATGGCTCCGCTGACTCTGTGAAGCAATCACTATTATAAAAAGAACAAGAGAATATAATTTTGTATTGTAATATCAATGACACAAAGAAAGTTGACATGCAGAACATAGTGGCACTAGTATTTCCAAGACTTTACAAACAAAATACTCATATGTCTACATTGCAAATCCTGCAATCATGCAATGCCATTGATAAAATAATGTCAAATACAGTAAATGGAAAATCAAGTCACTACACACAACAAAGTGTGTAAACTCAGGAGCTCACAAACTCACTCTTATTTTAAAATAACAAAAACACTCTGTCCACCAGAATTAATATTAATTTCATAATAAATGTATTTTTTAATAATCTTGTACATAGACAAATTGCACTGTTCTGCTTTTATGATTTCTATTATTAGTAGGGTCAATATTATACTCTTCTTGCTGTGGAACAGTTGACCTAGTTCTTAATCTTGTATTAAGTAGTCATAGGAATTTGTCAGTCCTGTCTACCTGTGGGATGTAGATATCGAAAAATCTTATGACTATGTACAGTATCTTATGGGTGGTGTTACGAGAATATGGGGACCTAGGGTCTCTGCTGCATGGAATTATGTTTCTGCTCATGTAAAGTGACAGTTGTGTTCATATGATTGCCATTAAGTCAAGTCAGTTCAGTGTGGACACTGGGGTCCTCCCAGAAGGCATTTTGTTTTCTCTATTGTTCATGATTTTTATGGACTGGATATCAAGGTGGCCATTGAGGTCAGTAGAGAATCCAGGTTGGCAATCTAAGGAGTGGATCTCTGCTATTTGCAGATGTTTTTTGGCCTATTCAGACTGTAATCTCTAGCATACACTAGAATGGTTTAATGCTGAGTATGATGTAGCTGGAGTGAGAACTAGGACCACTGTTGTGATGTGAGATTTTGCATACAAGTTGATAAATATTTTTTATGTCTTTATTTGTAATTTAGGCAAAGCAATGTAATGTAATATTAAGTTTACATTAGTGAGAAGAATTCATGTTTACTTCTGCCTTTTAGGAATGGGTCTCTTTGAATTTTACGACAGAGCTGGAGGGAAGTGCCTTAAACAAATTTGGCTAATGTTTCTCTGAAGTCTCTCAGCCAACCCCCATAGGAAAGTCAAGTTGCCTAACTGATAGACTTTAGCTCAACAAATGGTTTTGGGAGGTGCAGGTGTTCTATTCCTCCATTGGTCTTAAGTATGGCTGTTTGGAACTGGCTTGTATCAGAAGCCTTTAAATACCATGACATTAGATAGATAGATAGATAGATAGATAGATAGATAGATAGATAGATAGATAGATAGATAGATAGATAGATACTTTATTAACTCTTAGAGGGCTGAATATTTTTTCTAAAAAACTCAGTTTTCTGGAAAGTACACAAAGCAATGGTTTCACGTATGAGTCCACATAAAACATCTGTTGCTATGTGCTGTGACTGCTGTTGGCGCATGTTTGGCATCCCTGGCGGTAGTCGCTGCATGGGGGCACCTCGTTGGTCAACAGGAATGCACGGTGTGCCAGTTGCCTGGCAGTCTTCCGAAAGCAGGTGGGTGGCAGTGGCGATTGCAGTGTGATGCAATATGGTTTGTACCTCTAGTCATCATAAGTGGTGGTCCTCCCAGTCAAACGCTGCTGTAGGTAAATCAGCTACACAAAAGTGTTCAGCACCACGATCAGCTGGGGCAGGGGCGGCCTTAGGCATGTGCAAACTGTGCACCTGCGCAGGGCCGCCAAATGCCAGTGGCCACCATGCCAATATATATTGAATATAAAACAGAAAGATAAAATAACGACACAGCTAAAAACGCAGAGGCAAATGTCGGCAAAAGTTAAACGCTTGTGTCATGAGCAACGGACGTGGCCTTCCGCCGTGCATAAGATACCATATTGACATTGGAGGGCGAAGGAGCCACCGATTCTTTCTCTGCCCAGGGCCGCCACGAGCCTAGAGCCACCCCTGACTGGGGACCAATTGAGATGATGCTGGTACCTCACTTTCGTTTTTGATATCCATCTCCAGATCACTTGCATCAAACTCGGAGTCCCATTGAACAAAATTACATAAAACGTCCATGGAGTATTTTGCTTTGCACATTCGCTTTGGTCTCTCGCCAGATGTCGGTGCCATTTTAAAGGTTGTTTGCTCTTCGCTACTCATCCACGCGTAGGGAATCAATCAAGGTTAAATCAGCAAAGCTATGTAACTTTCCTTCTTGCAAAAAGAGTGGAACTAAAACGTAAGGGCGAGTCTTCTTGCAGTTTATAGCTGATTACTGTCCTCTAGTCCCTAATTTTGACAAAAGTCAACATCAGCCCTGAAAGAGTTAATCCCAAGGGGATTAATCCTATTGGCTTTAGGGGCTGCACAGAAAACCTATAAATTTGCTCACTCACTCTCTCTCTCACCAAACTGATGCATGAACTGAAAAGTACAACACAATGAAGAGCACAGCTCGGCAGCCATATTGAGACAGGCATGCGGCCTGTTCTGAAGAAAGCTGACCACAAATGATGCCTTAATTAGAGACATTTTTAAGTAACTAATAAGTGTGTGTGCCGCCTGAAACTAAACATCACCATTTTATCTGGTTGTATGGGTGCCAATATTCAAATGTACTTTGCATATTGTTATTATTTATGAATATTACCAATAATACAATGTTTAAATTGTAACTTAATTCCTGCTTGTCTTTTACTACACTTAATTGCCTGAGGTTATACATATATACTATAATCTATACTAATAAAAGGCAAAGCCCTCACTCACTCACTCACTGACTCACTCACTCACTCACTCACTCACTCACTCACTCACTGACTCATCACTAATTCTCCAACTTCCCGTGTGGGTGGAAGGCTGAAATTTGGCAGGTTCATTCCTTACAGCTTCCTTACAAAAGTTGGGCAGGTTTTATATCGAAATTCTACGCGTAATGGTCATAACTGGAAGCAGTTTTTCTCCATTTACTGTAATGGAGATGAGCTTCAACGCCGTGGGGGCGGAGTTTCGTGTGACATCATCACGCCTCCCACGTAATCACGCAGTACATAGAAAACCAGGAAGACCTCAAAAAGCGCTGAAGAAAACATGCATTATATAATTGAGAAGGCAGCGAAACAATAAGAAGCGAGCGAGTGACATATACAACCATATTCATGAGTTCTGCTACTTCGGAAACAAAGCACGATGTAAACCTACACTTTAAATTAAGTTCATAGACAGGCTGCGCTGGCGTTTGTAATTTAGTGCCTGCCCATATAAGGCCATCCGTCAGCGGCAATCCAATAGCAAACTGCCACGGGTAAATATTCACGGGTGAAGGACTGTGCTTATGGAGAGGAAGATGAGATGGTCAGGGTGGTGTTTGACACAAACTCAGCGAAACTGCGAGAGAAAGTTTTAAGTGCCAGGACTAAGGTAACATTAAATACAGCCATGGACATAGCACGAGATGGCACCAGCACAGCTGGGAAACTTCGATGCATGTACACCGAGTGGCTCACGTGAACTGACACAGTGCACAGATAAAAGGCAACAGTTCCAAAGAGCGCTGAACAAAAACCGAATTACACAATTGAAAAGGCAGCAAAAATATGAAGGTCTCATACATACAAGCATATTCATAAATCCAACTACTGCGGAAACAAAGCACACGTTGGAAAAAGTCAATGTCCGCTAAAGGAAGACAGTGTAAAAAACCCGTGCATGCAGTGTGTCAGGTCTCAGATAAAGAAGAAGACGAGCTGTTTATTGATGCAGTAAGAAACGAATCGATGAATGAAACCTGTCATCTTTACAGCGATTGACAAACACGGAATGTAACTTGAACACAACACATCCTACAAATACGAACCTGATTGAAAGAAATAATGATAATCAAATCCTTGATGACAGCAACACTCAGTAACACTCACAAAACAAATACTGTATATTGACAGTCATGTTACGTTATTTTTAAAATGTTCCCTTTTCTTTTCTAGCTTTTTAACACACTACTTCTCGCTGCGATCGCGGGTATATATATATATGTATATATATATAACCCGATCTACATACTCGAATAATGGATACTTTATTAGCCATCAATGATTGTTTTGGTAAAGCCATACTCAGTGTATTCATTAGATGAGCGGTAAAAAGTAAGGGCAAGGGAGGATGACTTATTGAGGCATGCAGGCTGTAGTGCGTCAACTCTATCTGAATTGCGATCACATTTGAAAAATATATCTTTTCAAGTTCTATTTAGTCCATATGTGTCAAACTCAAGGGCGGGCCACATCCGCCCGGTGTAATTATATCCGCCCGAGATCATTTTATATACTGTATTATTGTTATTAAAGCCGGGTATATGAAGCGCTGGTAACACAATAAACTACAGATCCCATAATGCAGCGCTTCAGCTGCCTTGCCAAACTTACCGCGTTAATCAAGTCTACCTTAAGATGCTGCAAGTTATTGTGAAGCTAGCTCACACGATGCTGAAGAGAAAAGTTGATTCTGAAAATAGAGCCTTTAAAACCGATGGGAGGCTGAGTATATGTTTACTGAACCCGTGTGTCTCATTTGTGGAGCTAATGTGGCTGTAATTACAGAATTTAATCTAAGACGGCACTATAAAACAAAACATCAGGGTAACCTGAAAGACCTGAATGCAATGCAGAAGATACAGAAAGCAGAAGAATTAAATAAGAATCTGACACTTCAGCGGACGTTTTACCCGTGCACAATCACAAAGTGATTTCAATTGAGAGCTGCTTTTATGGGAGACACAACCACTTGCCCCACTTTCCCTGTTGCCAAGTAATGTTAAACCAAGTCGTCACTACGGTGTTCCCAAATCGCACTTTGCTGATAAACTGGCGCACTGAGTTTGCACGGCGCTTTGGTGACTTTGAAGAACAAAAAAAGTCCGTCTACATGCAGCTCGAACCTTGTGCATGTTTGGTAGCACATATCTGTGTGAGAAGCTCTTCTCAGTGATAAAGACTAACAAAACAGCACACAGGAGTCTCCTCACTGATGAGCACCTGCAATCCATCCTGAGAATCTCCACAACACAGAACCTCACACCAAACAGAAACAACCTGTTGCCAAAAAAGATGCCAGGCGTCCAGCTCTAAAATGACATATGAGCAAAGACAACTGAATGATTTGATTTGTTATTGCTGAAAGGAACACATTTTATTTATATTTCCAGGTTTTGTTATGCAGCATGTTCATATTTGAATTTGTATAATTTTGACAGGATATATTTTTATGGAGAGCAAAATCTTTTGGGATATTTAAAATCTAAGTTTATTTTTATAAAATATAAAATTACATAAGAGTAAAGAAATTTGAATGTTTGTTCTTTTAATGTTTACTTTATTTCTAACTTGTATAATTTAGACAGGATATATTTTTATGGAGAGCAAAATATTATAAGTTGTTTAAGGTTTGAGTTGATTTATTCAGGAATAATATTCCTGTCTGTTTTACCATTCCTACCAAAGATATTTCTATCGACTAAATAAAAATTCCTTCTATTTAAAATTTAAATAGAACTTGAACAAATCGATAGTTCATAATATCCACGCAGACTTGCACGTAAGAGCGGGTGTCATCCGTTTTAACAAACAGCGTATTGCACTGATCTGAAATAGCTGTGTGTGTATATATGTAGATATGTATGTATATGTATATATATGTTTATATATGTGTGTGTGTATGTATATATATATATATATATATGTATTTGTGTGTATATGTGTGTGTGTATGTATGTATGTGTGTATTGTCACGCACGCGCGAGTAGGAGGCCGCGGATTGATTCGACAGCACCTGGGAAACCACTACGCCAGGGAATGGCGGGGTATTAACTTTCTCCCTCTGCTTCCTCGTAGAAAGAAAGACCTTCCTGCACCATAGGCCTGGATTGACCGCAGTGCGGTACTTCCGCCCTTCCTCCGCCATCTTGCCCTGCCGTCATCCTTCCCATCCTCCCTTGCGGTCCTTCCCAGCGTTCCTCCACTTCCGGCTCCACCCCAATAAAATGGCCGCGACGCCAGGAGTCGGCGTCGCGTTATGAACTGTTTAGTTTGTGCTTTGACCTGTTTTTCCTTTTTTTGGCAAAAGTTCTGTACAATATACGGGGCCGGAAACCCCAACCCTTATTGCTGTCTCCTCGGTCCTTGACAGTATGTATATATATATATATGTATTTGTGTGTATATATGTGTGTGTATGTATGTTTGTGTGTGTGTGTAAATATATATATATATATTTATATTTATATATATATATATATATATATGACAGCAACACTCATCTTTAACAACAGTGACAAAACAATAACATTGACAATCATGTTACGTTATTTTCAAAATGTTTCCTTTTGTTTTTCATTGCTTCTTTAACACACTACTTCTCCGCTGCGAAGCGCGGGTATTTTGCTAGTACCTTATAAACAGAGGTAAGTTTGTGAGATTTGAGGCATTCTGAAAAAGTCAACATATTAATAATACAAATGGGGAAAGTAGAGCAATATATTTCTCTACCAAGACAAAACAACCTCCAAGTCTAAGATTTTGGCCTCTTTCAGGAAAGAATGGTTTGTTTGTCAGGTAAGATGTGAACAGCAGCCATAGCTGAAGGAATTCAACTAGCCTGAGTTCTTGTCCATGACAGAGGAAAGAGATGTTTGTGAGACTGACCCATAAATTGGTGAAATGGTAGAGGTTTGCAACTGTTGTACCAGATCATGATGGTGAAGCAGAATTTAAGTTCTTGTGTAATCTTTTCAATTTACCAGTCAGTCTACCACCCCATACTCTCCTATGGCTCATTCTTCCTATGATAGGATGCGGATCTTACCAACTAAGGAGGACCTTGGAACTGAACTGGTGCTTGTCCAGATAAAGAAGTGTCAGTTGAGGAGGTATACAAAACAAATCAAATTTGAAAATTCAGGAACAAAGTGGCTTGCTTGGAAATTTTTCAGGATTTTTTAGAGGTACTAAATGAAGTTGATTATGATATGGTGGCTTGATCACTGAGTTACTATCACATCACAATGATAGCTTTTCTGTTATTCACCTCAGTTCATTACACTTTCTTTAAAAGGCATATAATCTTGTGATTCAGTTGCACTCCTTCTGTCTGTTAATACCATTTTTCCCTCACAACCTCTAAAGAAATTCCTAATATCTGAAGACTGCTGCCATTATAATGAAGATATAGCTTCCTAAGGAAGCAACCTTGTGTTCATATTCCAACCATCACTGTGAAGTAGCCAGCAGGGAACAAAGGAACACCGTAATTAGATGAATTAATATAAAGATGAAGAGATATTAAATGTGGCATCTTGCTGAAGGCAAAATCTCCAGAGTACACAAACACATTACCTGAAGAGGCAGTTCTGAGAGAGGTAAAAACGATGGAGTAAATAAGCACAAAAGCAATACAGAGAAAAAAATATAAAGACAGAGTGCAAGGGTGAGTGTGTGCTTGAAAGAAAGGAGTAACTAAGAGATGTGATTTGATGGAGACAAAAATAGGAATTAAATGTTGGCAGCAGGCTCAAATGTTCATATTCACTGCTCAAGAAAGAGGAAGAAGGAGAGGAAGGTCAAAGGTGAGCTACTTTATTGTTTAGTACTTTACTATATGACAAAACTGGAAACTGTGTGGGAAGACAGTGCTGTCAGAACAACAATAACCTGATGATACTTGCACACCGATGCGAAAAATCACTCAGCAGGTATCGTCACCATCTCAAGCTTGTCAGTCACTATAACATATAATTAAAATGCTGGCATTAGAAAATGAATTCTTTAAGACAATGTAAAAAAGAATCTTATTTCAATATTGAGAGAAAAGAAGTTTTCACATTTTGTTCAGTTGAGTAAGCTAAGAGTAGAAGTGTTTCATTCATAATGGATCTGTATTGTCTTATCTGCTTCAGGAACCCTACAATTAACAACCAGTCTTTCAGTTTTTCTTTTGCAGGGAGATTGTCAAGTTAATGGCAGCACTGAGTACTTTGATGGACGGCAGGAAGCTTATCCCAGCCGACACATCCAGGTCGCTAGATGGAGTCCTACCTGCAGCATAGAGGTGCCCCGGAGTGTGACACTGCAGGGAGACACTGGGATTTGTATTTTCCCTATAGCTAAAAGAACTACTCCCAAGTCACGGGGACGGAAGAACAGAAGTACTTACGGGCTGAAGAAAAATAAGAGTCTTCATCTGACCTGGAAGTGCTATTAAATCACATGGGCGGAAGGACAGAAGCACTTCCGGGTCAAGGTCTATTTAAAGGACTATGGGAAACCCAGCAAGCTGAGCCGAAGTTGGGTGGAAGTGTGACGGAGCTGCTGGGAGTGGAGGATTGATTTATTGTATTATTATTGTTTATTGATTGATTTATAGTGGGGATTGCGGTGCAATGTGGCACAATTGAAAAAAGAAAAGAAATTAAAAATATTTCTGGTACTTTTACCTGGTGTCCTGAACTTTTGTCTGTGGGGTTTGAGGAGCGACAGCGCCGTCTAGTGTCACAGTGCAAAACAGATGTAGCACCCTAGAAGGTTTAATGTCACTATATTGATATATTTAGAAAATAGTGTTCAGAAATATGTATTCTAAAAATTGATAAATAATTTTCATGGTTTATATGTGTTACCATTCTCTAGAAACTGATTTACTAGGAAAATGGAGGGAAATGTTAATTTGATTTGATATCTGTTCCTCAATATGGATAAATTCTTTGGTAAAGCTGGGGGCAGGAGACAAAAAGGGAGGAATGAGAGTTTCTAATGAAGTGTGTTAGGTTTTTGTGGTGGTGCAAGAATATTTGTTTAAAAAAGTGCAGCTCAAACGCGGGTGTAGATGCATGTTGGATAGACATACTGTATAATCACAGAGCACTAAAGGGGGAATGGAGTAATTAGTTACTCATGTGAGAATAAGTGACTTGCACTTGCATCCCTCATTAGAAGTTCCATGTGTCAACATGTGCAGGATCTACACTCGCAGGCAAAAAAAAAAAAAGAATCTTAGTAGCTCAAAGGAGAAATACAGAAAGATAGGAAAGTGAGTGCAAAACTGAGAAAAAGGAAGAGAGCCGGATCGGGCTGGAGCCAGTGCTGTGGACAAGAGGGGAAAGTGGTAGGACACCCTGCAGTGGTGCTCCAGGGGTTAAGTGACTGGGCCTCAGGTAAGGATGGCATCAGGTAAGTCCCAACAGGTACAGATTAAGGTAGTTGGGACAAGAGGGAGCCAGAAGGTTGATCTCATTCTCTGATGTCACTGCCCAGCTGCAAAACCCTAGGACAGTGAACAGGGGAGATGAAACACTGAGAAAGAACACCAGGAAGAGGCAAGAGAGAAGATGATCCTGATTGTGATTTTTTCCTGTTTTTTAATTTATTATTAATTAAATTTATTATTTATTATCAATTTATTTATTGATTTTATCTTCATTCACAATTTTTTATGGGTTATTTATTGATGAAGAATGCAATGCACTATTTATTTGGAGACTGACTGTTTGAAAAAAAAAAATAAAAAATTCGCACTAAGCACTTTACACCAACTTGTTTTTTGTTTGTGTCCTCATTAGACAAGTCTATCCTCGGTCATTGCTATGTTCCGGGTGCAGAAAGATGCCAAGCTATGGGCAATCCAGGGATTCACAGAGTTTTGTTTGCTATTTCTATGTAGATTCTATAATACTGATTAAAGCCACCTAGATGTGAGTGATTCTTAACACGTTTTTTAATAATTATAAAAAGCATGCCAGTTTCTCATTGCGTTCTCTCAGTATAACAGGAAAACGCCCCTTTTTAAGCTCCCTTTTTCCCCTTTAAAATCCCACCACCTAACATTCTACTATAAATTACCAACAACAGGAATATCAGTTAAAATCAATATAAATTTAACTCATTAATAGATATACAAATCCACAAAAGTTTCTTTTTGTGGGCCTGTTTTTAGGATTAAGTATAAAGTGCAGAGGTGTACGTTTTCAGAGAGATATTGCACGTTCCAGTGTGTTTAAGGAAAGAAATTAACAGATGTTTTGAAAAACTACAGTATATGACATGTGGATTACGCAGGATGAGTAATCTGAAATATTTTCATGGATTTTTTATGTGTTTTGCTGTTGTTCATGCATGCTTGTCTCAGGAATAGTGTTGATCGGTGAAAAAATGAAATATACAGTAGCATGAACTGCTACAAAATGTTAATCATGTGTTCACAGAAGCATGCTATTAGCTACATGTTACCATATTGATATTTAATCATTTTTCTTCCCACATCTGTTGAATTCAAGAAGGTGTACTTCAATTGTTTACCGTTTCATTTTATGCTTTGTTCACTAGTGACCTTGTTTGCAGAATGTTTTCCTGGAAATTCTCCATGCACCTGGCTTAGGCAAACATTTTTTTCCCCCCCAAGTGCCCCATGTTGCTTTTCAAGGCCAGCAAAACATCACAGAGCATTAGAAGCCACACACAGTACTTTCACATGTGCTTAATATAAGATTGTTGCCAATGCTGCTGCAACTGGGTCACAAACACCCACGCAAACAATTAAACAAATAAATACATTCTCTTTTCATTTGAAGGTGTTGTGCGATATTTTCCCTAGTCTCCACCTGCATTTATTTCACCATGGGGAAACCCCACTCTTCCACTGGTGGTTGTTTCCAAAAACCCAACCCCCGGATTTTGTTCCAACATGTTAGAAAAATATAAAATAACTTTCAATATTTTCATTTGAGAATTACATTAGTTGACCATATTGAGAATATTATGAAAACTGCCACCAGATATGTGATATTAATCCCTGTGTTCTGGCAATGCAGCACCGCATCGCCATTTAAGCATACAAATTAGCCATGTGCTCAGCTATCCCCAAACAAGCCTTAAAGAGCCCTCCTCCTCACTTCATCAGAAAACACAGGACATGCAATGAAATATTAAAAACAAAAGATTTATTTCTATTCACAAGGCATTTCTTCTTGTTGAAAGTATCTGCACAACTAAATCAGAAACAAAACTTAGGTGATAGCTGCGCCCAAAGTCGTGTCAAACAATGGAATGTGCCAGTCCCAAGCCACCGCTTTGCTGGTCTGTGAGAGAAATTATCTATACTTAACCCATTTACTGCTAGTTTCTAGCCATTTGTTGTATTTTGTTTATGGCATTCGTTCTGTCTGCATCTTTTGTTGTTTGAGGTACAGTGGCGCAGTGGATAGCACTGCTATCTCACAGTTCAGATCACATATTTGGCACCCATACATAGTTTGCAGACTTTTCCCTAGAATTTAGGGAAATTTTAAATGCCATTGAAACATTATGATCCACTCAAAACTGGATCAGTTCCTTCTTCTCCATTGACTTCAATGCATTTTTCAGTGTTTGGGAAAGTCTGTAAATATTTCTGTGATTCAGCCCACCTTATGGCAAAGCAAACTCTGTGGGGTTCACTCATTTCTAATCAGGATATCTGTTATCTCTGTTCTCCATGAAAACTGGAGATTAAAAAATTGTCTTGACCTCACTATAAACAACATAGGGAGAGTAATTGCTTTTACAATTATTTTGTCTACTTTCCCCTTTTGTATTATTAATATGTACTGTAGCCTTTGTCAGAATGCCTCAAATCTCACAGACTTATTACTGTTTATAAGGTACTGTACTGTATAACTTCTCCCCACCTTCCCTTCTACATGTATAACCTCAGGCAATTAAATGTAGTAAAAGACAAGCAGGAGTTAAGTTACAATTTAAATAATGTATTATTGATAATATTCATAAATAATAATGATATGCAAAGTTCATTTGAATAGTGGCAACCATACAACCTGATAAATGGTGATGTGTAGTTTCAGGCGGCACACAGTCTTGTTAAGGCGCTTTTCCACTGCATAGTACGGCACAGCACGGTTCAGTACAGCTCACCTTGGTTCGGCTCAATTCGGCTCGGTTTGCGTTTCGACTGCAGTTTAGTACCGCTTTAGAGTGGGCGGGATTATTCACGTGTCGTTATAGTTGCGCCGCCTCTACTGCCGTGACACAGTGGAACTTTTACAACAATACGCAGACAACGACAAAACTTTAGCTCGACGACGCGCAAGAGTAAGCATCTAAAAAAAGCACATCACTAGCTAACTTTTATCACTGTTGCAAAGCATAAAATGAACTTAACTGCCAGTGTAACATTAAAATGCTGATTCTGTATATTACAGATCTTCCACATTTTGCAAAAAAGTCGCCGCAACAGACCATCTGTTTGGACATTTAACCGTGCCTCAGAGTGGTGGGATGTGATTGTTCCCGGTTTTACAAACACTCAGAGGCTGGAGAACTTTCGAATGTCTGAAGAAACATTCATCCACTTATGCAACAAACTGCGTCCAACGATGGAGAGACGCGACACAAACTTCCGCGTGTGTGTACCTTTAAAGAAAAGAATAGCCAGTGACGCAGTAATGATGATTTTCTCTGGCCAATCAGTGACCAGCAGAGTTTACACGTCACGTTTTGGTAACGGTTCGGCGCGCTTGGAACCTCGGCTGAGGTGGTACTAAAAAAAGGACCAGGAACCAGGTACTGTTACCAGTGGAAAACGCCCCAAAAGTGAGCTGAACTGAACCGTGTCGTGCCGTACTATGCAGTGGAAAAGCGCCATTAGTTACTTAAAATGTCTCTAGTTAAGGCATCATTTGAGGTCAGCTTTCTTCAGAACAGGCTGCATGCCTGTTTCAATATGGCTGCTGAGCTGTTCTCCATTGTGTTGTCCTTTTCAGTTCATGGTGTGTGAGATGGTCTTTCATTAGTTTGGTAAGAAGGGAGGGGGGCAAAGCAAGCAAATTTATAGGTTTTCAGACAAACCCCTACAGCCAATAGGGTGTTGTGGTACTTAAAGGCTTCTGATACAAGCCAGTTCCAAACAGCCATACTTCAGACCAATAGGGGGACAGAATAACTTCACACCAGCTCCAAAAACCAAAGGTGTTAAGGTGAAGCTTGCTACATAGGCAGTCTGGCTTTCCTGCGGCGGTTGACTGAGAAAGTCCTAAGAACATTTGCTAAAATTGTTCGAGGCACTTCTCCCAACCCTGTCGTAAAATTACAAAGAGACTCATAAAAGGAGGGAATGGGCTCTTAACCATCTAACCACTGCTGTTCTTATCAATGATACACATTAGTGTTATAAGTTACAAATAAAGGCATACAAAATATTTATCAACTTATATGCAAAATTTCACACCACAACAACCACACGTTAAGCTACCTCAAACTTGTGTGTATAAAATCTTTCAAGAAAATAGAGTACATTTTATTTATTTATTTATTTAATTTTTTTTACAAAATAAAGTATAGGTAGCAACCAGAAAGTGTAATTTTGTTATTTCACCATTTGTGTGGTGCTGGAAAACTTCCAATAACTACAAAAGCAGAAAGAACATACAAAGATTCATATTTTAAACTGTCCCATGACATCAATTTAGTTTCAAACCTATTATTAGCTGAAAAGAGAGTAAAGTGAGTACGTTTTAGTGGGAGAATAGTATGTCTACTGCTAACTGACTATACTCAAGCAGCAAAAGCTGCAACAACAATATTTATTTATATAGTACATTTTATACAAAACTGTGGATTAAAGTGCTTTAAAAAATAAAATGCAATTTAAAATTTAAAAAAAATTAATGAATAAAAATATAAAAGTCACTATTGGAATTAAGCATTATATATATTACAGTTTGTTTTATAAACTTTCTCAGCCTCTAATGGCCATAATTTCAAATGTCAGAGATTTATTTGATAACACATGCTATGGTCAGATGGCCAGGGAGGAAAAGAAAATAAATTTAGCTGATGGGATACTAAAGAAAACAAACTCCTAGGACCGAGAATTCCAAACTGTGTCATACCTGTTATGGATTAAAGAGTCTGAAAGAGACAGAGGACAAAACACACTAAATTAGAGAGAAAAAAGCACTTAGCTTTTAACTCAGGCTTGGAACATGGAACACACAAAACAGCAGCAGAGGTAAGAGCATTTCATTTTCATCATTGTCACAGCAAGAGTTTGATAAAACAGGAATGTGTGAGCTTGGTTTTTGTGCTTACGTGGTTTGTTTCAGAAAAAAACAAGTCCAAAGACTGGACAGCAAGTCAACAAGACAGCACCCAGATTTTAATCCAGCAAATAGATGGCAGTAACAGTATTTTCTAGCTGCCCCCGTTTAATCACGTTATTTTAATATTATTTACAACATTAAATAAAAAGCAAAACAATTCTTCTTCTCACATTTTTTCTAATTTCTCTTTGGATGTTTACATTTCTAAACAGCCTTGTTCTGTGGGTCATGTTGTATTTATTTCATATTCTCACCAGAGCTAAACTACTTTATGTGTGTGTAAATGCAAGAAAAAACTGGAGGTGAAATAAAGTAATACAACCAAAATCACATATACACTATATTTGCATAACTGATTAAAGCATAAATCTGAGCAATACACTAATTAGTGCATATACAGTACCTGTTTCACGCTACACAGGAAAGGTAAAAATTTGATAACATTTATTACAATTTGAAAGCATAAATGCAGGGTCAAAAACAGGCAGCAGTCAAAAGTCACCAAAATACAAAGCACAAAACACGATATAGGCATCCAAAGAGAAAGGCAAAAATCTTAGACATACAGAAGCTCAAAATAAAGAGCCTAATAGCAAACTCTGTGTGATGTCTGTCACACTGGAATGAAGTACAATGCTAGAACAGGAACTACGTCACACTTTTATTCGACTCTTCAATTCCACCCGGGGGAGTAATTGCGAACATTAATTTTATTTTAATTCTTTTCATTTTTATTACTATTTAATTTAATATTGTTTCTTTGTATCAGTATACTGCTGCTGGATTATGTGAATTTCCCCTTGGGATTAATAAAGTATCTATCTATCTATCTATCTATCTATCTATCTATCTATCTATCTATCTATCTATCTATCTATCTATCTATCTATCTATCTATCTATCTATCTATCTATCTATCTATCTATCTATCTATCTATTCCCCATGCCATTACCATCAACTGTCTCCAAAGATATTAACATTGATAAACAACTGATAAAAGAGGGTTATGGGGAAATATGCAGAGAAAAGGAGGACCTATGAGTTAAATAAAAACTTTAAAAAACAGAAGGAGGATTCCATCCAACTAATTAAGATGCAGATTCATTCTCTACATTAATTCATATCATTTTTAATTATTTTGGATAGTGCTCTTTGGGAACAGGTGCAGAATGCTGTGACAGGGTCTTAGGTCAAATCAAAGCATGCATTTTACAAAATACTAAATGGAGAATTAGTGGATAAAGACCTAGATTTGTTTAAACACATAGAAAAACAAAACTGTTTGAATTTGATTAATATACAGTATATGGAACCTAACAATATCTGTACATTAATTAATTGTTGAACTATGGCTAGTTGACAATGGAGAGAAAAACAAAACGTCAGTCAGCCACATTACTAGAGAAAATAAACCCCTATGGGGGGTCAATATGCCTCTGGGGGTGAAGATGTATTCATTCAATTTAATAAATGAGTTTAATAAATTCATCAACTTAAAGATTAATTTATAATTAAACAGTCACATCACTTCCACTCTTGTCCCACAGAGTGTGATTTCATTTTGTAAGAAATTGAGTGTTGTTTTCTCACTAACCTGAATAGGATTCTAAGTTGTCATAGATTTGAGTACACAGGAGTCTCTTTCTTCAGTGTTTTTCATTTTAAGAATTCAGGTTTTGCTAATACTTTGCTTCCCTTAATTGTTTCCATAAAAAGTGACAATTCAAAAACAGCAGGTATTGGAGCCATTAATTCATGTTGAGTCACACCTGCATATTCATCATTAAAGGATCTAACCTAATAATATGCATTAAAAAAGAAATCAGTGAAAATATCTTCTCAGGTCATTTTAGGAAACTAATTTTTGAAAAAAATGTGCCTATATTCTTTAAGAATTACAAAGCAAACTGTGACTGTAACATTTTAGACTTTAAAATTAGAAACATAGAATTGACAAGTCAACAGGTATCTTCACAGGTAGAAGCTGACCAAACTTGTAATAATAACCAGCAGACACAGGAAATCAGCAGGACCCCAGTAACTTTGCACTTCTCTCCGTTATCATATTGCCTCAAAACATTCCACTTCAAACTATTTCATTCAATTCCAGTCATACCCTTGATCCTTCTCTGCTCCTTCAAAAGTAAATCAACAGGCCCAGATCTACTTTCTCAAGACATGACTTTAGTGCCCTGGACACCAGCTTCATCTGTTGCACTTGCACTGTCTCTCGGTGCTCACCTCTCCCAACTGCTTCTAAACACTGCAACCAGAACGTTTTCTGTTGACACCAGCTGAGCTCTCTCTGTCAGCATCCAACATTTCTGAACAATGTCACCATTACACTCCACCCATCCATAGTGCAAACAAATCCTACCCTTGTTAACCTAGTGTGCTGTTATTGACTTAAACCCCAAAAATCTGTTTGAAGACTCGCACCATGGCTGAACTTCAGATGGTAAGCCATACATCTACAAAGACTGGCTAAGAAGCAGTCTTCTTACAGTGCAGCCTTGCGTCAGCTTCTTCACACTGTGAACAGAACACTTCCCGGCTACCTTTACCGGAACAATGAATAGAATGGCATTTAAGACTGTAAAAGTGAAACATCTGTCTACAGCCCCCTTATGTCCAGTGTGGTTGACCAAGAAATGGACAACTGACCTTAGACTCAACATCCAATACTTGTACATTTTTAAAAGAATCCCGTGTACCATCTATAAGTTTGACTGCCAATAATGCACTTTCACACCACTGTCCTTCCAAACTTGTACATTAGGGCCATTTTGGGCCATCATTTCTTTCTACTGCTTTTGCAACTTCTTTTTTCAGTGATATACATTTTGTAAACCCAACTTATTCTACTAAAAAGAGTTATCATGGCTGGGGCCTGTTTCGCCATTATTCAAGAACAAACTGTAGATAGAATGCCAGCCTATCACAAGGCACACTTCTGCACATCCTCATACCCCGAGAAAGCAGACTTAGAGTTCTCTGTTTAATCGCTCAGTTTAATCTGTATGCCTTTTCTATATGGGAAGAAACCAGAGCACACAGGAAAAAAAATCCATACAGACTGCCTGGGACTATCACCTAAAGCTATTAGTGAGCAGCATCCATTATGCCACCCTGCTTAATGTGTTATATACTGTTTATACAGTGTAAATTATGAGCACCTCTATACACTGTACTTACACCCATAACCAAGGAACTTCATTACAAACCTTACAAATTACAGTATCTACCTGTATGTCTCATGTAGTCAGATCTACCTTGCTAAAGTTTAATTTATCATGATTCGCTCTTACAATTCTGCCATCATGGAACTCTTTGATGTGGTGATGTCTTGATCAGCAGAGGCTTCCTTTTGCCTCACATGTCATTTTCAAATTATGTTTGTGTTTGTTTAATTGATTTCCTTCATTTAAACACTTGAGCCCTTATTCATTAAGGATGTAACTATGCTCAAGTCTGGCCACAATTTCAGTAGGCTTTCTCTTCTCACAGATTAAAAATTAATAATAAACATCTCAGGCAGCTAAAGGAATAACTTTTAAATGTATTATTATTATTATTATTTATTGTGATTGTTTCTGACAAAAAAATGATATTGCAAAACAGCAACAGAAAGAAAAAAATATATACATATTGTGGTAGATAGGGGGCGCTCTCGCTCCCTTGAACCCCGTCCACGACTCCAGACACCAGGTAAAAGTCCTCAAATTGACTTTATTCAATTTCCACAGTGTACAAAGCACACTCTCCTCCACAATACTCATATAAATCACTAATACTAATCACAAATACACAAATAACCAATCCTCCAGGTCCCAGATGCGTTGCCACCCTTCCACCCAGCTCAGCTCGCCGTCTGGGAGCTCTCACAGTCCTTTTATATTCCATGACCCAGAAGTGTTCTCAATCCCTAGTCCATGTGATCCTCAATCACTTCCGGGTCAGGTAAAAGTTCTTTTCTTCACCCCAGAAGCCCGTCGCTCTTCCCATGACGAGCTTCCGGGTCATAGGGCACAAATGAGTCCTCGGTCCTCCCTGCAGCACCCTCTTGCGGCCCCTGAGGTATCCAGCAGGGCTGAGGATAAAAACTACATCGTCCATGATTCCCTGCTGGTCTTCGGGGCACCTCCATACTGCAGGGAGGGCTCCATCTGGCGGCCTGGGGGTATTGGCCGGGATGATAAGCCGGCCAAATATCACAATATATATTGTCACACACGTGCGCATGGGAGGCAGCTAAAGGGTCTAAATAAGAGTAATTCCACGCCAGACCAGGAAGTCGCGGAGTGCACTGACCTTTTTTCTCTTCTCACTTTCTTGTAGAACATTCACGGGAAATTCTGCCTGGCCCTAGTGATGGCACTTCCGGTGAAGAACCCATGACCGAAGAGACTTCCTGTTCCAGCCCTTTTGATGACGTCACGTCCGGGTCTGAACCTATGGAAGAGGACCCTTCCACTTCCACCCTTGATGACTTCACTTAATTTTATGGCCTTTAAAGCCGCCATATTTAACTAACCTAGTCAGTTCTGTTTTGGGCTGTGTTCTGAGCACATCAGTGCTAGCAATTTAACCATTTGCAGCCAGAGAAATATTATACGTGTGGCTACCCCAAACCTTATTTATGACTCTTGTGACAATTCTGTCTGACTCTTGTGTCTGCTTTTTGTGACAGTGGCGTAGTCTCCCAACTGGCATATTCTTTAAGTCCGGGTCCTGATTCCTCAGAGGATCCTTCATCCTGCCGACTACACCACTGTCACAAAAAGCAGACACAAGAGTCATAAAAAAAGTTTTGGGGCAGCCAACCGTATAATATTTCCCTGGCTGCAAATGATTTAATTGCTAGCACTGATGTGCCCAGAACACAGCCCAAAACAGAACTGACTAGGTTAATTAAATATGGTGGTTTTAAAGGCCAGAAAAGGAAGTGAAGTCATCAAGGGCAAAAGGGTCCTCTTCCATAGCTTCAGACCCAGATGTGACATCATCAAAAGGGCCAGAACGGGAAGTCTGTTCGGTCCTGGGTTCTTCACCAGAAGTGACATCACTAGGGCCAGGCAGAATTTCCCGTGAACAGTCTGCAGGAAAGTGAGAAAAAACGTCAGTGCACTCCGCCATCTCCTGGTCTGGTGTGGAATTACTCTCATTTAGACCCTTTAGCTGCCTCCCATGCGCATGTGTGTGACTATATATGTGAGTGACGGCAGTTCTGAGACAGGCCGGGCTGTGGCAGAGTGCACTGACTCTTTTTCTCACTTCCCTGTAGACCATCCCTGGGAGACTCCACCTGGCTCTCGTGACATCACTTCCGGGACCGAACCAATGGAGACAGAACTAACCGGCGCCGGCCCCCCTGATGTCACGTCCGGGCCTGATCCAATGAGTAGCGAACACGTGCCCGATTCCCATGACCTCACTTCCTGTCTTCCGCTTTAAAAGCCTGCCCTTTTTCCCCTTACCCTCAGTCTTGTTTTGGACTCGATTGTATGCACATCAGTGCTGTTGTTCTGATAAAAAACGACTTTGCAGCCAGGATACCAAAATATACGGGTGGCTGCCCCAAAACTTCTTTGAGTATGTCTCAGCTTTGTGACAATATATATATATATAATGTCACACATGTTCCAATAGGAGGACGTTGTGTGGACCAAGTAATGGTAATTCCAAGCCAGGCCAGTGCATTAAACCTTCTCCTGCTATCTCTACAGACCAGCCGCGGGAAAATCTGAATTAAGAACGTCATTTCCAGTTCCGGTGCCTAGAAGAACGTCACTCCCAGTTCCGGCGCCCAGAAGATTGTCACTTCCCATCCCGTTTCCCAGGCTGATGTCAGAAAAACACCACTTCCGGTCAACCTACATCACTTCCAGTTAACATACGCCACTTCCTGTCTGACCATTTAAAACCGCCATCTTTTCAAACCTTCACCAGTTCTGTTTTGGACTCCGTACTGTCATCATCATTGAATGAACTTAAAAGAATCCTTTGCAACTAGGAATATTATACGGGTGGTTGCCCCAAACCTTATCTACGTGTGTTGAGTCGCTTCTTTTTACAATATATATATATATATTATATATTATTTATTATTATTTATTGTAATTGTTTCTGACAATAAAACTATATTGCAAAACAGCAATAGAAAGAAATATATATATATATATATATAAAAAAAGCTTTTCAAGTGACATGATTTTATTCAAAAATGCACTAAAAAGTAAAAAATGTTTTTTCTTTTACTAAGATTTTGTTGGTCATATGTGACAAAAAATAAAATTGTGGGACGCCCATAAAATAATTAATTTAGTTCAATTATAGATTCCTTAAATGATTAAAAAAACTCCTAAAATTTGAATATTTCTTGAATTATAACCATTATCCTACATACAGTACTTTAATCTACTTTTATATGATGTGTCATTTTCCTTCCATAGTTAACCTGATTAGAAATTTAACTTAATTTAATTCAATTAAAATGCATAAATTCATTAAAGTCTTTTATGGGTGCCCCATGATTTTATTTTAGTACATTTTAGTACATTCTAGTACATTTTTTTGTGTATATAGTTTTAGCCACCCTACTGCCACACACTGCTTGGCACGTGACAAAAACCTTCACTTGGGTAAGAAGGTGATTTGATAGAAATGACATTAGCGATAGAGTGGAACTGAACCTACGATCTTAAAGTGAAATGTAACATTCATTCAAGTTTATTTCTAACCATCTTATCCACAGTCAACCCTTACACATACTGGGAACATTACAAGTACCTTAGAACCTTACAAGTAATGGCAATATGCATTTGTCTATTGGAGAATCGAACCTTCAATCGTTCTTAGAAAAGCCCAACAGTTTATCCACTGAGCTAGTATCAGCCTCTTGTTATGGTGTATAAAATCTGTACATTTTGGTTTCCATTATATTTTGTTCGAGACAAGACAACAGATGAACTAAGACAAATCAAAGCAGCTTTTCTTCCCTTAAACCTTACTTTTATAACAGTTGTTCATAGCTTAGGGCGAATTTGATATTACAGCCTGGGAAAGGATGCTGAGCCATGCCTCAGGCTATTGATTATTTTATGGATGGACATCTGGAACAACAATTTGGTTTACAGCCTGGGAAAGGAAGACCTACTGACACCTCGGAGAACATTAAAGGTTTTGTTGTTTGGGAAAATGGACAGTGAATTTATCCATCAATCATTTTGACAGACAGTCAATCAGGTGCATGTGTTGTGAAACCAAGGCATAACATTTCATAATAAAAAACAACATCAGAAAGCAAAGAGAAGAAGGAGAAGAAGAATGTACAGAAAGAGAAGGAGAAGAACGGACGAAGACGACACTGGTCGTCAGAAAGGCATCATGAACATCGATTACTAAATCAAAAGCCTCCCTCGGACGTTCATCCTTGTCATCTGTAACTTTTTCGTAAGCTTTTTCTAAAGACTATATATATTCAGACTTTACTATCAGTACCTATTTTCTATTATTCTTTGTTCCAGTGGTATTATTATTATTCTTGTAATAAATACCATGCTGCTTTTAACTTTCTATGCTTTGTCTTAATGTCTAGAGTGATTGAATTAATAAGTTAGATTTCTTTGAGCACCTAGTGTAGCCAGATTTTTTGCCATTATATCTGTGCTGCGAGGTTTATATGGCTGAGAGTGAGGGCGCCACTCAATAGTTAGGGACAGTACGAAAGAAGAAGGTATTCTTGGCTGATAAATGGCCTATAGTCAAGAGTGCTGAGTCTTTGTATGTTTAAATGTATTCTTATTGACCAAAAGTAATATTTAGGTCTGAGATATCACTAAAACATCGTTCGTGCCGATAATAAATAAGTCTCTTGAAGTGCTTAATGACAGGCTGTGTTATTCCCAACGCACTTGCGTGGTTTAAAGTGCTACAGGTTAATCAGTGTGTGTGTGTCATTCATGGGGCACTGTTTTGGTTAGGGTCTGTGTGTGTGTGTTTATCTATGTGTGTGTGTATTCATCTTAAAGTGCAACAGTAGACCAACCCGATAATGAACTTGATGAGAACACTTACCCTTGAGGAAACAGGTAAAGGGCAAGTAGAGGGAAATACCACGCTAATACACCACTGAAAAGTGTATTTCGCAAAATTTGTATATAAATGATGAAAATTGGTAAAATTAAAAAAAAAATAGTCTGTGACAAATGGTCTTGAACCTTGAACCATTTGATTGAATGTCCAACACACTAACCACTTGACCAATGCTGCTTATCTTTTATATTGAAGTATTTCCAAATCAAAATTATGTTTTTTTTTTAAATTGTCTACATTGGTCTTGAACCTTCAATCCATTTGATCAAATGTTCAACACTCTAACCACTTGACCAATAATATACAGTATATATGTAGTTGGCTAAAAGCACTACAAATATGTGTATTTGCTAAAAGTACTGTATAATATAAAGAAATGAGAAATTTAATTTAGACATAAATAATGTACTGATCCTGGTTTAAAACTGATGAAAAACTGCATTGTCATAGGAAATCAGCATGTATGCAAAGCTTAAAGGAAATCAGTTTGGTAAAAGTGGGTAAAAAATTAATTGCAAAATTTGACCCAGACAAACAGAGAGGGCAAATTGAATAAAATCATGTAATAATAATAATAATAAAAAATATTTCCATTATATTCCTCATACTCATGCAGTAGAGAAACAAAACTTGGGAAATACTAACTCACTTTTATTTTATTATGCTTACTTGAATGCTACGTCTGTGCCAAGCAGTGGACAGCAACAGGCACAATGTGTATGTTGTATAAAGTATTCAGACCCTTTACTCTGTAAATGATGCACCTTTGGCAGTGATTACAGCCTGGAGTCTTCTTGGATATGACACAACAAACTCCACACACCTTGACTTAGTGACTTCCTGCCATTCTTCTATGCAGATCCTCTCAATCTCTGACATGTTGGATGGAAACCGTTGGTGGAGAGAGAATTTCAGGCATTTCCAGAGTTGTTCAATTTGTTTCAACTCCGGGTTGTGGATGGCAACTCAAAGACATTCCCAGAGTTGTCCCTAAGCCACTTTTGTGCTATCTTTGCCTTGTGCTCGTGGTCTCTGTCCAGGTAGAAGGTGAACCTTTGGCCCAGTCTGAGGTCCAGTGCACTTTGGAGCAGGTTAGGGATAAGGATAGGGTTATGAGTATGTGAAAAAATGAAGAAAGGTTTTTGAATCCACCATATACTGTATGCATATACATGTATAGTTTTGCAGTTGTATTTATGCTCATCTTCATTAGAAAATAACACAAGTTTGTCGTTTCATTTTCTGTCTAACTAAGAAACACAAACTTTAAAATCTGAGCCATTTGGAATCTAACAAATGCTAACTTATTCACATACTGCATAGTATAACGTCATGTACTGTAAGTTACAAGATATTTCAGGCTACTTTGTTATTCAGTAATCTTATTTTTCTATAATAAAAGTTTTTTTTTACTGGAAAGCAGTTATTTTACCTTTGGCCATGCCCCAAAACTGCACAATTTTTACAAGACTTTTTTTTTTTTTTTGCATTATTCTGCTATCCTGAGGCTGAAAACAAATCTCTATCCTTGATCTAATTGTAACAAAAGATATAATAAATAATTCAGTATCTACCTACCAAACTCTTATTCTTGGAAAAATAAAAATAATTTATATTACACCATTATTATTACAACTACCATTGTTATTATTATGAAATTCGTTTGAGGAATGTTTCTTTGCATGAAGATTTCTGAAAAATCACAAATGTATATTTTTTTAAGCATTTTGTTGATTTTATTAAAATCTAATAACATTCCATACAAGTAAGTCAAGTTTAACAAAACTAGGTTTGAATCAAATGAACCCCCACCCATGATAAAGAGAACTAGGCCAGCAGAAAACTTGAAACTAGTAAAAATAAGTAAATAGATACATTAATAAATTAATACAATAAATAGAATAAAAAAGAGGGGAGAGAATCCCCTTCCTCAATATAAATGCTTATTCTAAAATGTTATTGATTAGATCCTGTCAGGTTTTGAAAAAGTTTTGTACAGATCCTCTAAGTGAGAATTAGATTTTTTTCCAATTTCAGATAATATATAACGTCAGCTACCCACTGACTTAAAAGAGGCGGGTTAGGATTCTTCCAGTTGAGCAAGATAAGTCTATGTGGTAACTGTGAGGTAAAGGCAACAGTTTGTTTGTCCTCCACTTTAAGCCAAACACAGCTGTTAATGGATTAGGAGGGATTGGTGATGCCAAGGCTGCCTGATAGGCATTTAAAGATTTTGGTCCTGAATGATGTTAATTTGGTGCAGGCCCAAAACATGTAACCCAGTGGCTGGAACTTGACTGCAATGTTCGCAGGTTGGATCTTGCCCTGGAAACATTTTGGAGACAGATGTACTCAATATATAATTTTAAGTTGCATAATTGTATGCTTTGCACATATGGAGCCTGAGTGAACTCTGTGCACTGCTGTCTTCCACTCCTTTTCTGAGATGTTGAGTGAGAGATCCTTTTCCCACTGTTCTCTGGGATCTTTGTACGGGAGAGACTTTAGAAGGTTTTCATATATTATGGAAATGCTGTCTGAGTTCTCTAGATTGATCAATATTTTTTCCGGAATAAAAGAAGGTGGGAGTTGAGGAATACTGGGCAGGTTTTGTTTAACAAAGTTTCAGATAGCTTGCTCTCTCCCCCAATAGTGCCCCCACCCCAGCCTTAGAACATGCACAAACACACCGCTTTAGAATGCAGATTGTACTATTTACATATGCACAAATATGCACAATGTGGCTACCGAGGGGGCACAGACACCAGGCACAAGTCTCTGTAACACACAGGCTTTCATTCAGTGGTAAACACTTCACAAATCGTTTCCCACCAGTTCAGCACCAAGCACAGTACAAAAGCACCATTCACAACAACAAAGCAATCTCCCTTCTTTCTATTCCTTTCTTTGTCTTTCTATTCCACTCATCCTCAGTTTTGTGCCTCTTCCTCCTGACACTGGCTCCTGGAGCAGTGACAGCAGGCTCCTTTTATGCTGCATCCGGGATCACTTCCAGCAGCCCATTAGCACAATCCGGAAATACTTCTGGGTGAGGTGGAAGCACAATGTAGTAGTTCTGCATCAGCACCTACAAAACCCAACAGGGCTGTGCCAAACTCCATATCCCATTGAGCCCTGTGATAATCTGAAGTAACACTGAAACCCAGGGGACTGCCATCTGGCATTCCAGGGAAGATAATGGCCAGTGCATGTTCTCTCCCCCGGTCCTTGAAGTCTGAAGGTGTCCTGGCCGTGCAAAGGCATTGGCCATTCACCACTATTTAAACAAATATATACAGATATTTGTAGCTGGGAATCCACAAAGGGAAATAGTTTCTTATTCCTAAGCTTTCAACTCATTCTCAGGAATCATCATCAGAGGAAAATGATTAGATTTACAGGAATCCAAGGCAACATATAGCAAATAAGAAGGGGAGGGTGATGGATGAGGTGGGTTCAGAGGGTGTTGGTCATAACCTCTCATTTATTATTTGTATGTTCTTCTTTACAAGCCTGCAAATACTGCATATGTGGCAAGTATTTTTGATGTTTATCCCACGTATACAGCGGGGTAAGAATCACATGGTATGTTGTAAACCCTGGCAGAAGTGCTGCATCAAAGGGCTCAGCCATTCCTGCAAAGCCCTCTGGCAGTGCCCACGCAACCCAACAGGGCTGCTCCAAACTCCAACTCCCAAGGAGCCCAGTGGGAGTCCAAGGCGCTGCTCCAACCCATCTATCACTCCCGGGTAATGCCCTGAATATGCTCTCTCCCCCAGTTCTTCCATTATAGAGGCATCCCAGCCAAGTTAGGGAACTGGCTGTCCAACACGATATAGATATATATATATATATATATATATATATATATATATATATATATATATATATATACAGTATACAGTATATTGAATTCTGTAATGGCAACCATGTGCTGTTCTTGTTCTTACAGGTAAATCCTGTAAATTAAAAAATTAGGATACCCAGATATTTTAAACATGTTCAAATACTATATGTTAATCTTTAAAAAAAAATGCATGAACCAAAAGAGACATCTACTGCAGTAATTTCTGTGTTGGGTGACCCTAGAGTTTCCAAAGGAAATAATTGAACTGACTTACAAAAGAACCCGGAATGTTTCCTGTGAAAACAATTTTTTTCACAACATAAAATAATTACATGGCCTGATGTTATGATTCACCTGCATAGAATTCCTAAAGTTATAAAGTTTAGCAGTTTGACAAGTGGTAAAAAAAATGCTTGTATTAGGTGTAGTTCATGAACTCAGGAGTGAATGCAGGAGTCCAATGGTAGTAATTCCCAAAACCAGACAGAACCATACAGTTTGGCACAGATTTTAGATGTTTAAGAAAAGTTCCTAAAGATGACGCATGTCAAATACCACATGTAGATGAGCTGTTGGAAAAAGTGGTTCAACAATCATATACAGTACCTCTACTTTAGATTTAACTAAGAGTTCCTGTTAAGGAAGGTAGTTGTGAGTAAACTGCATTTTCCCTCCAGACAGTTTGTTTGAATTAATAAGGTCCCATTTGGGCTTCATAGAATACCCCTTACACTTCAGCTTATGATGAATCAAATCAAATTCAACTATTCTGAATATTCCAGCACATATCTTGACGATGTTGTGATTTATGGCAATGCCTGGGGATCCTATTTGACATACTTTTAGGTGGTACTATACTAGACAGTTTAACTGCTAATCTAAAGAAATGTAAACTGGGTCTGTCAGAAACACACTACCTAGTTTACTTAATTGGTAATGTGAAGAGTGCTATACAAAAAAAAAGCAAACTAATTAAGTTGTAATGGTCTAACAAGGCCACAAATAAAACACATTAGTCAAGTTCTTGTGCATCCTCACCTGGAAACACAGAAACAAGTTTGTGCTTTCTTTAGATTTTGCGTATTATAGGTGATTTATACCTAATTTTGCTGCTTATTCCAAAGTGACAAACAAATATCAGTATTGTCTGGATTCATGCTTGTAAAAAAAGTACATAATTAAAAAAGAACCCTTTTTTCTTGCATGGTACTTGGAAACCTGGACTTCTCAAGGGATTTAATTTTTCAGACAAACACCAGCGGGCGTAGTTTGAGTGCCATGTTGTTTCAGGTTTTTGATCAACAGGAGCATCCAAACATGTATTTAAGCTATAAATGTTTTGTTCAGGGAATATAATTTTTTCCCTATTAAAAAACAATGTCTGGCGATAAAATGGGTGGTTGAAGTATTCCGTTATTACTTCTGGTGTCACAGGTTTAAAATGGTAGCCAAGCATGTATTGCTGAAATAGCTTTACAGGCAAATAGACATGAATTCAAGATTCACTAGGTGTTTTTTTCAATTGCAGCCTTTAAGTTTTTCAATTCAGCATCATTCTGTAACAGTTAACGCAGATGTTGTTTCCTGACTGGATTCTATAACAAAAAAGTGAACAAAGCTAAGTTGAATTGTGTGGCATATATTCGGTTCTTCTATTCGTATATTCTATATATTCTTTTTCTTTTGTAAAACTTGGCACTGCTAAAAGCATAGTATCTCAGTCTACTAAAAAAGCTAAACTACTGGATTTAAATGTTTATTTTATCCAAAGGGTGGATAATATTGTGTTCTCCACTAAAGTAATGCCTACATAGCATTGCAAGTACTTAATTAAATCTCATTTACTAATACAAATATTAAAAAAAAAGTGTAATTCTAGCTCCTTGATCTTTCTCTCAATTCAAATGTAACTTTCTTATCTAGCTGACCCTACTCAGCACACTTGTTACAAATTAGAATTATTACAAATCTGAATGAAATTAGCTCACAGTGGTGAATGAGTGAATAAAACAAATGATAAACGATGCCCCCTCATTGTTTGTCTGCTTTTGTGTATTATATCTTCCTATAAATAACAGAACTATGCTCACATCTTGTCAGACTCTGGGATGCTCAATTTGTGGCTGTCTAACAAAAGACTGTTGACTGCTGAAGTGACTGATAGTTGGGGTTCCCTTTGTTGCTGAGATTAGACTTCTTTTCTGGCCATCACTCCTGAATGTCCAGCTGGACTGTGAGATTGGCAAAAGGTTAACTGAATAGTGCTTTAGTTATAGATCTCCAGTGATCTGCACTCATAACAGTGAGATCACACTGAGACTGCTGAATACACACCATTTTGCTTATTGTTGTGTGCTTCCATTTATGATGTATTGTTGTTCCATATGCTATTATAAATATTGTTTGTTTTTTAATGCTTCTTTAATGTCCTTTTTATTTTTAATTAATAAAATAGACATACAGTACAAGTTGGATTTCCATTCTGCTTGTGTCAAAGAGCAAGTAAAAAATACTAGTGGAAAAAAAATGACTCAATGACAAAGACATGCAACAAAACAAAACACAAACATGCCAGGCAGTTTTATATAAGAATAATCATGCATATTGGTATTTTCAGTAGCTGGTTCGATAACTTAATGTTTTTCACACCAAACAGTCAAAGGTCCATGCTGGTCCACCAGCTCAAGGCACTTTGCAAGTACAAATATACATTTTTTACTTTTGCAATACAGGCAGCTTAAGTGAATTGAGTCATACAGTAAGCTGGAACCAGTCAATGAACTGACAACGCTGGAGTTATAAGACCAGTGTCCATATTTATCAAGCATCTCAGAATAGGAATTTCACTTAACGTCTCACTAGGATAAGAATTTTATCCTATTTCAGAGTAGGACTGCCACCCCCAGCAAGGAGTAGGAGGCCAAGTTAAAGAATGAATGACGTCACAATTTTTCGATACTGTTTGCTGTAAATTAGCACTCATGATGACGTTTTGTAGTTTTCTTATACAAATGCTAAAGCTTCACCACAAAAATTATAGTAATGATATTCAAAGTAGTAGAAGACAAAGGAAAACATAATAAGGTAGGATATTGTGCAAAGCTGTACGAACATGTTGCTACGTACCAACATCCAGAGTCCTACTGTAACAAGCACTGTCCTTGATGGAAAGATTGAGGCACACAATGAATTATCCACAATGAATTGTTATGACAATGGAAAAGGTCTCATAGAGTGACTATTACTGAAACTAGCCACGGCTATAATTCATGTTCACTCTTCCAGTGTTCCTGATCACCTTCCACAGTCATGTTCTGTGTCCCTCTCCATGATCCAGCTCTAGTCTCCACCTGCCTTCTTGAGCCTTCCTCAGTTTGTAAGGTGTCTGTAATGTGAATGTTCTAGGGCAGGGGTATCCAACACATCGCTCGCGAGCTACTGGTAGCTCGCAGCCCCTTTCCAAGTAGCTCGCCAAAGGGTTAAAGAATCCTATGTAAATTTGAAAACTTGATTAGTCAAATTAGGGGTGGGCGATCTTTCCAAAAAACGGTATCATCATCTTTTCAATGTGGCATACACTTAAGAGAATATCCGGACTCAAACTCATCAAGACATAAGTAACACTTTATTTTAAATATTTCACAAAGTTGAATTGAATTGTTCTCTTGTTCGCTAGCCAAGTGGATTTAAAGAACACGCCCCGAAGCTAGTGAGTGAGTGAGGAAGGCCCCTCCCCTCGGCCCGCTGCGTGTTTCTTAGATTTGCACAAATAAATCGGTACTGCGAGCGAACTATGATACATAGCGAAATGAGAGAAGTCACAAAATCAACCGGAGTGTTGAAGCAAATTATACAAAAAAACCCAATCTAAATGCGTTAAGTAGTTCTCTTGTGAAAAGCGGACAGACATACAGACAGACAGACATTGGATTTTATGTATTATATATTAGTAAACCTTCAAAATAATGTGCAGTTAGTCTCAACAGCATTCTCAGCATTTCTGGAGCTTAGTAGAGCCAGATAACTATAAGAATCTTCACCAAGCAGCTCTGAAAATGTGGCTACAATCCATGTAACAAAATGACAAATGAATAAGTAATATCTGTGTATTTGTAATTGCACTGTTTTGTTTTGACAGCATTTGTGTTTTAATTCAATAGTGTGAGATATACTAGAAAATGCATGCAGACATACAAAATGCACTTGCAGGTGAACTAAATATTTTTTGTGATGTTTTAATGCAAAATGTGAGTTGTGGACACCAAGATTTTGGAAATGTTCAAGCAAATTAAGCTTATTCAGTTTGTTTGGGTTGAAATAAGCAATGAGAATAAACGTTAGAAAACATGAGTAGCTCTCAGCCATTTTCATTTTGTAAAAGTAGCTCTCAGGGGAAAAAAGGTTGGAGACCCCTGATCTAGGGCTCATGAAAGCAGAGCTCAGAATACCTGTCTGCCATTTTGCTGTCAATCACCCACCCAGCCCCACCTATCTTATGGGTAATATGCTGGGTACTACAATACAGTTTACACCCATGATCATCTGTGTGTTGATACCGTAATACTGTTTGCGATTCGCATGTGTGCTCATTCACACTTGGGGCGATGATGTTTATGTGCATGACTATTTGCCAACTTGCTGGTTTTGAATGCACCTTATTTTAACATTACCTCATGTCTTGTCATGGAAAAAAATGCATATATCTGTGTATTACCTCATGCGATGTAAGGGCATTTAAAGTTTGGTGGCAAAATTTCAGAAATGCATGAATGCATTTTCCCTATGTCCAAAAAATAATGTTGCCAACACTTTCTTTTTGGCGTATTGCTTCTCTGTATGGATCAAATCAATCTCTATGTAGAAGTTCCAAAACATTCAGCCTTTCCTAGGATATGTGTGCTGATATGTGCCTAAAAGCCATCTTCGGGAATCTCCTTTGAGTTAGGACAACTCATTAGTTCTCATAAATTGTGGTGAAGCTAGAAGTAGTTTCCTAAAATAAAAAAACTGATAAAATGATTTGACTTCTACTTTTAAGAGTAGGACTGCACTTGTGTCACTCCTTTTTTCCTACTGTAGACCCTTGATAAACATGGACAAAGGCCTTTAGCCACTGTGCCACTCTGATTGTTGCAACAAGCCTATAGTATAGACATCTAGTAGGGTCACTGCAACTTGTTATGGTGTAGACTATGGAGTTCCATTTCAGTTCAGTTTCATCCATGTGTGTTTGATATGCAGTATGTTGAAAGAAGAAACAGCATTTATTTCAATATGTATTAAACTGAGTTATGAACTCAAAGGTTCATATAGTCATTATTGTCACATGTACAATGAAATTTTCACTTGCATGTGTTAATCAACATGCAACACATTGCCACTTTCCAGCCCTATGATTAATGAGTATTATTAGTTTACCTCACTATATATAATGAAGAGCATACTAACGTTATTCTCTCCCCGAATGCCATTTTAGCAAGGCTTCTCTCCCAAGACCCAGTCTGTACGAAATGTGTGTCGCCACACTGGTTGTAGTGAACGTGGATAGATAGCTTAACTCATCAAGAAAATCAAGGCTGCGAATCCATTTACTTTAATATAGATTTCTGGCAAGAAGTCATACAAGTATTAAGATGTGAAAAACCATTGGCAACTCGAAGGTGAAAGGACGATAATTTCCTTAACCTAAAATATAATATGGTAGAAGGCAAAGCAAAGACTAAAGTAGCGCCAATAGGAAAAAGGGAGCTAGGGACATACCAATATGTATTAGTTAAATAGGGGGTGGGGGTAGGAATGTACCAAAGAGTCTAATAATAATATTTACACAGGCTGCTGTAGCAGCACAAACGTACTTTATTAGCACATAGCTATAACAACAACATTGTATTCTTACAAGCGAGTGGATGAAAAACTTTAAATGAAGTGCTCAGGGCCATGAGGAAGGACATGTCATGGACAGACTTTTTTGGTGTTTGTGGTTTACTAGTGTTATGATTCACTTCTCTTTAAAAGTGGATTTCTCTTCAAATAACTTCTTATTCAGACCTCTACAAATGGTTATGGGCATTTTAACTATGGAGATTCCAGTAGTGATGTTAAAAAGCTATTTTTGATTAATATTTAACATAGTTGTAAATTATTGATTTTTTATCACAAAGCCGTTTTATTTTTGCATGTGCACCACCATTTTGTTGTACAGTTGTCATGATGTGTAGCTAGAGACATGGCTTGGTGGTCACATCACCGGCACAACAATATAAAAGTAAGTCTGTTAATATCAGTATTATTCTAGATTATTGGATACCGCTAAAAACCTTGTCACTTTGCTACTTTAACAGTGCTGCCATTTTTTTAATCCTTAATTACTGAATAACAACTTCATCTTTAGATTTACGTTTTGTTCTGGCTCCCCAAGAGAAAGAATTCATGCTCATTTTCCAACATTTTTTTCCCGGTCGTCATTCTCCTTTGACCATTTGGAAAGAATAAGTGGCTAATTGACGGAGCAGGGAGTTAGGGGAGAGCCTGATTGTAATTATGGTGTGCCAGTGGCTGAGTCACATTAATGAACAGAAAGGGACTGATGCCCATGTGATGCCCATTTGTTGTTTTCTTACTCTGTTTAGTTTGTACTTTTGGAGTTTTACTTTGCTTATTCATCTTCTATGTTTACAAATTAACTGATAAATTGATAAGGAACAAAACTACATTAGTTTTGAGGTTGGAGGTCATCCTCGCTGCACAAAGCAGAATCCCAGTCCAAGACAGAACTCACACTCCCAAAACACACACAAACACACACTCTCTCTCTCGCACTTATTTTGTCAATTTATAGTCACCAATCGACCTAATATTCACTTGTTTGGGATGTTGGGGGGGATGCAGAGTACCAGGATAAATCACGCAAGGACGCAGTTAGATCACACATTTCACACAGGCATTGCCTTGCAGCTGTCAGGTAGCAGTTCTAATGTCTGCACCAATACACCACCCTCATTCTTATGTGTTACACTGAAAATGTGCATTTTCTCTTATTGGGCCATAATATTAAAAAGATTTACAAATTCCTCAATAAAATTATGCAGTGAGAAAAGTCTCCTCCCTTTTGTTCACTGAATATCCTGTTGATAATTTGACTGTATCTTTCTAGACACCTGAAACAGCAATTGTTTCTTCTTTTCCTCACGGGATGCTTGTTCCTATCTTTTTGGCATTGTCTCCATAATGGGGATGAAATGCATCTCATTCTTGAAACCAGCATCAAAGTCTCAGCTCCCAGGCCTACGAATGAAGACAAGCTCACAGCAGGGAGTAGAATCCAATGAGCTTTCTATTTCTCCCTTGTAATAATCTTCCTTAATAGCAGGCCGTCAGTGTCTTTGCTGTATTCCAAGGTCATGGTACCTCAGCTACCCATTAGACACTCTGTGGCCATTATGGCTTTGTAACATCCTGCACAAGATTGAAACACCTCCAGTACTGTGGCACCTACATATCCCTAATCTAAAACAAATCCAGAAATGATTCTTAGATTTCAAATCAACAGACAGCAAAAAAGAAAAGGAGAAATACATGCTTCTCTTTTGATTGTTGATATGACAGTAATAAGTTACCATTCAGTTTATATTTTAACTGCTATGGATTTGTAATCTGTAATAAGGTCTTAAAATTAGCATCAGTCCTCTAGTCTGAAGCTACAAGATCACTTGTTAGACTAGTAATTTTAGTAATATTAATTACCAAAAGGGGTGGCACGGTGGCACAGTGGGTGGCACAGTGGGTAGCACTGCTGCCTCACAGTAAGGAGACCTGGGTTCGCTTCCTGGGTCCTCCCTGCGTGGAGTTTGTTCTCCCCGTGTCTGCGTGGGTTTCCTCCCACAGTCCAAAGACATGCAGGTTAGGTGGATTGGCAATTCTAAATTGGCCCTAGTGTGTGCTTGGTGTGTGTCCTGCGGTGGGTTGGCACCCTGCCCGGGATTGGTTCCTGCCTTGCGCCCTGTGTTGGCTGGGATTGGCTCCAGCAGACCCACATGACCCTGTGTTTAGATTCAGTGGGTTGGAAAATGGATGGATGGATAATTACCAATACTACCAGGGTTTGTTCCTGTCTTGCATCCAATGCTAGCTGGGATACGCCTCTGGCCTGGGTTAAGTGGGTTAGAAAATTATGTGACTTTCTATTTTTCTAATCTTTCATTGACAAAGCTAAAGCTCTTCCAAAATACTTATAAAATTTTTTTAATAAAAACTACTATTAGTATAACCTCTTGCAAAATTCTCTTTAGAAGGAAAGATAAGCTGGATAGGCGGAACATCAAAGTTTCACATAATTAATATACATGAACAAATGCATTCGGGACAGACAACACTGCTTATTAATAGTTGTAAGGGCAGCCTATTAAAATGTTTCTGAAAATATGACTTCTAAATTAAGTTTTTTATTTTTGTATATTAAGTTTTCTTTGTGTAAACCAGTGGTTCTCAAACTTAGTCCTGGGAACTCCATGTAGCTGCAGATTTTTGTTCTCACCAAATTCTGTTTTAAGAAGACTAACAGTCAAATAACCAAGCTGCTATTTCCCAGTGTCTATGTTTTGGAGTTAATGCAGAAATTACAAGATACAAGATAAATGTTTACTAAAATATACCAAGCATTTACTGTATGTATGTATGTTACATACGTGACGTGGCTTCAGTTGACTGACTTGGGTTCAATCCCTGGTGTCAGCATGTACCGCTTTTCTTTATCTAGGCAGAATGGTGGCTCTGAGGCTAATATTTCTGCTCTGGTATCTGGAAGGTTGCAGGTCCAAATCATGTTACTACCAGAAAGGATTCTACTCCGTTGAGTCCTTGCGTAAAGCCCTTAACCTACAATTGCTCTGGGGGTGCTGTACAATAGCTGACCCTGACCCCAAGGGGTATGCTATAACTGTGTTTCATTTTACCTTTACAACGACATTATAACTTGCCATTTTTACTTAACTTGGTTTTAACATTTTAAACATCATTGTGATCTTCATTCTGCTCTTCTGGATGTTCTGATTATTTAAAATGTTATTTACTAATGGTTATGTCAGTGGGTCTGATGCTGAAGAAATTACTGCCTTTCAGATTTAAGTGTTGTGTGCCAGGCTGTCTGCTCTGCTCATTGTTAATTGGCATTATCTACTCCATATATATAAAATCCTAAGCCAAAAAGTGCAACAATTTTGTGCAACGATTTTATGTGACTTTTTATGTCACGCTTTAAATCTGGCTTATTTTAAAACCTACATATATATATGTTTTGTATCATTCTTCTCAGAATTTATCGAACTTTAATGTGATGTTGTTAGATTTTCAGATTCCATTTTTAAATCATAAACTAAAAAATATCAAGAACTCACGTCCCGCGAGACGAGACTTTATGCCAAAAGATTTAACTATGCCTGGGGCCAGAAATAAAACACAAAGAGTAGGACAGCTGCTGTACAGGCTTTTAAATGTTCGAAGTGCAGCTTGAGATGCAGATCATGTGGCATGGCTGTAGCAGCAAGCCAGCAATTGATCAAGCAAACAGGAGGTAAAAATAAAAAATATTTGTTTCCCATTGTATCACCGTTTAAAAGGGGGATTCGGAGGAGCAACCGCTTCTCCTTGGAGTGCATTCATCTCCCCTCTTCACAACGCAATCGGCAAAGATGTGACGTGGCTAGCGTGTAGCGTAGGCTCGTTTGGCGAGTGAAGTGAGCAGGGGGGAACCCCCTAGTTAATATATAAATAAAGGAGTAAACAACACAAAATAAAGACAAAATAATAGGAAAAGGATAGAGTTAAACATTCAAAAGTGACTCCCTTGAGACATAAGGTTTCCCATTTATGGGCAAACTGAAATTCCAAAAATAACTAACAATATTTTAGCAAAAAAAGCATGCATTTTACATGTGTAGTGGATATAATTCGTTAATTAATGTGGATTATGTGACAGGAGAAAGGACAAGCCATTTTCTATCTCACTTAATCCAGACCACGGTCATTCATGCTGCCTAGCTAGCACAGGGTGCAAGGCAGGAACCAGCTTTGGACAGAGCACCAGTCCATCATATGGCAAACATACACACCCACCACACACAACCAAGCTAATTTAGCGGTGCCAATTCACCTGCATGTCTTTGGACAGTAGGCAGAAACCAGAGGACCTGGAGGAAACCCAAGTAGAAATGGTGAGCACAAGCAAAATCCACGCAGGGATGTAAACACTGGTCTCCTTATTGCAAGGCAGCACCATGTGGTGTAGCGGGTCCACAGCTCACGACAAAAGGGCCACTTTTAAATAAATAATCACCGCGCTCGCGGCTTAGCGAGGGGGCATAGTAGGGTGGCTGAAGCGGATCTCGGGGCAATTCACGATGTGGGCGATTCTCACCTATGTGCCCAGGTGGAAAACTGTCTGCATCTCATGATTGTTCCTGGGGCTGCTGATTTGCCACAGCTGCCATGCACTCTTGATAAATAGAAGTGCGAGTTGGTTAGAGGAAAAAGAAAAAAAGGAAAGAGAAGAGAAAGAAAAAAACAGAGGTTGCAGGAGAAGGCAGGAGGCAGGAGAGAGAAAGTCGGTGCTGGAGCACGAGTGAGCAAGAGCAGGCTTGATCAAGAGAGAGCAGGCAGCTGGAAGGTGAGCCCATGAAGGGGCCAACACTCGAAGGGGCTGAAGAACGAGGTCTCTCCAGCTGAGTGATTATGGAGCTGGATTGATCTGTAGAGGAGACGACTGACCGCTGAAAGGAGCGGGAGTTGAGGAGGCTTTGGGTGTTGAATCCCAGGGTGAGTGCCCTTGCAGCTGGAGAAGAAACCCAAGTCTCGGTCCGGTTTGGAGCCCGAAGTAGCCAGGGATCGGAGGGCTACCGGATCCATGTGAAAGGCAGCTGTTCCTGCAGGTAGGTGACTCTCCTGTTGCGAAGCCCAGATGGGTGAAGCAGGGGAGCTGCCAGGTAAAAGAAGACACCGGGCTTTGTTGTTTAAAAGGATTGCTTCCTGTGCTATTTTAACCTTGTTGTTTTAAGAAGATTTTTCTAATGGTATTTTAACCTCAACGTTTCACACTTGTTTTATTGATTATTTGTTTATTGCCTTATTAAAGTCACTGCACTTAATTTAATTTGAACATTGTTTTTTTGTTGATTGTTTTAATAAAACCACTTTACACTTTTGCACCATCCCCTTGCTTTGTTGTGCCTCACCACTAAGCTCATCAGTAACATTACCAACGGTGTAGGGTTCAAGGGCTCGCAGACAGACGATGGGAGCATGCAACCAACCCGCATCGTCACACACCACTACCACTGTGCCACCCATGAGTGAAGGAACATTTATTTTTTTCATGGTTGTTTCATAACATCATTTGCCATTGTACAACACTGGTCACTATTGGCTTCTATTACATCATAATCTTACATTCTGCATGAAAACATGAGATTAAATTTTTTTCTTGGCCACAATTACAATGAACATGAGATAAATAACATATATAAAAATATATCATTTTTGGATTGAGTATTTCTTTAAACTATTTAAAGCTACAGTGATAATACAAATATTTCTAAGTTCACCTTACTAAAAGGATAAATGCCTGTGTGTTGGTCCATTGCATTTGCCATTCTAACAAATGGCACAAAACAAACATTTGTAGTAATGCTTTTCTTCACTACAAATGATTGTGATGCTCTATCTGCTGGGATAACAAATGCCATGCATTTTATTACTACATGTATTACAAAATTCTTTCAAGTAGATGAAGCTTGCAAATGTTAAAGTTGAGGTCTATGTTGATTGCTTAGATTTCAATGTGACTTAGATGGGTAGATAGGGTAATTTCTTATAAATGTTATACTTAAACTGCTGTCCTTTTCTGAAAGAAGAAAAAAAAAGAAGAGAAAAAGACCAGCTAATTAAATTGACTTCAGAGGGAAAATGTTTCCCTGATTGTGAGAGCCTGCAGATACGGGGGTCCCCAGGACTGAGTTTAAGAACCACTGCTGTAAGTCACTTGCAGGTTTTTGTTCCAATCCTGTTTCTTAATAAAAAGTCAGTTATTCCTGTTGAAGCACTTTTTACTCAAGCACTATTTTGATGCTTCATTTTAGTTGTCTTGCTTGTTTAGATTCACCCCGTTAGTTACTTACTGTAGTCTTAAGCAGCTACATTCACTGCTTTTAATTTTGCAATAAGATGCAAAAGAAAAAGGAACCAGCAGCTTTCTGTCTAACATGTTTCCATTTACACCTGTGTGTGTTCCTCATGAACTCTCTGGTTTATTAAAATATTTGAAAGAAAACCGAAAATAAAAGACTGAGAATTACTCCAAGCTAAAAGTCATTTGGATGATGTAAAGGAATTTTTTCTCTATTTGCTTCCCATGAAATTAATGCCTTATGTGCCCACCGCTATTATACAGGGAAATTCTAATGGACGGGGCCCCGAGTTTTGCTGTGTTAATCACTTAATAATGACACAATAGAAACAAAACAAATGAAGTGCATACCATGATAGATGTATAAACAATCCAATAACATTCAGTGTTGGAAATGGTCACCTTCTTCTTGCAAACACAGATGGACACAGTGCTCCATATTGTAAAGGTATCCGCAAGCATTGTAGGGGTGATAGCAGTAATTTCCTGTTCAATGTTTTGTTGTAATTGTTTCAGTCTACCAGGCTTGTTCTTGTACACTTTTCCTTTCAGCGCTCCCCAAAGCAACAAATCTGTAGGTGACAGGCCAGGGGATCGAGGTGGCTGTTGTCCCTTTGAAATGACCCGATTGCCAAAAAACAATTACATTTGTGCCATGCTGCAGACTGACGTGTGACAGGTTGCCCCATCTTGCTGGAAATGACCTTTAATGATCTTACGCTCATCCAGATTATTCACAAATAAGTTTATACATTTATCCAAGAATACTGTGATCTTTATTTTGTTTGGATTGCGTACTTGTAATATTTTTATTTTTATACTGTATTGAGGATTACTTGTGTTCTGTTCAGTGTATTGTATTGTATTGACCCCCTTCTTTTTCACACCCACTGCACACCCAACCTACCTGAAAGGGGTCTCTCTTTGAACTGCCTTTCTCAATGTTTCTTCCATTTTTTCCCTACAAGGGTTTTTTTTGGGAGTTGTTCCTTGTCTTCTTAGAGAATCAAGGCTGGGGGGCTGTCAAGAGGCAGTGTCTGTTTAAAGCCCATTGCGGCATTTCTTGTGAGATTTTGGGCGATACAAATATAAATTGTATTGTATTGTATTGCTTCATTATTAAGTCAGTAATACATCATAACTCGCCAATTAGAATCACCCAATAGATAAGAAGTTCCTAGTTATGAAACACTTTGCATTCATAAAAATTTAGGATCTTTACATTTGTACAAACATAGAGGTATAAACTGGGATGAACTCATTATTATTAGGCTGATTAGTGCAAAATGACAACTCTTGCAAATTTGCACAGAATGATCCCAGTTCATTTAAGAGTGGTAATGATTGGAATGGACGTACATGGAAAAAAATAAAGCAAGGGAGGCCAAATTGGAGGTGGATGGATAAAGTAAAAGAAGATGTGAAGGAAAAGGGCTTGTCCGACGAGGAGGTGAAGGACTGAGTTGTTTGGAGAAGGCTGGTCAAGCACATCAACCCCAGTTAGAAAAGATGAAGAGGAAGAAGAAGAAGGAGCTCTTGCCTATTTCCAGTCTACACAGAGAACTCAGCTGTTATTATGCCAACTCCATCAAGTCCAACTATGTAATAAAAGACATCCATATTGGTCTTTGCAATGTTGATCTCAGCTGTTATTTAAGATATCCATCCATCCATCCATTATCCAACCCACTATATCCTAACAACAGGGTCACGGGGGTCTGCTGGAGCCAATCCCAGCCAACACGGGCGCAAGGCAGGAAACAAACCCCAGGCAGGGCACCAGCCCACCGAAGGTTATTTAAAATAACTTAAAGAAAACTTCTGCAACAGGAAAGTGAAAAATCTGTGATACAAGAATGACAGAAAATGGCAGAGTGGAAATACTTTAACAAGCCATGAACTTCCATAAGTTATTAACAAGGATTTGTTTCTAATTAAGCAGCTGGGTTGGAACACCCACCACAGCCATAAGGGTTCACCAGAACTAAGTCTGAGAACCACTGGTCTAAACCATAACGATGAAATCTCTTTAAAAGAGTGAGAATACCAATACACTATCAAACCATTGTCACACCTTTATAATCCAGTTCAGGGACAAGAGGAGAAGAGCCTATCTTAGCAGCATAAGCTACAAGCCTGGAAGTAAACACAAGGTGCCAAGTCCATGACAGGGCATGTTCACATAAACACACACGCACACACAGAAGGGGACAGTTTTATATAATCATTTCACCTAACACACACACACACATCTTTAGATGTCTGAGGAAGAACAAATAGATGGAAGGAAACACCACACAAATATGGGAAGAACATCCAAATTCCACACTGACAGCAAAAGGGGAGCAGGATGTGAAACCAGGACTCTGCAACAGCATTGATAAGGCCACAGCAGCATTGTTTGCTAACACTTGCTCTTCCTTATTTGTAAAATTTTCAAGAAAATCATAAAGAGAGAGACAGAGATACCAGTACATCTCTACTCTGTGAGGTGATGTGGTATACCAGGCTTCTTATTAAAGCAAATTTTGGTAATTCCCATATGATCTCTTCTGGAGCACTTGAGTGCTTTTAGGAAAACCATAAAATATTGAACATTACAGTTCTTTTATTTTTTTTTCCTTTTTCATTTATTTACTAACAATATACATTTGAAAACAAAGTTGTATTGTTTATTTGCTCGCTTTACTAACAGATCCTTATTACATATTCATTCAGTTGAATTTTTAACATGTTAGGATAATGACAATATGCAATGTTTTTTTTTTTTTTTTTAACAAAACTAAAAGTTAACCAGGTGGTGTATTTTAATTTTTTTTTTAGTTGCACTGCAAATACCATAATTTGAACTGCCAATTGAAAAGCTCATTATAAATCTACACATGCTGTAAATCACAAATTCACATTTACTTCAAAGCTGTTCAGTCATCTGTTGTTAATCTCCAAAGTAAAGTATAATTCAGTTTCCACTGCACTTTCATTCTACATGTGATGTTGTGAAGACAAAATTGAACAGTAAGAAGCATAGCAAGTGGAGTTTTTGTGTTTTTTTTCCAGCTGTTATATTACATGTATCTTGTTTAGTATCCAGCAGTCTGCTGTATGCATTTTCTGTCCAGTCAAAACTCACAAATGGGAACTCAACATCATACTGGACATTTTCCAAAAATATTCTGTTAATTCTCAATATGTTGTCTAATAAGACTCTAAAGAGATTTTTCAGGGGGCAGGAGCTCAACATTTAGCAACGTGTACATCTGGCACACCCAGCCTATAAATCACAGCATATGGTCAACAAATAAAAAAGCATCACATCTTAAACAAATAAGGAATCCCTAAATAGGAGTACAGTAATCCCTCTTCGATCGCAGGGGTTGCGTTCCAGAACCCCCCGCGATAGATGAAAATTTGCGAAGTAGAAACCATATGTTTGTATGGTTATTTTTATATATTTTAAGCCCTTATAAACTCTCCCACACTGTTAACATTATTAGAGCCCTCTAGACATGAAATAACACCCTTTAGTCAAAGGTTTTAACTGTGCTCCATGACAAGACAGAGATGACAGTTCTTTCTCACAATTAAAAGAATGCAAATATATCTTCTCTTCAAAGGAGTGGGCGCGTCAGGAGCAGAGAATTTCAGAGAGAGAGAGAGAGATAGAGCGCTCGCTAAGAAAAGCAAACAATCAAAAAATCAATACGTGCTTTTGTGCTTTTAAGTATGCCAAAGCACCATGATAAAGCAGCATTTTTTAGAGGAGCGTCCGTATCCTCTAGGCAAACAGCCTCTGTGCAAACAGCCCCTCTGCTCACACCCCCTCCGTCAGGCAGAGAGAGTGAGAGAGACATAGAAAAGCAAACAATCAAGCACCGTGCGGGAAGCATATCTTATATCATTGAGGAGTTTTAGTTAGTATGTAATACATGCTCTGATTGGGTAGCTTCTAAGCCATCCGCCAATACCGTCTCTTGTATGAAATCAACTGGGCAAACAAACTGAGGAAGCATGTACCATAAATTAAAAGACCCATTGTCCGCAGAAATCCACGAAACAGCGAAAAATCTGTGATATATATTTAGATATGCTTACATTTAAAATCCGTGATGGAATGAAACCGCGAAAGTCAAAGCGCGATATAGAGAGGGATCACTGTACAATCATTAAGAAATCACTTATTCAGCCATTCAATTTCAAACCTGCATATTCCAATCTCAGGTTCATGAGGTGGCAGGAGCAACGGTCAACAAGGAAGGAATCCAGGGGTGCAAAGCAGAAACCAAACCAAGTGCTAGAGGACATGACAGTCTTTGAATCAACCTGTGAATATATGTATTGCTTGCATTTATAATAAAAGTATTTGTATTATATGTATTGTATTGTAGTATATGTATTGCTTGTATTTATAATAAAAGTTATTTATTATAAATTTTGAATCATAAAGACAAATCATATAATATTTTAGCAGAAGTGGGCACAAGGTATGAAACAACCCTAGACTATGCATAAATTAATTATTGGGCAAGCTTGCAAACAATTTACAGAAAAAAGCAAAGTACCAGGAAAAGAAATATCCTGGGACTAAATATAACCTACTGTACTCTTACTGTATATTATATAGGTAGCACACTACCACGATCACCATCTTATAAAGTGTCTCACCAGTCTAAGACTCTGTGCTCTAAAGAGCTTGTTTTCTTCAAGGAATTCTGTGAAAATGGCTGCATTCATTCTTCTCTTAATTCTGACCAGTCTCCTTGTCCCTGCTTCTGAGGGGCTCACCATTTCATGATGCTGCTGCTGCTGCCACCAAAATGCTTCACAATAGAGATGCTATTAGGGAGGTGAAGAGCAGTGCCTGCCCTTTTTCAAAACATTGTACATGGAGTTCTGCTGAAAGAGTTCAAATTTTGTCTCATTAGACCAGTGAATCTTTTTCTTTATCCTCTAAACACCTGATTTATAGAGTGCTTGTGAGATAGTCATTCATCTGACAGGTTCTCCCATCTCAGCAGAAGATTTCTAAAGCTCTATTAGAGTGACCAATGGGTTACTGGACACCTCACTGATTCTTGTCCGGGTTATTCAGTTTGGCCAGGTATCTAATTAAAAGAAGTGTCCTAGTTGTTCCAAACTTGATTAATTTTACAATTATTGTGGCCATTGTGCTCTTGTGAATACTGAAAGCTTCAGACTTAATTTTATACCCTTGCCTTGATCTACACCTCACCACAGTTTTATTTTGGACATCTACAGAGAGCTGTGCAGACTTTATGGCTTGGGATTTTCTCCTGAAATGCAGTGTGAACTGTCATATCTTTTATACTGTAACTGTGCTCAACCAATTCAATTTGCCACTATTATTCTTCTACCAGACCCAACTCAGGATGAGTTTCAAATACTGTTTTAATATCTGTTGTGTCCGTTGAGTATGTTAACATTGTTGACTATTTAGTTTCTTTATATTTAAGCATATTTTATTATGTTGCATGTGATCTGTGGGTGGTTCCCCAAGAGGTGGGGTGACCAGCCCATCACCACCAAAGGAGTAGGCTGGGATAACCCTCAGTCCTATCCAAGTTCATTGTGAATATGCTTATGGTGTTGTAAATTCCTCTTGTGATTATTCTTGTTTTTGTGATTTCACAATTTTGAACGTTTTGCTCTGTTTTTTTTTTTACTTCTTTTGGTTCTTGTATTGGGCCTGGGATTGCTATTTGTGTAGCCTATTTTGAAGACACTGTCTCTTGTGCCATTGGTCTTGTGCTCTTCGAAGTTTATGTATTTGTTACAGATCACTTTTGTAAAATAAATCATAAAGATACTACATTGTGCTTTGTGTAACTAGCTGAGATTTTAATGGTATTTCTCACTCTAACAAGCATTTTTGTGATTTTTTGGGGACTTTGTGTGCTTAGGATCTCCTGAATTCACAACAGCCATGGGTGGATAAGTTCTGGACACATCTCAAGGTCAGTTAAATCAAACAAGATGGGTCGTTGTATATTGGTATAAATATAAGCCAAATGAACATATTAATGTTAAAAACTCATAATAATGAACTTTCTTTAATCAAAATATAATATAAGAAAATGGACTGAAAAAAAGAACTCAAAATGTGAACTGTTTGAACTTACAATGATTCACCTGGCAGCAACCTTTTGACTTTTTTTTAAACTGTCTTTCAACTTTGTAACTCTGGACTCTTTTATCTCATGTTAAACGCACACTGTGTATATTTTTAATCAACTGCTATAAACTAATTTTAAATTCTGTATGTTTACTGATTTGAATCCTGTACCTTTTTCGATCATTCTTTTAGAACCTGGGGTAATTAGGATCTGAACAGACAAACAGCCTGAAAAAGACAAACACTTATTGATTATTCTTGTAATCATTGTTAATTCAAAGTAAAGTTTTCACTTTGGGGTTCCTGCTTTTCAGATCAAGAAACCAGGCAGAACAGAGTAGGAGAGAAGAGATCAAGGAAGCTGAGAAGGAGAAGAGCCACAAAAAAATAGTCAAGGACCTCTGCGGACTGAATAACAATCTGAAGCAACTCTGCACCCAGACTTTAAAAGACTCACCTTCCATCAACTTAATTTTCTGCTTAAGTATTTTTAATAAAACTTTTTAAAATACATTTCTTAACTTTTAAAGTTTTTTCTCAAATTAATTTCCTACTTTTGCTGCCATCGGTGTTATGGTGTTTTCTCTCTAGTATAAAAAAAATCTTGGAAGGGAGACGAGACGTGATCTTCTTGGAAGACACTTAAAAGACCCACAAGACGCTCCATGGCCGATCTCTTTTGTCTCGCGGGGACCTTAAACATGAGACTTGGTGCCAAGAGATTTTCCCAGGACCATCTCACGGGAATGTGGAACATGAGATTCTTGCAAGTCATGCACTACTTACAACCATTTTCAAATAAGACCACGGTCATCAAAACTCTCAGTCGTGTAAAGGCTTTTAGCAGATACAGATCCTGTGCTCTCAGCCCATATAAAGTGTATAAGGACAATATGTTCTAGATGAAACGTTAATGACTAAGTGAAGAAGAAAGAGCAACGCGGAGAAAAGGGACCCAAAAGCTTTGGAGAGAAAAAATGCAGATAAGAGATGATGAAAGCAGTGGCATTCAAAAGGCTAAAAAAAAAAACAATGGCATGATACACATGCAGAGAAACCTAAAGAATATAAAAGCAGTAAAACTCTAAAGTATCAAAAAAAAAAACGATAGTAAGGATTGCATTGGCGCAAACAAATGGAAATTATTACTCATCACGGACCAGATGTAATTGAAAAAATATCAGGACAAAGCGAGGGCAGAAATAAAGAGTAGAAAACAAAGTAAAACATCATAAAGAGATGCAAAAACGAGGGGGTGAAACACATGCAGAGCATGTGAGAGATAATGAAAACAGTGGAATTCAAAAGATACAAAAGAAACATAGGCGCGATAAACATGCAGAGCAAGTTACAGAATATAAAAATAGACAAATTCAAGAGATAGTAAAGATCGCATTAGCGCTACCAAAGAGAAAGTTTTACTTGTTGAAATAACGGAAAGGCGAATAGACATCAAATATATGGACACAGGTGATGTGTCGGAAGTATGGAAATATTGTAAGGCTTTGAAGTTTAAGTCAGAGACTTGTAGATCATCTAATTCGTGCTGCCAGCAGGTAAAAGTAGTGTTTCTACACAATGAGGAGGTGTGTCCAAGAGAATTAAAAGCACAGGAAAGTGAAATCCACAAACTGTCAGTCAATCATTTCCCAACCCGCTATATCCAAAAACAGAGTCACAAGGGTCTTCTGGAGCCAATCCCAGAAAGCACAGGGCAGGGTGCCAGCCTACCATAGAATCCACAAACACTACAAGAAAAATATAGAAGTCTACAATAATCTTTTTGCCTTCGCATCATTCAATGCACAAAACATAGATTTACACAATAATGGACCATACGTTATGAGAATCTGTGGTCCAACAACAATTAAAGCAAAGTCAACTTTAATTTCGAAAAGAACACAATTTGGTCAGGTGTATATTGCACTTTGAGCTACATTTTTTTGTATGAAAATGTGCTATATAAATAAATGTTGATTGATTGATATTTATGATCACGGAGAATCGATGCAAATGTTAACAGGCTACAAGAAAGGTAATGTAGTATATATTCCGTGAACAACATTAGACACCAAAGGAGATCTTGATATGCCATTCATATTAAAATGTTTACAGTTTCCCGTGAGAATAGTTTTTGATATGACACTTAACAAATTACAGGGACAAACATTAGAAAAAGTCGGATTATTTATTAGAGAAAAAGAAACGATATTCACTCACAGGCAGTTATACATTGCGCTGTCACAATGTATCTCCAAAAACGGAATCAGAATTCAATGCAATCTTGAAAAAAAGGTAATTCCAAATATTGTTTTTACTGAAGCTTTAAAGTAAACGTGCAAATAATGAAATTGAAACAATTCCAAAGAAAAAAAAAGCTTTTAAAATTGTATATCTGATTAACCAAACACGGGGGTTGGCAAGCGAAGCGAGCAGGGGGCAGAGCCCCCTAGTTATTTCTTTATAAAAATATTAATTTTATACTGTTTGATTGGGTCATGTTATATTGTTAAGAGCACCTGGTGCAGGTGGTTGCCATATTCACACAGGGGTTTGCAGCTGAGAAGTGACGTCTTCAACACAAAGCAGTGCAGTGAGCGGGCACCTGCTTTGGTGATTGGCAGGGATGCAGCTCAGGTCTGAAGAGAACCATTTGCTCTCCTTGTGCAGAGCTCATTCGTCTCTTTGCTTGATGAAGCTGTCCACGTGCAGGTAAGGCTGTACACATGGGGCACTATAAAGCAGAGACCTAACACTCATAAACAATATAGTTAGCAGTAACTATAGCATAGGCAAACCAATAATGAAAACAGGAATCTCCATAATAATATATTCAGGGGATAGTGATAAGAGCACATGGTGTATGTGATAGCTAAATTTCTAAGGGAATTTTTGCAATAGTAGCAGCACAGTGAATGGGTAACTGCTTTGGTGATTGGCACAGGAGTTGCTTAACCATTGGGGCTGCTTTAGCTGAGCTAGTTCGTCTCTTTGCTTAAAGCAGCTGTTCATGTGCAGATAAGATTGTACATGTGGGGCGCTATAAACTGGAAGTATTAAGGCCAAATACCACAGTAATTCAGTTGTTAACTATAAATGCCTGGTTCCACCATATAGGTCATATATTACATATGATCTAAGTGCTGGATTACCACTGCTCGGTGTGCATGATTCATGTTGTTACTTGCACCATGCCACAACATATGTATTTATGTAGGATGAGCTCTGTATAAGTGAATGCATTAACTGTGTGCGTGTGTGTGTGTATGTGAGCATTGAAGTGCATGTCAGTGTGGAAAAATTCATTTGCACTGTCAGCAGTCATCACACCACAATAATACATTTAGGAAGAAAGAACAGTTCTTTTCAAAATAACATGTTCACTATTTTGGCTCCACGTCCCCTGTCCCAAGTAATTCTTTAGAATTAGCAGGCACTGTAGTAATATGTAACTCTATATTATAGGGGTTTTACAAGGGTAGTTTAATTCAGAGTTGTGAGCGAGCTGTCACATATTCTAGCAGCACTGATCACAAAGCAAGAGTCATGGCAACTCCTGAAATACAAAATATTGATTTTATTCAATTTGTTATGAATCTCTTGATCTTGTTTCAGTAACTATGAAATGAGAAAACACCCTGAGAAGTGCTTATTTTGACTTCCCTTGTTACAGTCAAGTATTACTAGTACCATGGTCCATTTCAGCATGTATTAATATACATGTGAGGTATGGAATATTGAGGAGTGGGTATCCTTCTGGGGCACAGGTGAATTACACATGACTGATCTTGCACAAGCTTTTAATTTGGTTTTCTTTGCGCTTTTGAACTTTCCAAAAAGTACAATAATTTCATGTTAAGTGTAACAAAGTTTGGTTTATACTTTTGCAAATGAAAAAAATGCACTCATGATATATAATTGGAATGGGTTTACATTAAAAGTTTTAATAACTTTTCAGAATTAGTATGTGAAAAATGTAAATGTAGTTTGAAACATTCTGTATTAGTTACGATTTGCCAAAGGCTGTCTGTTAAAATACTATCAGCATGGCACTTTAATTATAACTCCTGGGTTTTGCTGAAAATACTGTACTGCATCTCTCTGTGCACACTTAAAAGGGTAAAAGCTAGCTGAATGGATTTAAAGTTTCAATAACAATGTTAACAATAATAATAATAATAATAATAATAAATAATAATAATAATAATAATAATAATAATAATAATAATAATAATAATAAGGTCTGCAGTTATTTATCCCCTCCCCAGGCTTTGTGAGGTGCAGACCAGGCAAAGCAAGTATAGCAATCCAGCTCTGCTTGCAGCTAATGGAGCCCTGATAATTATTAATATATCAACAAGGATATCAACAAAATCATCATATTGGTTGTTTTAAAGGTAAACAAATACAGCAATTTTCTGTGGGTGAACAAGTTGGAATCATAAAAATTGATACTGGAAAAAGATGGACTGGGAGGAGAACAAAGAGGTTACAGAAGCTTTTTCTATCATTTCACAGAACTCATCGGAGACAACAACAACAGAAGCTACATGAAATATTGGACCAAAAAATACCAATGATCATTATACCATCCCATTTCTTCTTCTCAAACTGCTTTTAATGGTCAGCCCAGACTTTTCTGTCCTCAGTTACAGATTTAAGCTCTACATGGGCAGCCACCGGGCATTCCCAAACCAGTCACAGGATATAATTTCTCCAGTGTGTTCTGCGTCTGCTTCACAGTCTCTGGCCAGAGCAGTTCCAGGGGAGCCACACCAACTCAACTGGAGGAACAGCGGCTCACTCTGAGGCTCTTCTGAATTGCTGTGCCTTTCACCGTGGGTCAGCGTAGTGGCCCTTTGAAAAGAACGTAATTCTGCAGCTTGTATTCGCAATCTCATTCCTTTGGTCATTACCCACAGCTTGTGACCATAGGTGAGAACAGGGACATAGATTGATTAATAAGCTGAAAGTTTTGTCTGTAGACTCAGTGTCACTATGAACTGCTACAGCACCTGCAGAACAGGTACCACCGCCCCAATCCACTTGTCCGTCTCATGTTCCCTTCTTTTATCATTTGTAAACAAGATCCAAAGATACCGGAACAGCTTCCCTAAGGGCACTTGCCCTTCTATCACCTTGAAGAAACAATTCACTCTTTCCTGTGAGAGAACTGTAAACTCAACCTGGATTGTTCTACTACTAATAAATTAGAAAACAAAAAAAATATATATTACAGAATAAAATCGCTCACATAATCTAATTTGGACATAATCCAAAGGATAGTTAAATAAATTATTATTAATTTAACCTTTAAAGAATTTAGCGTAACAAGATATAACAATACAGGTGCAGAAACCGAAGATGAGAATCGACTGAAGTGGGAAATGTCAACATAGACTCTCCAGATCAAGAGGAATTAAAAGTAAATCAAGAAGAGCAGCTAAAGAAAATGAAGATACACGTTAGCATTCATCATTGTTCAGTCATTTTCAAAGAAACACTAACTAAAGAAAGACCATGAAAAGCTAAAATTAAGAGTCAGTTGGCTGTGAGTCAAGGGCTCTCAGATTACAAAGAATCCATCTAATCCATGGCACTAAAGAGAGACTTTAATTCACTCAGTGTATGAGACACCATCTAAACTGCAACAGCACATAACCATGTGTGCGATATCAGCCAGGCTCTGTCCCAGCCCACTTACTCAGGCGCTCGCCTGGACTATTATAATAGCTTTCTTAATTTCTTCACAGTATCCAAAATCAGAATCAATCTTTTCATGTGATAATGTTGCATTCCCTGTATTTGAGGCTACATTTATACCAGTCTCTAACCATCCATTCATCCTTTTCAATCCCATAAAATCCAATTTAGGGTTATGAGGAGTTGTAGCCTATTCATCCTGTCAGAAATGGTATCATGTCAAATTCAAATTTAAACACAAGCATCCAAACTCGGAAACCAATTTCAATTTGCAAAACAGCTTGACTTGCACATTTTTGGAATATAGCTTATTTAATCATGCACAATAAAAAAAAAAAAAAAAACTTATGGAGTATATTTAAAAGTTATACACCTAAAATATAGTGAATTGTTTTTAAAATTTTTAGCAAGACTTGTATAGTAAATAGAAGATTACAAAATAAAAAAAAAAAAAACACTGAGAAAAATTTGGAAATGTATGCATTTTCACACTCTACAATTAGTGCTAATTTGTTAAAAACCCATTAACTAAAGGTTATCTGAACTATAGATTTGTTGCATCTGTTTATATTATTTACCTATTACCTATTTTGGCATTGTAATGTTTACAAAAATATATATATTGTTGACTGTTGCTCACAAAACTACTTCTTTGAAAGAGAAGCTTCTGTGTCTCTTGGGACATTATTGTCAGCCCATCCAATTTACTTTTAGAAATCAATGGTTTATTGCCAGTAAATGGCTTAGTCTCACCAAATTTACACTATTCAATTCCTGTATTAGTTAGGTCACAGAATAGGATTTGTTTTTATTTTTGTCCATTTTTCTGCATTTCACACCACTATTTTTTTACCCTGTTATAAGATACAAATTTAGTGAGTAGGTGCCAATTTGCTTTGTTTATACTGTGCATCTTTTCTCTGCTTTTTAAGAAGTGTGTATTTACTTTATCCTTTTTGTGACATTACGTGCATAAACATCACAGCGTTAAATGCCTACCTTTGGGAATAATTTTATGTTACAAAAGCAGCAGTTGTACAAAGGTTTTTATTAGGGCTGTCAAAGTTAATGTGTTATTGCTTGTGATTAATTTTAAAAAGAGTAAGGAGTTATTTTTTCCTTAATCACGTTAATCGACACCCTTGCTACTAAGCCAGTGGTTTTCAGTCTTTTGGCTGCAGGCCCAGCAAGGTTGACATTATTAAAAATATCAATTTCAGTTTTAAGGATTGTCTTTAAATTACCTGACATTTAAATAAATACACAGATAACAGTTACATAAAAGTAGTCATGTACTGTATTAATGTAACAATACACAAGAGCAGCAGTCCTCCACCACAACCAGCTGTTAAGTGGTATGCAAGGGAACAAAAAAAGCAGCTGCATTTAGGTTTTCATTGTTTTCTGACCAGCCACAGTTAATGACCAAATTCAAATAATGAAGAAACCAACATTCAGTAAGGTCTGACAATTCTTGCACAGATGAGACAATTGTGTGACCTATTAAACATTAACATGAAAGGCTTAAAAGGAAAGGTTAGATGGTTAAAAATTCAGTTTAGGGTCAAAGAAAGCATATGCCAATCCTAGTAACATTAACTGCAAGGCAAGAAAAACCCTGAATGGTTCCCCAGTCCATCACAGAAAACACTCATCCAGTGAGGTAGCTCGAGTTTGTGCCGCTCGGAGCAGGGCAGTGCTTCAATTTGATACCATCCAACATATTTAACACTAGAATTACCAGAGCTTACAAAAAAACTCGTAGATCTGTCCCAGCTTAAATCGCTTCTCACCTCTCTGTCAGCGTCTTTTGTGCTTTAAATGTGTTGATAAGCAGCAAGCAGTCTGCTATCACATCCCCCACCGGCGCACAGTTTTCTCAGCTCAAGTTTGTTTACCTGCATGTCAGTTGTTTGGAGTTGTATAGAGTGAGAAGTCAAGCAAAATCACACCTTTTATAAATACTATATCGTTATTTGGAACACTTGTATTTCATGTGTGTTCCGTGTCTACAATGATCTATGTAAACACATCATTAAAAAAGAAACATTTTGGCCAATAATGCAACCCCCAAAAATGTGCTGCCTGGGGTGGACCGCCCCCTCCTAGCTACGCCACTGCACTCATCCCCATACGTGCATACACCCACACTCATTAACTTGAGCCAATTTAGGGTCATCAGTCGACCTCTGGAGCTACAAGGTGATTTAAAAAATTAAAAAAAAAAAATTATTTATCTTTCATCACACTTTACTTTCAGTTTCTGGCTTTTTTCTGCAGTCCCCACAACCCTGAATTGGATTAAGTGGGACTGAGAATATTATGTCATGTTATGTTATTGTTTTGTAGTCATATCCTGATCAGCATGGACCCTCACTTGGTGTTACCTAGCAGTGCCCTCATATTTTGCCATATTATTTATCAGTCTAATCAGTAAACTTAAATCCCACTACATTTTATGAAAATAAATATACAAATTGATAGTAAAGACAATTTTCAGAGTAATCAACTGGTTAAGATGTTTGATTATAAAATACAAAGTTGCCAGTTCAAACTCAACATGTGTGGAGGAGACAAATGGTTGATTAATGTTAACACTGTTGTTTAAACTGAACAATAAAAGTTTTACTTTCTGAACACTTTTGGGAATATCTTGGCCTGCTGATCAGAAAAATCAACTTTAAATTCCTAACACATAATTTATTGCAACTGCCTATTTTGTGATTTCCTCTTTTCTTATACATATACAGTGCAAAAACCACAACTGCAATGTGGTCTAAAAGTAGTGGCACTGCTTCTAGAAATGCAGATTGGATATTCCAAGTACTATTCTTTCATTTGTGAATGAGACAGCTATGCTAAAAAGTATCACTGTATTAAAAAGTTATGGTTGCTCCATAAGCAGAAGGAAGTGTGGCACATAAACCACTTGTCGACTGAACAAAGTATTATTTTTCTCCTCTTCATATAAAACTTGGACTAATGAAAAATTTTGTGAGAAATGAACAAGGAAGTTCAAGGATTTTTATATTTGTGGCAGATGTTTCCACAAATAGCTGATGCCAAGATTACGGGAAGTGTTTTTTTCTAGAATAGACATGTGATTAAAGTCAGGTGTTTTAAGACTCTGCTAGAGGGCCAGAGGGAATCACATGGTAAACATTCAAGGATGGTGATGAGAATTTCCTCAGCAACTATAAAGCACAACAGCTCCAATTATGTCGAGCTAGTTGACAACACACTTCATGCCTACAAAACCAAGTGGCGTCAAATGCTGTTAAAGTCTCATTTTCCGCATTGACACGTGGACTTCTTCCCTGATAATCTTGGTGCAGTCAGTGATGAACACAGATAAAGGTTTTACAAGGGCATTATAACAATTGCAAAGTGACAATCGGGCCAGTGGACTCCATCAGTGATGGCTGACTACTGTTTGATGCTAAAATGAGAATCATCACATGCTGCGTACAAATGAAAACCAGAAGCAAAACATTTTTATCTCAATTGAGCTAATGCAATGTGTCTTTATGGTTAAGCAATTTAACATGGTAAATTTAATAAATGTTAATTTCATGTCAAGACGCAAAATGAAAACAAAATTTGTTGTCAATTTGTTTTGTCAACTTATTTTTAAAGAGCTTTAGATGAATGTCCTTCCAGACGCCTTGTGGTCTGACAAAGTCTGCAGAGACTGCATCATGTTCGGTTAACAGCTGCTAATCAGCTGAAATTCAAAAGGCTATCAGAACAGATGTTGACTAATAGTAAAGCAGCAGAAGGATCTTAAGTCAGCACAGCAACTGGTCTATTGCGGTATACAAGTGGGAAAAGCCCAGCTGGCTTTATGCTGAAACAGGCCCTGCAACTGCATCTTTCTTAAGTTTGTTGTTTTTAGCAATAAAGTCCATGTGAGCCAGTGAATCTTATTAAAAATAGGTAATGTCAACTTTTTCCTACCAAACTATCTCATTGTTCACGTTGAGCAACCAACGTTATATTAGCATTCTTTAACATTTTCTTTAATTAGAGTATGTATATTTAAAATGTAATTTTATTCATCAATACTGCAGATCAACAGATACCTACTGTATGCCTGTATTGAGGGCTTCCAGACAGACAAATAGATAGATAGATAGATAGATAGATAGATAGATAGATAGATAGATAGATAGATAGATAGATAGATAGATAGATAGATATTGTGCTAATGGCATGAATCCGTGGACCCAGCCTGTCCTGTGTCAAGCCTCTAGGCTGTTGGTGGTGGTGTAATAGCATGAGGAATATTTATTTGGCACACTTTGGACTGTTAATACTACTAAATCATCTTTTGAAAGTTACGGTCCATTTTAGTATTGTCGCTGACCATGTGCATCCCTTCATGGCCACAATTTACCCATCTTCTAATGGCAGCATGATAGTGCACAATGTCACAAAGCAAAAGTAGTCCCAAAATAATTTAATGAACATGACAATGAGTTCAGTGTTCTTCAATGGCCTTCCTGGTCAGTGGGCCTGAATCCAATAGAAGGATGCAGGATGTAGTACAACAGGAGATTCACAATATGAATGTGTAGCTGACAAATCTGCAGAAAATGCATCATGCAATTATGTTAACATGGACCAGAATCTCAAAGGAATATTTCCAACATCTTGTGGAATCTATGCAATGAAAAACTTAGGTTTTTAGTTTATTTCTACTGATAAATATGACTTTTCACTCTATCATCATATATTGAACAACTTCTGTCCTTGTTAACTGTTAGCTTTTGCCTTTAGCATGCTTATAATATATTTTATTTAAAGCCTTTTGATCTGTGACCTAGACCTGCTGCAACTTTAGTACAAGGTCAAGGTATTCATAAGAGAAATAATCTAGTATAGTAGAATCGTGACTCCTAAAGTGGATATGAGAAATTAAATCCATCACACATCTTGTCAATTACAGAAATACATTTAAGAAGTGTTACCACCATCAAGCATCACTTTTCATGTACTGATTGACTCCACCTATGTGTTAAAACTGGTATTCTTGCCATTCTGAACTGGCTTTGTGAATATGACTTTCACAAGACCCTACACCAGTATTAGTATAGTGTTCCTAATAATTTGTCAAGAGTGTGCTATAAAATAATTATATACTTTCATTCTCTTATCTGCTTTGTCCATTTTAGATAAATTGAACATCTGAACTTATATAGTGTTGTACTATGTATGTCAATCAATAAATTATAGACTATTAACTTGGTCCGGTTCAGGGTAGCCTGACCCCAATTTACCAAATCTGAAAGCAACAGGTCCAAGCCAGGTTGAAGTATGCCAGTCCACCACAAATAAAAAATTACATATGATACCAATTATGGATATTATGAATGTTAAGACAAAATGTATTTTTAGCTTGTGACATGACATCTTTAATTATTATTATTTAATTATTCATTTTTTTTCTTTGTAATTCTTGTATGTGCTTGAGAGGATTACTGTTGTTTGTAACAATATTCCTTGAGCTTTTTAAAAAAAACTAAAAATCCCTCTTCTGGCATTTATCTATCTATCTATCAAACAATGCAGTGTGTATGCTAATACAGAAATTGTAAGTTAAACAGTAATGGCAACAGCTAATCCCAAATATATTCATCATGGATAGATAGTCAATATTCACCGTGGTCAGATAATAAAAAAATACACATTTTCGAAAAAGAAATTCTTAATTACAAAAACTGCTATAAAATCTGGATAATTCAAGCTGTCCTTTTAGTAAATGAAACTATAGAATGTTACATCATTGTTGAAGTTCAAACCCACTCTACAAGTGGTTTAAAAATCAGGCTCTAACATGATGTGATCTCATGCAAAGTTTATTATTAATGAAATTGACAGTAGCATTCGAGTCATTTTCTGTGAGAAGCAGCTAAGCACATTTATGTTTCCTGTCCAATTTGCCAATGATGATTTTACACAGCCCAATAACAAGCATCTCTTGACTAACAGAGCTGCCCACTAGATTCATTTAGTGCAGATTCAATTTTGTTTTTTATCCTGTTGTGTTGGTAAACAGAAAATTATATGCTTTCTTTTGTATTACTGTTTTCATTTTTGCTATTATCTTTAACCAAAGATATATTTTCTCTTAAATAAAACCGTGAACAATAATAAGTAGAAGTATAAGGTACAATAAAATACAGAAAGTGAAACCATTACTGTATGTAAAACTTCTTGAAGGTATCTGCTGTTAAACTCACTATATTAGACACAAATTTGTAGCTATACTTTACCTCTTGTACTTTTGGTGTTTATTGTTCTTCTAAATAGCAATTATCTGTTTTTCACTAGACTACAAAACTACCCTTCTGAAATTCATGCAGTGTAAGATATATTAAGAATAGGCCAAAACAACAGTGCAATCTGTTAAGAATACAAACAGTAGAAAAACATACTCCAAAGTTGTAATTCATGTTCTTGAGTGTAGGTATATGGACACTTAGCTCTGCTCACAATCAGTAATACTGGATATACACTATTAAAAACGGGGAGACATGGGGTGGACAAAATAACCCCACAATCAGTAATACTGGATATACACTATTAAAAATGGGGAGACATGGGGTGGACAAAATAACCGAAACACTTCATGAAAAGGAGTTTAACTTTAAGTAACTAAATCTGAATTACAAATAAAGCTACAAAGGTGAATCATATTAGGTTGATTACCCATTAAGAAGTACAGTAAACCCTCGTTTATCATGGTTAATCCGTTCCAGACTCTACCGTGATGAATGAATTTCCACAAAGTAGGATTCTTTATTTATAAATTGAATATTTTCGCAGTTAGAACATAGAATACCTGTTTACGACCTTCTAAATACGTTTTTAACATTATTAGAGCCCTCTAGAAATGAAATAACACCCTTTAGTCAAAAGTTTAAACTGTGCTCCATGACAAGACAGAGATGATAGTTCCGTCTCACAATTAAAAGAATGCAAACATATCTTCCTCTTTAAAGGAGTGTGCGTCAGGAGCAGAGAATGTCAGAGAGAGAGACAGAGAGAGAGAAAAGTAAACAATCAAAAATCAGTAGGGCTGTTCAGGCTTTTAAGTATGCAAAGCACCGACCGACAAAGCAGCTGCAGGGAGCAATGTGAAGGTAGTCTTTCAGTATTTTTTAGAGGAGCGTCCATATCGTCTAGGCCAGTGTGCGAACAGCCCCTCTGCTCACACCCCCTCCGTCAGGAGCAGAGAATGTCAGAGAGACAGAGACAGAGAAAAGCAAACAATCAAATCAATCACGTCCTGTTCGGCTTTCAAGTATGAGAAGCACCGAGCGGGAAGCATATCGTATATCATTGAGGAGTTTTATTTAATACGTAATATGTGCTCTGATTGGGTAGGTTCTCAGCCATCTGCCAATAGTGTCCCTTGCATGAAATCAACTAGGCAAACCAACTGAGGAAGCATGTACCATAAATTAAAAGACCCATTGTGCGCAGAAATCCGTGAAACAGCGAAAAATCCGTGATCTATATTTAGATATGCTTACATTTAAAATCCGCAATGGAGTGAAGCCACGAAAGTCGAAGCACGATATAGCGAGGGATCACTGTCAGCTATAAAGAGCAGTCAGACAATCTGGACTTTCATACATTTTTTCAAAGAAACATTAATTATAGTAAACAACAAAAGAAGCAAAATAATCAGTGTGCATATATCAAATTCATCAGTCACAAAATGATTAAATAGAAAATAATTTTATGTGTCAAGTGCATCAATTTCAAAAATAATCACAGCACACAGTAACCATACACAGACCATTTACAGGATAGTTGGTAAATGTCACAAAAATATAGCTTCAAAAATTACCACAGGATTGAATCAGAACTTCTGTATCACAGTCTCAACAAAAATGATATGTCTCAAGCTTTGCAAAACTAGAGGTACCATAAGAAAATGGCATGCATCCACGGCTAGTGCATGTACAGTATGATCAACTTGATGTAAGGAGCACCAAAACTAAACCAAATTAATATAAACAAATGAGTCATTATTAACCTTATTTCACACGTAAAGATGGGTTTACATTTGGAAAGAGGAAAAAGGATGACTTCAGCCTTAGAGGCCATACTTAAGGGCTGCATAGGCCCCAGTTGTATGGTCAAGGCATTGAAGATTTCTCTGTGTTGCTAGTTCTCTTTGCTTTTACACCATATTTTCAGGTCAGCTTTGCTTTTATTTTTATCTGTCTGATATTTTTAGGACTAGTCTTTTTTGGTTATATAGGTTTTAGCCCTTATGAATATTTTGGCCTTGGACCTTTTGTATTTTGAGGACTTTTTGATCTTGACTTGGCATTATTTCCTTGTGGTTGATTTCTTTAATTATATTTTGTTATTTCCTTGAATATTTTATATTACTTTGCCTAATTTTCTTTTTTGATCATTTTTATGTTTATTAGCCTTATTTCCTTGTAGACTATTTTTTTTATCTACAATAAACCATTTAAATGTAGATCTAGTTTGTTTGGTTAATCACAGTTTCCCATTTCTTTGAGTCCTTTAAGTCTCCACATTATGATCATGCCTTGAATCTATTCCAGGTCCCTGCCTGCTGCCACGGGATGACCTTAGGCTACGAACTGTGGTGTCATCAGATCAACAGTATAACGATCAGCACTACTCACTTCCTGTTATCTGAATTTGAACAAAAACAAAAGACTTTTTGATGGTGTGTGCTTCCCTTGTTCCTTGATATGATTTCAGATTTCTAATATTCAGAATTTTTACTTTGCTTTCAAGTACAGTATGATTCTTGGCCTTGTTTAAAGATTAAGATCTACTTTTGGTTATCGAATATAGGCTTGGCCTGCATTTACAATTTTCATCTTCTGGTCACTGATTTCCTCTGTGTTTGTTTCACCACAGACATAACAATAACAACATAATAAAACTACCTTCAAATCAGAGCCAGATAGGTATTCAGTAATCCCTCGCTACTTCGCGGTTCACGACTTCGCGGATTTTTAAATATAGCAGTAGTATTTCCTAGTCTAAGAACAACAAAACAAGTTCAGTGACTATGTGAGTTGTAACATGGGCTGTAATTGGTACATGGGAGGGAGACGACAAATCACAGCTTCCCGCTTTCTAATCGGGCCCATGATTGGTGCTTTGACTGATGCCCAGATCCTACAGCACCTCCCCTTGTCTCTCTGTTGCGGCCATTTCGCTTCAAGCTTTCTCGCCAAGTGGTTTACTTTACACTGTACTGTGTGTGATTTTTTTGTGGTTTCTTCGATCTGTCCAATTTTGTAGCAAGATTGACGATGTCATGACCGCCTACAAGCTACTAATCGACCGGAAAAAGAAGCAGCGGTAGCAACTGCCGATCACAACATTTTTGCAGCCACGCAAAAAATAGCCAGTTCCTACTACTACTACGGATACACCTTTGGAAACCGTGGAAGAGGTGCCCCAGGAAATGGCACCGCCGTCTGAAGAGACGTAAAATACAGACATCGGCTGCGCAGTAAAAGTCATCATCACCTTCATCGTCGTCATTTTTACTGCACAGCATATTCATCACCATTATCACGTCATATATAGGTATGTGTACTTCACTATACAGTAAATGTAAACTTATCTACTGATTTCATATTGCTAAACCTGTTATTAATAGAGTAAAGGGTGGGTTGTAAACAGTACAGGGAGGGTTTAAAAACGTCCAAATACACATTAAATAAATAAATAAATATGGTGTCTCTACTTCGCGGAAATTCAGTTATTGCGGCCAGCCTTGGAACCTATCTCCCGCGATAAACAAGGGATTACTGTGCTTGTGCTTCTGATGCATCTTTTTTTGTATTTCGTTACCTATGCAAATTTCTATGGTGCCGGAGGGTTTTAACTTGTTGCATGCTGATTAACACATACAAGTAAGAATTTCACTGTGACAATAATGATTCTATATACTTATAAAAAAGTGATCAGAGAGACAAAACTAAAAAGCCATCGAATCACATTAAAACTTGAATCTACACTCCATCAGACAATTTCAGAAAATAACACACCTCATACATCAGTGCTGTTTTCAGGGCTTCACTACGTACAAATGATCCTAAAGGTTTTGAACTTTTACTCACTCATGTTAGTCTGAGGAAATCTGACATAATTTTAAACCAGTAAGTATCATATGGGTGATCTAGGACATAGTATCATGTTTGTACTTGTAGTTAAATGCCATCACGTTTTCTACACACTGAATTATCAGCTGATTTAGATAAAATGATAAAAGCACAACTATGAAGAAAAGTCAACAAAAAATGGGACAAAATTTGACAGTCACTTCCATTCACTGTGGTGCATATCACAAAAAGGTAACTTTCTAAAATTGTGGTCCTGATACATTTTCATTTAAACTGAGAAATTATTTCAAAACATGACTTCCAAAATTAGCATTCCCTATGTAAATTTAAAAAGGGTCAATATTGTGAATTTATAAAAAAAATGAATTTATAAAAAATTTGAATTTATAAAGAATTGCTTAACTTTGAGTGTAATCCATCCCATTCCACCATTACCACACCAATTTAGGTTTATGTTCTAGTTATTTTAAAAACAGCATGAACTATTTAATATCAGCAAAATTTGATTATAGGTTTGAATGTAGCAACACTAAAGAAATGTTTAAACAAGTATCATTTTCACATTAAGGTGTTTGTTGTATTCAGATACCTACACTTACATTATATTTGAAGTGGATACATTTGTAATATTTTCTACCATTCTACACTTAATAACCCATAATGACAAAGTAAAAGCAAGTTTTTAGAAAAGTTTACAAAGGTATTAAAAAACAAAATCTGAAATTTCTCATTCATATAAGTATTTATACCTTTGATTCAATATGGTGTAGGCAGCCATTTGGAAGCAATTCTACTGTAGGCTAAAGCATTAAATCTAGTATTAAATAAAGTTTGAAGTCTTAAGTATAGCATTAAATCTGCAACACAATAAAAGTGAAAGGATCTAAATACTTTCTGAATCCATTCTATGTTCTCCCTTTCCTACAGCTTATTTAAATTGGTAGAAATATTCAATAAAAGTCATCCTTACTTTACCATAATTTAAACCAGGCAAGATAAAAGACACCTTGCTTTTGTTTTGCTTTCACTAAAATAAAAGGAATTACCCTTATGCTTTACTGGGAAAGACTGAAATAAAACATAATATAAATAAAAACAGTGACTAACAGTTTCCTAATGCTTCCGACATATGTATTGATTTTCTCCTTGGCTTAACAGAAAAATCACTGGCATCTTGCCGAAAATGAAGTAAAAATGTAATCCAAAATTATTACAGCACTCATTATGCATCCACTACAAGCCATGGCGTGTATTCCTTTTTGAAGTTTGATTAATGAGGACACATCATGTGGTAGATGAAATGGAGATCAAAGACTAATGTTTACTTGAAGAAGGATGAAGTATACACCTGAATAAATGAAACAAAAGAGTGCATCATAAGCATGTGCTATTTAAATCTTTCTCTTTACTGCTATAAGGCAGATAATGGGTTGTGTTATTAAATTTGGAGATAAAAAATTACATTTTCAAAAAAGGATATCTTTAAAAGGTAAACAGAACAGAATCTAATAGAAATAAATATACAGGTAACTTTATAATGGAAACATATGTTGTCTTAATATGTGCAAAAATGGGTTTGTGCATTTCAGCCTTGAAATAGCTCCCCACTCTCCGTGAAGTTCTTGATCGATCCTTTCTAAAAGCAACAACAGCAACATTTATTTATGTGGTACATTTTCATACATAAGTGTAGCTCAAAGTACTTTGCAAATAGCAAAGGAAAGATGAAATTAAATAATAGGTTAAATTGAATAATTTCTAGTCTGCAAGTTAAAATGGCTAAAATAGTAAAAGTCAAAAGTCTGATCTGAGAACATATGCTGTGGCCTAAAGCTAAGAGAGGAGAGTAAAAACAAAATTAAAACTTCCTTTGCTTGAAAAATATAAGGATTTAAAATTAAGTAATTTGGAGTTGTTATTCTGTTTTTTTTCTTGGGCCCCAATTCAATAACCAGACTTTTAAACATTAGAACATGAGAAAGTTTTAGATGAGAACAAATCATTCAGTCCAACAAACCTCGCCAGTTCTATCCACTTAAATCTTCAAAACTCAACTTGATGTTATGAGTGTTTTAAAGGTCTCTAAAGTCCTTCTGTCTACTACACTACTTGGTAGCCTATTATTGTTTTGAGCTGTGTCCCTGTGTTCTTGCTAAACTCATTTTAAAATAACAGTCTCAATCCACTGTTCTAATTTCCTTCATAATTGTAAACACTTCAGTTATGTTTCCTCTTAATCTTCTTTTGGTTAAACTGAAAAGGCTCAGCTCTTTTAACCTTTCTTCATAATTCTTCCACTGTAGCCCTGGAATCAGCCTAATTGCTCTTCTCTGGCCTTGTTCCAGTGCTGCTATGTCTTTTTTGTAGCTTGGAGGCCTCACCTGTGCGTTATAAAGATAAAGCATAACTTCCTTTGACTTGTACTCCACACATTGTGCTATATAACCTAACATACTGTTAGACTTCTCAATCGCTTCGATTGTTGTTGTTTAAGGAATAAGTATTGTCTTAGAAGACAATAATGCATCCTTTCTTTGTTAAGGGTTGTTGGGTAGTGGCAGTCATATAATGTTGTTTGGGTTACAGTAATAATATTACAAGGGGCTGCACAGGCTGGAAGACTAATGTCTAAAGGAACTCCTGGCCTCAGTCACATATTGTACATTGTTTCTAAAGGAAATCCATTATGACCTTACTTTCAGACTGTGTGATGCAAAGTTAAATTTGTTTTCAATGACCAGTCTAAAGTGCTTATATTTATTACATTACTAGCTTAACACGTCATTTTGCTTTACTAGAACATTGCTTTACCAACCACCTAGTTGTCAATGTCTCTTGGTATGCTATACACACTACCAGTTAAAAGTTTGGACACCCCCAGAAATGCTCATGTTTTTGATAGAGGGCAGCCTCCTGGAGTTGCATTTTCAATGCTGCTGATGACTCATGCGATTGACATTTTTAATTGAGGACCCACCTCTCCCCCACATTTGTTGGTCAAGAGTCCAATCTTCAGTTGAAAAAGTAATTCCCATGTGGTTTTAGTTTCCTTTTTATGATGTGTGCTGATTATTTTATAAGTATATATTTAACATCATTTTAGTAAAAACAAAAAAAGTATGCATTTTGCACATTTTGAGTTAATCGCTAGATAACTGACATTATAACTGATAACTGATTATGTTACACATGTAATGGAAGATTTTTTTTCTTTTTTCAATTTTCATATTGTTTGCCATTGTACTGCACTGGTCACAATTGTTTTTCTTCATTATGCAAATAAAATTTCTTCTTGGCCATCAGTACAAACTGCATGGGGTAAGTAATATATAATAAATGATTATTTTTGGGTGGCATATTCCTTTAATGGTACCTAGATGTTATTGTAATGAGTTTAATCATTCCTTTTTCAGCTCTGGACCAAGATGGAGCCTGAGCCTGGTAACGTAAGACAGAAGTAAATACTCAAAAGGCTACCAGTCTTTTGCAGGAAATACTTACACACATAGTCACAGTCATTCATGCAATGTGAATTTAAAATTGCCAGCTGAACTATCTTGGATGTTGTTTAGATGTGAAATGAAAATCTATATAAAACTTCATATGGACTTGGGAAGTACATACAATATATGATATATAGATTTACAGACTAGCCCAGAATTTAAATGCAGTCTTCTAAAAATTTAAGATAGCATCCCTTACTACTAATGATCTAAAATAATACCTTTAAAATAAATAAAACTAAATTAAATTATCAAATAGCTTCAGCTGTGGATAAATAGCTCATTTGGGTGTCACAAATTAATTCCTTCCCGCAGTTTTCTGAAGGAATGTTACAAAGCAATTGTTTTAAAGGCATTGACAAATCTTACCACATCACAAAAAGGACATGTTGTGGAACCACATGTTTAAATAATTAAACAAACTTACTCTGAAAGCTCTGCGGTGTTCTGATCACCTGTTTCTCCGTAAATGCTTTAAGCTTTGTTATCTTGGCGCATTGAAGCTGATTTGAAGATTCACTTTCAGTAACCCAACAAACAGCTTCTTCTTCATAAAGAAAGTCAAAGGTGAGATTTCCATTGATATCAAAGGGCTGGAGAGAATTCAGTCTCATACCGTTGAGGTAAGTTGCTAAAATACCTTCTGAACTTCCTAATAGCAGGACTGGAGGCCTGTCTGTTGAATCTGAAATGAAAATAAAAAGCATAGCAAATTATATTTAAAAAAAATGACAGCTTTAAGATAGAAGTAATGAGTTCCTTAATAATCAAAGAATGTTTATTAAATGATCACTTCATGTTCAAGACCAGTTAAAGGACTACTAACTGTGCTACTCATCTAAGACGGTTTGAAATCTAAGTAATCAATGCAGACCTCAGCATTAATGTTAGCAGTGAACCATCTATTAGAAATTATTTTGTAACGACACATGTAGTAATAAAATGTGCTGTATTTGTCATTCCAACAAATGGTATCACAAACACTAGTAAGTAATAAAATGCATTAATTCAAATGTTTGTGAAGTGCCACTAGTGAAATGAAAAATGTGATTCATGTGTGTCTGTTATATGCCATTTGGCGTGGGACTCATAAAAGGAATATTAATATTTGTGATTCACCATTTATTGGAATGACAAATGTAATGCATTTTATTTCTACAAATGTTTGTGATTAGGGAATTCATTCCCAGATGGGTTTATCCATTCCCGGGAATTCGGGAATCCACATTTCATTCCCGGGAATCCCGGGCGCCTGGGGATGACACAGTGCATGGGCATCTCACATGTGAATGGTTTTAGAACGATCAACACTTATTTTTTAATAAAACTACTGCAATATTTTGACACCAATAAAAAACTAACTTTAACTACAAGCAGTTCATGCTGTCATATAAGTACATGTATCTAGTTAGTTGCGGTAATAAGAGCGTAGAAAGCACAACGTGTCCAGTGTGCGGTCGTCCAGGCGAGAGTGCACATTCATGCAGAGTAAGCCAGCCGCTGAGAAAGCACGCTTTGCCTCCACTGAAGTAGGTGGCACAGTCATAAGATACTGATACACTTGTTCTAAACAACACCTACCCTTGCCGTTGCTCTGAAACACCGCCATTTCAGCTTTTACTGATGCATCCAGTTTCTTGACATCATTCTGTGAGAGCAAGTTTCTTGGCACAGATAATGCAGATGCAACAGACTGACGCATTGCAATAACAAGTTACTGTTCAAAGCTGTTGTCTGACAGACGTCAATGAAGTCTGCCCCATCCCGGCATTCGTGAGCTGCAGAGTGCGGACTCTCCCAGTCCACTGAGTCAGGAGACTGACTGCTGCTGGTCTGTTGTTGACTGAATTAATGAGCAACACATTACATCGTGGGTCAAAAAACCGTGCCACTTAATTATTTTTAACTATAACTGTTATTTCTTGATCGATTTTTACACGCTATATATGCGAGCTTGGCAGTTCCTGGTTTCCCGGGAATTACAGCAGTTTAATTCCCGGGAATGCGGGAATGAAAAATGTCCGGGAATCCTGGGCTCCCGATTCTCTATTTGTGATGCACCATTTTGTGGAATGACAGAGACAACCTGATGGACACTTAGACAGACATAGAGACACTTATTGTTTTATTAAGGTGGATGCTTCGATTCTGAGAGAACATTCAATTTGATTTTCAATTCAGTTTATTTTTGTATAGCACTCTCACTGAGCTGCCCTGGGTTGGTTCCTGCCTTGCACCCTGTGTTGGCTGGGATTGGCTCCAGCAGACCCCATGACCCTCTGTTAGGATGTAGGGGGTTGGATAATGACTGACTGATTGACTCTCACTAAGGGTAGGCTTAAACTGCTATAAAAAGCTCACAGGCAAATGCAATTACAAACTTTACTAATTAAATGAGTATACATGAAAATGCAGGTTTGTATAAAGAGAGAGGGCAATACAGTAGTCTGAAAATGATTGACATAAATGGAACCTAACAACGTCTGTCTATTAGTTAATTGTTGAACTTGTTGGCCAGATGTAAATGTGTATTTCAGATATAATTAAACAGATATATACATAAAGCATGACATGCCATACATACACTGTAACACATTTTTTTACACTTTCATTACTTATTGCAATTTAAGGTCCTAACATCACACACTCAGATTCTGTTCAGTTATAGCTTGTTTTGTTGTTTTGCTGTTATGAATATATCTGCGCCCCGTGAAATTCAGTTGTCCCTTCTGATTTTGGGTGGCACTCTAAGGTGTGAATTTCACCAATTACCTTAAGTTTGTGCCTCTTTGCATACCGTTTATCTTTTGAATTAAAGCATACTCCATGCAAAATGCTGGCCTGTCCATCAGTAAACATGTACAAGCAGTCACCTGCCCGCTGGTTTGTCATGCACAGCGATGTGATGAACTCTGAACTTTAAGGTTGAAGGTGTATTACAATCGTTTTACCGGGTAAAACTGCCATCTCCACTGAACACCTCCATGCTTCCACAGGTATGTAACCTGTACCAACAACCTTTCCATTCTTCATCCTCTTCATAGCTGTCCTTACTTCCTCCTTGCTAATCCATTGCACTTCCCGATTCACTATCTCCACATCATCCAACCTTCTCTCTCTATCATTCTCTTCATTCACGGAGTACAGAAAAACTTTGTTAACATGGTATCAAAAATGCCACTTTGTTAGTTGTTACTTCAGTCATTCCGGTATGTGCATTGTATGTTCTGTTACCAATAAATTTGTCAATGGGAGCTAATCAACAAAGAAACCTGGAAAATAAGATTTAGAAAAGCAAAAAAAATAGTAATGATTATAGTTAATAATTCATTACTTGACTCCCAAGAACTCAGTACAAAGACATTTTAAAGACAAATCATTGAAATAAATGTACCAATCCACTTTCACGCCATATGTGGTGCCTTGCTCAACATGAAAAAAATTTGCTGTCGAATTCAACTTTAACCTCTGTCATATCAGGAGGATCTCATATTTCAAAAGGGAAATCAATGTTACTGCTAATACTGTGCACTTTTTTTGATTTTATGCACTTTGAGATGTGCCTGGGTCAGATGTAAGCAAAATGTTTATTTTTTATTTCAAAAGTGGAAAAAAAGTATTGCTACTACCTCAGATTCTGGTCAGTTATAGCTTTTTTGTTGGTTTTTTTTATATACATTTGTGATGTACCTGAGGCAGATGTAACCAAATGTAAAAGGGAAACAATGAATAAACATTACTTGTTTTTAAATACATTCATTTATGTTGATTTAAAATTTGTCATCATGTGCTGCTTATCGACTGCTGAAAATGTCTGGCACAGCTAAATTTCTTGCTATGAAAATCTGGCCCAACTGAAATTGCAATTGAACAGCCCTGCTGTAGAAGTTAATGGTTCCCCATACTACAGAAAGGAAAAGCTGAGAAGCCTCTTATATTTTATCCCAGACATTTTCATTCTCAGACTTTAAATGCTTTTAAAGTGCCACAGCCCAAGATGCAGCATGGTTTAACCTGTACTATCTGCGGGAGTAATCCCATTAACAGAATTGAATGATGTCAATGAAAAGTTAGTTGTCAATCCTACTCATCCAGTGCCTTCAAAATAACATCAAGTTCAGTTTTCAGGGTCCCTGAAGTACTACCATCCACCGCACCACTTTTTAACTTAATAATCTATATTTTAATGTTCTTCAGACAAAATAAGTAAGTCGTCAGTTTGAAATAGTGTAAGGCCCAGGAAAGGCCTACTGTAGAGTCTCAATTCTGAATTACCTTCAAAAAGTTTTTAAATGTCAAACCAAAAGTATTGTATTTACTGTTGACAAAAAATGGAAAGCAGTACAAAAAATGCTAAAATTTGAAGTTCCAATGTGCTTTTAAAGCCAAAGAGTTCCAGGAAAAAAGAGAGTTCTGTTTTCTGAATCTCACTTTTTTAAACTTTACAATAGGCAGCTCTCTTTACTTGCTCATATAACTTGACATTTGCTAGTTTCCTGAGATTTGCAGTTCACAGGTTGCATCTCCATTAAGAAGACTTAACTCTATACAGCAATACATTTCTTCTAGCATTGCAGTTAGATCAGCACAGAGCTTGTCACTTCACCAGCCTTTTGCTGTAATTGAATGACATAGCACTGCAGTCGGTCATTTCAGTTTCACACCGGTAATTTTGAAGGAAATTGGTGAAGTTAGTGCATAGAAGCAGGTACAGTAACAACACTGAAATGTAAACTTTTTTTGAAGCACAGGAAATATGACGAAGTGGATTACTCTGAGAAATGTCAGATGAATCTTTTTCTTTAAAGATGTGTTTTTCAACAGCTTAAGAGCTCTCCATGATGCTAAATGGCCCTAATTTAGAAGTTCTACTTTAGAACTTTATTTGTCTCCAGGGGACAATTTGGCTTTTTACAGAAGCTCTTTAAATAAATAAATATATAAACACACACATACACTATGGTCTGAACACTCACCAGAATGTCTAAGAAGGAAGAAAAATTTAAAAAGCAAAGCAAACCCTTTAAACTTGGCTGTTATAGTTAATGATGTTCAAATAAAAAGTAAGATCTAGTAAAAATAGGCCTTTGTACAAGATATCGGCATTTTTTGCCCGTTAACAAATAATTTAAGTGATATATGAGAATGACACTGTCTTGCACCTATCCAGCAAGCTTTGTATCTTTGGCAAAGAATAAACACATTATATGATTAAGAATCAGTTTATAACCAACTGTATTTTGCAAATTCCATACAAGGTTTCTGAAATCCCACAGGGCTTCTTTCATAAACCCTTGCATATATAATGTATTCAGCTATGTGTCACCTTTATGGATCTTAGCAAGTCCATTAAACTCAGGCATTACCATTGTTCAGTCATTTTCATTAGTCTAAATAACAAAAGACAATGATTTTTTTTTACTGTCTATGGTCTTATCTCTACTGACAGCTGAAATACATTTAAAATTGTCTTTATATACCTTTCATACTTAACCATTAGCAAAACAGGAGCCTCCTCTGCCAAGGATTTTGAATTACTTAAACTGGAAAATCTTTTGCTCATGCATTCTCTCTGTTGCTAAAATATGACAGCACAAGTATGGCATCTTTCATTGTTTGGTGGGTTTAAATACACCAAAGATATAATTGCAAGTAGACAGAGATAAATATGTAAATAAGTAAATAATCTTTTGTCCTGACTTTATTTTTATATATATATATATATATATATATATATATATATATATATATATATATATATATATATATATATATATATATATATATATTCTTGATAACACAGAAATGGTCACAAAGACAATTTCAAGACAACAGGATAAAAGTCTAAACAATATAACTCCTGATTACTTTCTGCATGCCGAAGATATGCATGTAGGTTGAATAGTAATTTTATTTTATTTTATTAATTTGGTATAATGTGATTATGTATGTGAACAGGGTCTGTGGTGGGCTGGGCACCTGAGCTGCATTTACAGACTCCAGCCACCATATAACCCTCAACTGGATTAATGAAATTTGAGAATGTTTTGTTATTTGCATGCTGTTTATGTGTTCAGCATTTAGTTTTTTTGTGTTTTATTGAATTCAACTTTGTTTCAGATATACTTTAAGCCGATGTCACATTGCTTGACTTCTAGTCATTGGCTGTATCAGACTTGCGGACTACTATTGCTAAGCTCGTCACCAGGCCATGTGGTGATTGGAGCGGATTCCAATGGACATGTTGGTGAAGGGAACAGAGGAGATGAGGAGGTAATGGGTAGGTATGGTGTTAAGGAGAGGAATGAAGAAGGTCAGAAGATAGTTGATTTTGTGATAAGGATGGACATGGCTGTGGTAAATACATATTTTAAGGAGAGGGAGGAACATAGTGTGACATACAAGAGTGGAGGAAGATGCACACAGGTAGATTATATTTTATGTACTGTAGGAGGGTCAATCTGAAGGAGACTGAAGACTGCAAAGTGGTGGCAGGGGAAAGTGTAGTTAGGCAGCATAGGATGGTGGTCTGTAGGATGATGCTGGAGATTAAGAAGAGAAGGAGATCGAGAGTAGAGTCAAGGATCAAATGGTGGAAGTTGAAAAAGGAAGACTATAAGGTTGAGTTTAGGGAGGATGTAAGACAGACAATGGGTGGCAGTGAAGAATTACCAGACAGTAGGACAAATACAGCAGAAGTAGTAAGGGTGACAGCTAGAAGGTTGCTTGGCATGACATCTAGACAGAGGAAGGAGGAAAAGGAAACCTTTTGGTGGAATGGGGAAGTACAGGAGAGTATAAAGAGGAAGAGGTTGGCGCAAACGTGATATAGTTAGAGAGATGCAGAAAGTAGACAAGAGTAAAAGGAGATAAGGCATACGGTGAAGAGAGAGGTGGCAAAAGCTAAACTAAAGGCGTATGATGAGTTGTATGAGTGGTTGAACACTAAGGAGGGAGAAAAGAACCTGTACTGATTGGCTAGACAGCAGGACCGAACTGGGAAAGATGTGCAGCAGATTAGCATGATAAAGGATAAAGATGGAAACATACTCACAAGCAAGGATGATGTGTTAAGCAAATGGAAACAGTACTTTGAGAGGCTCATCAATGAAGTGAATGATAGAGAGAGAAGGTTGGATGATGTGGAGATAGTGAATCAGGAAGTGCAATGGATTAGCAAGGAGGAAGTAAGGACAGCTATGAAGAGGATGAAGAATGGAAAGGTTGTTGGTACAGGTTACATACCTGTGGAAGCATGGAGGTGTTCAGTGGAGATGGCAGTGGACTTTTTAACCAGATTTTTTAGTGGAATCTTGGAGAGCGAGAGGATGCCTGAGGAGTGGAAAAGAAATGTACTGGTACTGATTTTTAAGGGGGATATGCAAAGCTGTAGTAACTATAGGGGGATTAAATTGAGGAGCCACAGCATGAAGTTATGGAAAAGAGTAGTAGAAGCTAGGTTAAGAAGGGAGGTGATGATTAGTGAGCAGCAGTATGGTTTTATGCCAGGAAAGAGGAGCACAGATATGATGATTGCTCTGAGGGTGTTGATGGAGAAGTATTGAGAAGGCCAGAAGGAGTTGCATTGTGTCTTTGTGGACCTGGAGAAAGCATATGACAGGGTGCCTCGAGAGGAGCTGTGGTACTGTATTGTCAGTGGGGGACATTTTTTGTACACTGGGTGGCTCCATTTCTCTCTTAGGCAAAGGAGCATGTAAATATTACATTTAAAACACAGCAGATGAAGATGCAATATGCACCCATTGTTGGGACTGGGTTGAGAAGTTAAAAGGCAAATTTCATGGGGAATCCCATTACTGATTATTGTCATGGCTGTCTACAGGATATCGGTATTTGCTGTCTTGCAAAAGAATCACCTCTTTGAAGTTATAGCTGCTTAAGTATACAAACAATACAAAATTGTGATAAAAGAACTGTTCCTTTCTTAGAAAATGTTTGTATTTATCTGACTTGGAAAATTAACATGTCTGAGAATATTGGTTTCTAATCAGCATATGTAGACGCATTGATACTTGGCAACAATACTTTTTGTTAACTTGTGTTTACGCTATTTTTTAAACCCAGGAAGTCTGGATATGCCATTGTTTAATCCAAAATCCTGGCAGAGACTGAAGGACATTTAAACATCTGGGCAGGAGAAGGCAGGGTTGAGGGACGGTCCACTGAAAATGCTGCCAACACACTCATACAGAGCACATGGGCTCACAGACAGACAAGGGTTCGTGGCTGGTGCAATGTGAGGAACAAGGATAGCAACACTTACCCCCAGGGAGGAAGAGACAGTCTTACAAGAAGACGGTTGTGGGTCCAGCGAGAGAGGGAAGTCGCATGAAAGGACCGAGCAAAGCTGGTGGACAAGAAGTGAGGCGTGCCTAGGTCGCAGCAACACAAGGAGCCCAGAGTGGAAAAAAAAGAACGACGAAGAGACGCTGATGGGAATTCCACGATTTTGACAAAACTTCTGTTGGGAAACAAGTGTTTGGTAAACAGAGTGCATCCTTGGACATTTGGACGTTATATTATTGGGGTAACACAGCACACAAACTGGGCTCGGCACCACTAAAGGTTGTATCCTCCCATTCTTGTTTTTAACTGACTTTTAGAATGTGGACTGTGTGCTTTCTTTTTTAAGAAAAGGAATTTCGTTCCATAAATGTAGATATTTTTATGTTCGTTTATCTTTTTAATGTACTTTATATTGTCTTGTATAATAGAAGCTGCTGTTGCTTTTCCTGAAAAAACTGTGTGTCTTTCATTGTGTGTTTACTCACTGCCCAAATTAAAGAAACCTGTGTGCTATTATCAGTAAATTTCAAAAGTTCCCAGTCTCTTAATAAAACTGGGTGATGTAGTCAGATATTTTAATGATGTCTAGATTAGATTACCTGTAAGTGTGACCAGACATCAGACACAGTATGAGGAAGTTGAGAGCGGCGGTGAAGTATGTATGAGTTGTACAGGATATGTATGAGGGAAGTGTGACAGTGGTGAGGTCTGCGGGAGGAGTGACAGATGCATTCAAAGTGGAGGTGGGATTACATCAGGGATTGGCTCTGAGCCCTTTCTTATTTGTAATGGTGATGAACAGGTTGACAGACAAGATTAGACAGGAGTTGCTGTGGACTATGATGTTTGCTGATGACATTGTGATCTGTAGCAAGAGTAGGGAGAAGGTTGAGGAGACCCTTGAGAGGTGGAGATATTCTCTAGAGAGGACAAGAATGAAGGTCAGTAGGAACAAAACAGAATACGTGTGTGTAAATGAGAGGGAGGTGAGTGGAATGGTGAGGATGCAGGGAGTAGAGTTGGTGCAGATGGAGTTTAAATACTTGGGATCAACAGTACAGAGTAATGGGGATTGTGGAAGGGAGGTGAAAAAGAGAGTGCAGGCAGGGTGGAATGGATGGAGAAGAGTGTCAGGAGTGATTTGTGAGAGACGGGTATCAGCAAGAGTGAAAGGGAAGGTCTACAAGACAGTATTGAGACCATCTATGTTATATGGGTTGGAAATGGTGTCACAGACCAAAAAAAAAGATAGGATTAGAAATTAGTTCATTAGAGGGCTAGCTCAAGTTGTAAGGTTGGGAGAGGATATGTATGAGGGAAGGAGAGGCAAGTCAGAGAGGCGAGATTTGCTTTGGTTTGGACATGTGCAGAGGAGAGATGTTGGGTATACTGGGAAATTGATGCTATGAATGAGAGAAACAGTTTACGATACAATGCAGCATAATCGTGACCTGTTCTGTCCAGCAACAAACAATGCAGAAAAAAGAAAAGAAATTCTCACGTATCTTCTGTTGCATAATACACTAATCCGTTATCCATTTGTATACTGAAAACTGCTGCGTCTTGCTATAGATGCAGACTGGCAATAGGTTAACAAGAAGCAACAACTGCTGGGCCATTTATTTAACCAGGGCACTACAGTATAGGGTTATGCATATACTTTATGATGAACTCTATCAAAACTTGTAAATAATGTAAAGAAATCTATCAGAAAGTAACAATTTTATTATCAACAGTAACTGCCAAAAATGTAAAGAAACTGTTAATTAGTTTATATGCACCAGCAACAGTCTCCATTCGAATGAGAGTCCTTGAAACATGGCACCACACAGAGTGAAGCCTTTGATAAAACATGTGGGCAAATATAATGTGTTTGCGCTGTTCATGCTTTTTGCACACTACACATTTGGTGGTTGGCGACTGTTTGCATTCAGTGGGTTGAAGAATGTCCATTTACTGCTGTCCTGACAGTCATGAAAAGTTAGATGCCTTGGAATCAGTGGAGGCAGGTGGTCTTTCAAACCGGGGAGGCACATTTTAGGCTTATATCATAAAATTAGTCAATTATTGCATTGTGATATTTATATGTTAATTCTGCTCTCCCTTCTTTTTGTAGAAAGTGGTCTGTGACCCGGTCATGCCAACTGTGAGTCTTTTCCAGAGACTGGACCAGTTTCCCCTCAATGGCCAGCAGAGCAAGGTTGCTTAAACGGTTTTGGCTCATTGTGTTGCAGCTGTTTGACTTGACTCATTTTAAGCAGTAGAAGCTCCTCTCTATACCTGCTGCTGTCGCTCTAATTGTTGCCACGAAAGACAATAGCCTGTAGAACTGAGGCATTGCACTATCCAACTCCAAACACCAATAAATCACACAGCTTACCCCTGTTGCCCTGAAAGTTATGATTTGAAAATAGAACTTGGAGTTCAGATCTCAAACTCCCTGTATAAAAAAGAAATGGCCGTAACTTTTCAGGACACTTTGATATGCCTCCTTAGGAAATACTTGTCTCATTTCATCCAATTTCCCTATATCGATTACTTCTAGGAAGTTCATACTTTCCAAATTTGAATTGTCTAATTGTCAGTTGACTAGGATGGCCATGAACAGGTTTCTGTAATGTTTGTTCATATGTGTTCAACATGAAAACAAACTCAGAATCCTCCAGTGTCCTTAAGAAGGGTTTGGCAGCACTGAGAGTGTCCTTCTCTACTATGATCCCATCCTCGATTATCTTTCCAAAAGTCTGCAAGAGCCCATCCTAGTTGTTCACCAAATTGCTTGCTATTCATGATGTAAAGGTCCGCTGAGTAGGAGTGTTTCTGAGCAACCTTGAATATTCTGCAGAATCAAGAAAACACACCCTCTTGGTAGATTTAGAAAAGAATGTGGCAAACCCAGAAAGAGATGCAAAAAACATTCCTGAATCAGAAAAGCATTTTGCCCCCTGAGACAACACCAGGTTCAGTCTATGTGCATAGCGGTGTACAAACATTGCATTGGGGGATATTGCTTTAACTTTGGCCTGATGTCTATTCAGTGAACAAGCCATGACAGCTGTCCCATCATAGGTCTGAGTCACAAGTTTTTCTTTGTAATTGTAGCCTTGCACGGCTTCATATAAAACATCAAAGACAGATTGTGCATCTTGTCCCCCTGAGACATCAAAAAAATCCAACAAATTGCTCCTGAATTTGATAAATCGGACTGTGACAGACAGTTGTACATGGCATGAAATGTCAGTTGTCTCATCTACTTGCTATGCAAAAAATGGAGCAGTTTGAACTTAACCTTTGATTTCATCAACAATAGTAGCTGCAATTGCAGAAATGAAATCATTTTGAATGGAATGGGATATGCCAGAAAACACAGAAGGTGGCAGGAAGTGCGTGGCCAAGGCAGAATCATATTTGGATAATGTTTCAGAAAATTCTGCCTAATTCCCCTTATTAGCAAATTCATTGCCCTCATCATGCACTCTGAATGCCAGCTCCTGATGGCCAAGCAGTGAAGTGACATCAATTAGGCATTTAAGAAAGGCCTTCCATAATTCAGTTGTATTCATTTTGCGATTTAGTGACATTGCCACAGTGCCATTTTGTTTGGTTGCTTGTTATGGGAACTGGCATTTTACGATTTTGTCCACATCGCTATAGCCATGTTGTTTACTGTCACCATACCCAATGCCTTTCTGAATTATGCTGTAATGCTCCACATGATTAAGATATACATGCACAGTGTCCCATTGAAGCTTCCAGATTTGGATAACAGTGTCACCTATATGGATAAATTAAACACACCAAATAGATTCATAACTTAAATTTAATAATAATTAGTTTATAGTTAGGGGTGATTAACAACAAGATAGTGCACCTTCTGATAAGTTTTTTTTTTTACTACAATTTTGGTTTGTATTTCTGGCTTTGTCAATTGGTTCTGTCCGTTACTTGTTGGTTTTCAGACGTCTTGCCAGATCTTGGACTATAATTCTTAACTACTAATGACTTTCTTTTTCTGGCCATTTTCATTTTCCTTTAGACATATTTCCCTTACAAGATGTCCATGACACTTGCAGCCATTACCTGCATGTTTCCTTTGTAAAAGAATGTCTTCTGTAACATTAAGAACTGCCCTACAAACTCAGTAGATGGTGTTTTTCTGCTCAGATTATTCCTTCAGAAACACTACCCTCAGTTTTTCCATTAGACTCTTTTACTTATTTCTCCTCCTTTAATCTGTTAAGCTGCCTCTGTGCATTCTTGAAATTAGACTATGACCAGGCCTAAGTAAGCGCTAATAATACAATGTACTGAGATATGGTTCAAATGCTGTATACTGTAATAATCTTTGTCTGAATACTCAACTGACAATCACTGGCAATTTTTTAAAAGTATCTTATAAATTGTTTGTCCTGCAATGGCTTGGATGTACACAAACTGGTGCATAATTTTGTAGGCCTGTTACAATCTTTTTCTTTCTGTGTAAGTTTCTTTCTGACCCAGACAAAGCCCCCAAAACAAGAACAATGGGCTGTCATGATCCACTTCACCCATGAAATTGCACTTTACCAAGGTTAAAATTTCAGAAGGCCTGCACAACACTGCAAAATAAAAACTAAAAAAAACAAGGTTATTAATTAGATTACTTTTTCATATCAGTCTGTAGAAGATCACAATCTTTTGTATGTTTCATTTTCGATTAATAAAAATAAAAATGAGAAAAGAAATGCTATAACAAACTAATAACGAGTTTCTTTCAAGAGTACAGATGTACAGTACATCTATACAGTATGCTTTACGGGTATATTTTAAATAGCCTAAATGACACAACCTGCTTTCAGATTTGTTTTTAAATTACAGCACACTCATGCTTTCAAAATTATTTACATTAAGTTCATATAAGTTCAGTGTTAAGTTATGTAAGTATGGCCTTCTAGGAATGGAATACTGAACATTATCAAGCTTCTTACATATTTATACAGCAGTTCAGTGGATTGGAAACAAGGCTTCAGTTCAGTTCCAAGCATTGCTCACCATGAAGAAGGTCACATCTCATCTGGACATAGCACATAATTGTAATGAGATGTTCATTCATTGATTGACAACAACTGATAACAACAAAATCCACATGGTCTATTTTGCATTGCAACAAAGCACTAGACTTCAGTTTCTGATTTTCTTCCTATTATTTCTCTTTTTGACTACCTCTATGTATTTATTGCTTTAAGTTTATAGGGTATGTCACAATGTTTAAATTATTTTATAGCTCAATTTGGGGAAGTTCTACCATATGGAACCTGACATTATTGGTAGACACAGACGGTTAACAATAGCTTTCTAAAGCCTCTGTTTGGCATATGAATGCTCTTAATTGGTTTCCCTCCCTTTTACTCATAATCTGTTAATGCCTAAACCCAGGAGTATAAACTGTGATCAAAAGATGTAGGCTTACTTATAATTCTCAGTATAAATAAAACTATCTTAAGTTACAAGACTCACAAAACTGTGAATATTTTATGTGCCAAACCTTAGCATATAAAACAAGGCTAAGGCCTTATTATAGTATACTTGTTAGAGCTGCACGCAAAACTTTACATATAAAAACTACAACTATAACTTTGAGTGACTGTCACTAAATTTTTTCCTATTCTCATTATCTAATCAGTGACTGGTGGTGACATTTGGCATCGCTGCCATCTTAATCAAGTTATCTGTCTTGTCTATGACAAGAGGCGTTAGAATGAACGTGTAATCACTACTGACATACTCAACATTATCATCAACATTTATTACATTGTGGATTCACCAGGAAGAGACTGGATGAGCAAATTAATCAGCAGACTGGTACATTTTGGTCTGCCTTTTTCATAAAACCATGGACCACAGAGTTTATTCAATATGGAATCCATTATACACTGAAAATTTATCCCCTCTAGCCAGCTCACTTTAAATTAATATATTCATACGTTATGATTTATTAATTTTTTTATTATATAATTTGACTATCTCATCCAGTGTTGTTGTGTGTGTGGCCCAACCAGGGACCTAAGGTTTAACTCTCCACTTTGCTGACAATGTGAGTAGTTTCCATCACTGCGATGTTCTGGATGTCTTGGGCTGTGTGAATCTCCTGTAGATTCTTGCATCACTTCTTCATGTTACTAAGAGCCCTGACCACCAAAGGTACAACTATAGTCTTAGTGCCCGATATCCCGATGATCACGATATCCAGATTTGTTTACTTGCTCAGCTTTTCAGCTTCTTTGAGAATGATGGTTGATTCTTTGTTAGTTGTGGTAATCACAACTCAAAGACACATGATATCCGATATGGTGTTCCACAAGGCTCTATCCTGGGTCCGCTGCTTTTCTCAATCTATATGCTTCCGTTAGGTCAGATTATCTCAGGTTACAACGTGAGTTACCATAGCTATGCTGATGACACACAGCTGTACTTATCAATAGCACCTGATGACTCCGACTCACTAACATAATGTCTTACTGGTATTTCTGAATGGATGAATAGTAATTTTCTCAAACTAAATAAAGAAAAAACTGAAATTTTAGTAATTGGCAATAATGGATTCAATGAGGTTATCAGAAATAAACTTGATGCATTAGGATTAAAAGTTAAGATGGAAGTAAAAACACTTAGGGGTAACTGTTGACTGTAATCTGAATTTTAAATCGCATATTCATCAGACCACTAGGACAGCATTTTTTCACTTAAGAAACATAGCACAGGTTAGACCTCTTATATCATTGAAAGATGCTGAGAAATAAATTCATGCTTTTGTTTTCAGTTGACTAGATTACTGTAACGCACTCCTCTCAGGACTACCCAAAAAAGACATAAATCACTTGCAATGAGTGCAGAATGCAGCTGCTAGAATCCTAACTAGGAAAAGAAAATCCGAACACATTTCTCCAGTTTTGATGTCACTACACTGGTTGCCTGTGTCATTCAGGATTGACTTTAAAATACTGCTTATGGTTTATAAAGCCTTAAATAATCTCGCTCCATCTTATATATCGGAATTTCTGACACCTTATATTCCAAATCGTAACCTTAGATCTTCAAATGAGTGTCTCCTTATAATTCCAAAAGCTAAACTTAAAAGAAGTGGTGAGGCGGCCTTCTGCTGTTATGCACCTAAAATCTGGAATAGCCTGCCAATAGGAATTCGCCAGGCTAATACAGTAGAGGACTTTAAAAAACTGCTGATAACACATTACTTTAACATGGCCTTTTTATAACTTCACTTTAACTTAATACTGATACTCTGTATGTTCAATTCATCATAATGACTATTCATAGTGGCTCCGAAAACCCGTACTGACCCCTACTCTCTCTTCTGTTTCTTTTTCTGGTTTCTTTGTGGTGGCGGCCTGCACCACCACCACCTACTCAAAGCATCATGATGCACCAACATTGATGGACTGAAAGCCAGAAGTCTACGTGACCATCATCATCAGGTCCTTCCATGAAAACCCTAAATACAAAGAGGACTGTTTGATTTATGTTAGGTAGATTGCCCAGAGGGGACTGGGCGGTCTCTTGGTCTGGAATCCCTACAGATTTTATTTTTTTTCTCCAGCCTTTGCAGTTTTTTTTTTTTTTTTTTTTCTGTTCACCCTGGCCATCGGACCTTACTTATTCTATGTTAATTAATGTTGACTTATGTTTATTTTTTATTGTGTCTTCTATTTTCTATTCTTCATTTTGTAAAGCACTTTGAGCTACATTTTTTTGTATGAAAATGTGCTATATAAATAAATGTTGTTGTTGTTGTTGTTGTTGATGGTGTTGTCATCAGGGACAGCTATATTAATTAGTATGCATTGCATCTCCTTTAATGGACCACCATATTATTATTATTTTATTATTGCTATTTGTAATACATATATTAATATTTTCTAGATTTAGGAAGCTAATTATAAATAAAGTTTTCTTTTGATGGACTCATGTGATGGCAACGGATGCTGAGATAGGTTCCAGGTGCCAGTTACAATGAGTTGGAAAAGCAAGAATAAAAAAAATGGATGAGTTGAATTAAAAATTCAATATTTATACATTTTCTTGCTTTAAAATGTTTGAACGCCTTTAGGTTTTACTTAAAGGATCCTTGATGACTCAGTGGTAGCACAGCTGCTTCACATTACAGAGATGAGGGTTTACATCCCAGGTGCTCCCTGCGTGAACTCTGCATGTTCTCTACATGTCTATGTAGGCTCCCTCCAGGTGTTCAGATTTTCTCCCACAATCCAAAGACATGCAGGTTAGGTGAAAAGGTGTTGATAAAATTGGCCGTAGGTTTTGTTTGCATATAAGTGGATCCATCCCGTGATGGTTTGGTGTCCTGTCAAGGGATTGTTCCTGCCATGCGCCTGAAGCTTGCTAGAATGTGCAACCATGCTTTGAATAAGTAGGTTAAGAGAATGGATGAACAGTGCAGCCTTTTAGGTAGGTGGACAAGGCATATTTACACAGTGTGTTGGTATTCTTGGATGGAGTCTGCTCAGCACTGAAGAAGAATAAGGAGTGAGTAGCTGGCAGTTAATTAACAAATCAGTTAATTAATGAAAACGTCATCTGATGTTTGAGACACATAATCACATTTTTAAATAAGCAACCCTCTAAGAGATTGCAGTGGTCTCCAGCAGGTCTGCTTGCGACGCTTTTCTTGTGCTCAGTGTTTCATCACGCTATGCTTAGAGGAACAGATGGTGACATCACCCGCAGCTCATCCAGCCGAGAACATAATCACAGTGAATCATGATATAAATGAAAGGTTTATTACTTGGTGATTAACAACTCAAATGGAATAAAAATGAACAGAGCCTCTGTACATTCCCTTTACAAAGTGTGTCTTTTTAACAGTCCCATCAAACTTTATAAACCATCCAGGCATATTCATTCGTGTGTCACAGATTTAAACTCAAAGATATGTGCTCAGCATTTTTTGTTTTTACATTTGACTTGGTACAGTTCACAGTCGCTTTCACTAGTTTAGTAAATGAAATGAAATAAAAATATAAGTAAAACATCATGTAGAAAAATGTGAAGCTGTTTTTATCCAAATGCTTTTTTCTTACAATTAAAAATATGCTTTATTTCAGTGGCACAGAATACGGAGTTCAACTCAAATTTTATACCGTACATTTTACCTCTTCCTTTTCTTAGCAGAAACTGTCTTTGTCACTTAGTGAGCGAACATTACTGTTAACATTAATCAATCAACATTCATGGGATCTTCATGAGTTTTTGTAGAGCTCTGCCAATCTCATTTGGTTGTTCATTAACAAGATAATTGAGAATTTTGCATATAAAGCTGATTGCTTCATTTAGCAAAAAGACCACTTGGGATCAAATCTTGGCTAAGTAAAAATTAGTCTTATCCTTTCACTTTGTTAGACAGATATAATGCAATAGATCTTCCTGCAAATAAAACTTTAATTATTTATTTTAAATAGATTGAGAGGTCAAGTCTAGTTTCATTTGATAAAATCCTCTGCTTTCCACATGGGGCTCTTTTAGCAGGTGCTGTGGTCAGGTTAGAATTCACAAGAACATAATATAAAGGTACCTTTTGTGGGTGTATTTAAGATGCTGTTGAATCAGACTGAAAATGAAGGAGTGAGTTTTTCCTGGTTTATAAACCCATGAAAAAGCAGTGCAGCTTGTCCACCAGAAAGGTTGTGAACACAAGCAACCCCATAAGGAACACAACGCATAGTCGTGTGTATTACAATTTTTAATACTGAGTGTGCCAGCATAGCCAGTGCTGTTCTGCAAACAAATCCAACTTCCCAATCCTGCTAGAAACTGCCAAACCTCTGCAGTTAAAATTCTACAGTTTCTGTATGGGGTGTTTGGTCCAGCACAGAGTTTTATCTCCACAAATGGACGAGGTTCAGTGCTGGGAAATGCACTGTGAATGGGTAGCTCCACTTACAGAGCCACTTCAAAGCAAAAGTGATGGCAAAAGCACAATAACAACTAAAGCCAATCACGACACAAATAATACCTTTATACTTAGTCTGTACTAAAATATTTAATGCATATGGTTCACAATAGGTTCTGCCTGGAAACCCCCACTAAACAACAACAAAGTGAATGGTACATTAGGGGGTCAGGATGCGGCCTTTTTATCTATCACTCCCTCTGCTAGCTGAAGCACACTCAGTGTACTGACCATTGTCTTGTCCAAGTGCGGTCGGAGCATGTGGATACATGTGGAGGGTCAAAGGTTAAGTCATGACATAATTAAATAGTTCCAGGGTTGAACAGACCAACGGGTTTGGTGCTCCAGTATATCTGGGGTTCATAACTGGTGAGGGTTTCAGATGCCAGGCTGTGGTAATTTAGCTTTTTGTAACTTTAAGATTATATGATTATACCAATCATTCTTTAAATAAGACCTTTCTGGAAACAAAAAACATTTCTGTTGGCAGAGCCAGACTGATACAGCACAATAATGAAAACTAAAACCAATAATGTAAAAAGTGAACCAACAAGCAATGTAATGCAATAATAATAACAATGATACATAGAATATATTATGTAGTGTATATGAAAGAATAATATTTCATTAGCAGGCTATACATATGAGTTCAATGCTTATTAAATACACAGACAACAAAACATTGACAGATAGCAAAGAATATTGCTTGATCCTCACTACTGTGTACAGACGTCTTTACACTCTTCTGTAAGTGTTTAATACATTTAATATATTCATTGTTCTGTAACACATCCTTTAAGGTTTTTTCTTCTAATGGAAAAACAGAGACGTGGTTAGCCTCGTTCTGGTTCCTAGAGCCAAGAGAACAGTGGCTTAATTGATTACAAGAATAAATAGTGCCATGGTTGAGCCGACTTTCAATTTCTCTTAACATCAAGAGGTTTGCAGTCCAGTTTAAAGTTTAGTTCTGCTTAAATGCCATATACTACTACCATAACCAAATCTTCAATGCTACTAGAGTGAGTAAACTTATGCTTAGGAGTCCAAGGATTAATAAAATAACAGTGGGACGCTGAGCTTTTAGTTAGAATGATCTGCCTGCTACTATAAGACGCGCCTCTTCAGTCTCAGTTTTTAAATCCTGGCTGAAGACTTACTATTTCAGTTTAGCATACCCTGAATAGAGCTGCTGATTAGCTCTGCATACTGCATCTTTGTTGCTAAACATTAGTACTACAATATAAGTAATACAATATTTATAAACTGTTACTAATCCACTATTCTGCTTATTTTCTCGGGATCCTCATGTGACACTTGGTGTCTTTGCTCTAGTGTGAAGTTGTTTGTCTGTCACAGAAAAGTCATCTCAGATAAAGGAGCACTGGAATCATTGGGTAGAAGGGTCCTTTCATTATACTGGCCTGCCTAGCACTGACTCAGCATTAAAATGGCCAATGGGTGGGGAGGTGACTAGTTGGCCAAGGTCTCCAGGACTCTGACTGTGTCTGGCTTGTCTGACTCCTTTTTTAAAATCTGGCCGTGGTTTGACAATTAACTGATGGACAGATGTAGTTATTTTGCATTTATGTTGATTAGATTCTACTTTGTTTTGATGTATTTAAACATAACTATAACCTTATATGTGATAGTTATGTATTTGGTGAGTGGTATAATCTATTCTTGTGCTTTGCCTTGACAGATCTCTCTACGCTCTGCACCTGCACTTGGTGAGGAGCGCTGTTCAAGAACAAAGTAGTTTGTACTATTGAATTCCCAATGAAAGATTGGCCATCTACCTCTGTGAAGAGGATTACTTGTGTGTGTTTTGGGTATTATATTTCCCCCATTTTTAAAAACCCATTGCACACCAAACCTACCTGGAATGGGATCTCCCTCTCAATTGCCTTTCCCAACATTTACTTCCATTTTTTTCTCTACAAGATTTTTTTTTTTAGTATTTTCTTGTCTTCTTCAGGGTCAAGCCTGGGGGACTGTCAAACAGCAAGGCCAGTTAAAAGCCATTGGGCTAGACCAGTACTAAATTGTTGTTGTTGTACTAGTGATAGCCTGTTTCTTCCTCAGATGACTAAATAATTAGGGGAGTCCTAAGTGAGGATGTTTGTGCTCAGTCCATGATTCATGCACATCCTCTCTTTGACACACCAACACTGAGGACTTTCAGACAACAGCAATTATTCAGAAAAAGTGTATCAGAAACACTACTGGTGCTCCTTTATACTAACATCAATATATCTGCATCCCTGTGACTGTGACAGCCAAGTCAGAACTTTTCTTTCTTCTTAAATTTTTTTACATTAAAGTTATTCAGATGTTTATTCAGATCAAAGTGTATATGGATATTTATTTATTTATTTCCTTACTTACTTATTTACGTATTTATTTATTTTAAGAGCTACTGTGGGACAAATAAAATTCTGTCAATTCAATATATACTGCCATCGTGTAAAGTGACTGGAGAGTAGCACTGCATAATAGCTGTAAGCTGGAGGCGTAAAAAGCAACAAACAAATGAATTTGGAATTTGGAAGGTAGTGGGTCCTGAGGATTCATTGGAGAGGCAACCGGAAATGATCTACTGAAGGAGGAAAGGGATAAACAATTTGGAGATAAAGAAAAATTGTAGTTCTGCAAGCTGTAGAGAGAACTCTAAAAATCAGAATACTTTAAGTTTTAAGAGTGTGGCCATTACATTATGTGGTGAAGTGTACTTCCAAAATTCTTACCTCTTTCCCATATGCTATCAGCCCCATGCCTGCCAGAAAGATAAGGTCAGCCCATTGCGGACTAAGTTAAGTCAAGTCAAGTTGTGGAGCATGTGCGTTGCCACACCCACTACACAACGAAACAACTCGGGATCCCAGTTTGCAACCCCCCAGGCAGACACGCGGTCCAGTCCCACCCTCCGGAAATGACCATCTATCTGCCGCAGCCAGGTGTTACTTGGGTGACCCCTTGGCCTGGTTCAGCCACTCGAGACCCCAACAATGAGGATCATACGAGCCGGATCACCCTTGGGAAATGTGTCACATGGCTGTAGTGCTGTAACTGATGCTCCCTCACAATGCAGGTAATGTGCCTCATTCGAGACACCATGAGCAACCACTCATTCGACACAAAGTCAAACCAACAGTACCCAAGGATTTTCCGGGGAGACACAGTACCAAAGGAGGTCCGCCTTCGTCTCAAGTCACTGGGGGTCATTAAAGGCCTGGATCTTGGTTTTTATCCAGGACACTCGCAAGCCCAGACACTCAGACTCCTCGCTCAGTCTCTCCAGCGTCCCGATCAGTGCCTCCATTGACTCCGCAAAGATCACAGCATCATCAGCAAAGTCAAGATTCATGAATATTTCATCAGCAACAAATGCTCCACAGCCGCTGGAGCCCATGACCTTGCCCAACACCCAGTCCATACAAGCATTGAACAGAGTAGGAGCAAGAACACACCCCTGGCAAACCCCAGAATCAACTGGGAAAAACACAGAGGTTGTGCCTCCACTATGCACAGTACTCACAGTACCAGTGTACAGGCCAGCCAGGATATCCAGCAACCTCGAGGGGATCCCGCGAACCCTCAGGATGTCCCACAGGGCAGTTCAATAAACTGAGTCAAACACTTTATGAAAATCGACAAAGGCTGCAAAGAAACTCTGCCGATATTCATGTTTGAGCTCCTTGAGAACCCTGTGCCAGGATGCGGTTGATGGTAGACTTCTTAGGTGTAAAACAAGACTGTCCCGGTCGCTGGTAGGTGAGCAAGTGATCATGGATCCTATTGAGGAAGACTCTAGCAAGGACCTTACCTGGCACCGAGCGCAGTGTTATCCCCCTGTAGTTGCTGCAATCCAGGCAATCACCCTTCCCTTTCCATATAGGGATGACAAGTCCCGATTTCAAGTCAGTTGGGATGATGCCAGTCTCCCAAATGGAAGCAAAGATTGCTTGCAATGCCAGGAGGACAGTATTACCACCAGCCTGGAGAAGTTCACCCCGGATACCACAGATCCCTGCAGCCTTTCCTCCCCTTAGCTGGTTTACCACCTGTGCAATTGCAATCTCAGTGAGATTTTGTGGTTCACAGCTAATTGGAGGATCAGCTTCAAGGACCCTGGACCCAGAGATATCCAACGTCCTAGCTGGAGAATTAGCTTTGAACAACTGCTCAAAGTAGCTACCCCAGCAGGTCACAACTGCGGTGTAATCCGTAAGGACCGTTCCATCGCCATGACTGCGACTCTCCGAGGAACAGATTCAAATGTGCGTAATGCTTTGAATCCTCCGTAAGCGGGATGTGGGTCTCTAGACCACAGATGGTGTGTCACTTGCTCACAGATTCGTCTAACAAATGCCTATTTATCTGCCCTCAGAGCCTTTGCAGCTGTTCTTCTCAGTTCTCGGTACAGACCAGAGTTGCCATTGAGCCATGCGCTGTGACTCCTCTCATTGATATTCAGGGTGCCCTGCGAGATGAAACAACACGCACACACTGATTATGAGATTGTTGATTCGGTCCACATTTGTGTCACACTGTGAGCGATGTGTGAGAACATTCAACTTAAAAATGCTTTAATTTTAATAACAAAGGAAGAACTCAACTGCAGCGCTGTTCTTGTAAAGTATTTGGCAGTATACAGTATGAAGATTGATTCTGTATGCCACAAGTGAGCCCCAGTGCCAATGCCATCAGACTTTAAAACATGAGGTGCTGAATTATTTAGTGGATATATGTCTTACATTCAAACAAAAAGACAAATAGTTAATAATAAAAAATATTATTTCATATTTTGAATTATCCATTCAACATCTTTGACTTACAATGTGAACCTGCAGCCTTCTTTCAACCTGCTTGTGTTCTGAATACTGCATACAGTAAAAGTAAGTCAATACAAACAACTAAACTATAACCATATACAACTTTTACATCACTTCTTCAGTCTTTTGTTGCTACGTCCCTACTTTTTGGAAACTCATCAAATTCTAAAAGTGCATATATTCTTCATTAAACAATATAATTTCTCACTTTCAACATTTTTCTTTGGTCTACTTTCAATAATTAAATATGGGTTTACATGATTTGCAAATACCTGCACTCTGTTTAAATTTACATTTTACACATCGTTCAAACTTTTTTGGAAACAGGGTTGTATTTGAAAAGGTACTGTATAAAATAATGATTATTTGCTTGCGCTTACAATTAAGGATTATTTTGCATAGTTACAAATAATGATGGCATGAAATCCCAACAAATCTATAGAAAGTTGGCAGATTTTGATACCAATAGTACATATATCCATCCTTGAACATGCTTTATCCAATTTAGAGTCACATGAGCCTGAGCCAGTTCTAGCAATATTGGCCGAAAGACGGAATGCACCACCACTCCTGAGGCAATTGGCCCAATGCTCATTTCATTTGGAAATGGGAAAAATTTGGCCCTGCCTAAAGAAAAACCCACACAAACATGGAAAACTCCATACAGACAGGAACCAGGCCTAGAATTTAAACACAGTCTCTTGGAGCTGATAGGCACCAGTGCCAATCACTATGCCACCCCCAAACCAACTGTTAAGCTGCAGCGGTTCCAATGGCTACTTTTAGAACATTAAACTCCTAAACTGTATACTGTATACTAAATACTTAAGCACACATTTTACATTTTTAAAAGCTGTTGTAATCTTGTTATTTTAAAGTAATAATTAAAGTTTTTTTTTTTTTGAGAAATTCAGGAACATTCTGAGCCCCCAGTAGTGGCAGGCTGTGTGGGATTCGTGCTTTCAAAAATTGCACTCCTAAGCCACAAGTGTGCTGCTTCAATCCCACAACTGACTCACTGTGCAGGTTGCTCCAATGGTTTCCTTCTCCACTTGTAAAACTCGCCTCTGAATGTCAAGCTCTCTACAATGATTTTCATCACAGAATGTGCTGTATAATAGGAATTGTTACTGATTAGTTCTGAAATTTATATTTATAAAACTGTTTCACACAGGCAATGGTATGTATGTAAGTAGTGCTGTTGAATGTAATCTACTGCAGCACCTTAATTTGTAACCACTAATTGAAGAGGAATTGATGACCTATTTTGGGTAGAATAGGTCTTAAAGTCCAATAAAGAATCGACATCCTGCAAAAGCCACATCTTCCTCCAAGAGCATTCTCATTTTTAAGGAAGCTCGAGGTAAAGCAGAGTCAGACAGAAAATGATCTGTCAAAATAGCAGTGTGAACAAACATATGCAGTATTTTCTATACATAAAAAATAAAACCTGAATTGGTTATTTGAATAAATGACAATTGATTGATCAATCTTTAAGTGTTAAATAAGAGAAACCTGCTATGCTAACCATTGTGCAAGTCAAATAGACTAACTAGTGTTATCTACTGAAATCCATAAATGGATGAACAGAAATCAACATCTCTAAGTACACAGGCAGCATACACTTCTGCCCCGCTGAGCCTAACTTAACAAGTAGTGCTCTTGCTTTCTGAAGACATAAGACTCCAAATTACCCAACTCTAAATATGTCAGGTTCACTGCAAAACATGCCATTTCTCATTATAATATCACATTACTGTCAGTAAACTTTGCTAGGGAGCAGCTTTTAAACCTCACATTTCAGCTACACCTTGGGTAATTCACCACAATTACCGCTGGGTTCATTAACATCCCTGTACAACCCCAGTGTCACCAGAAACTGTCCTGGCTGGAAACAAGTGGAAATGTTGTATGTTTGAGGCAGTGTTTTTAATTAAAGATGCCAATCCTCCATAACAGTGCCGACAACTTGCTTACATCAAACACAAGCAAACTGTTTTGAGTTGAAACAAAACTTTTTAAATATGCTTAGAAAAATTAGTCTGGCTACTGATTAATTTACAGCTCACGTGAATAGCATCCTAACAAACAAGCAGTAGACAACAAATTAAATTGAAGTGTGTGATCCTACCATTCATATTGGCTTTTGCCCTCATCTGTACAAATGTAAAGAGGCTCTAATTTGAGATGTGACAGAGAAAGGCCACCAATTTACATGATAAATATTACCATCTTCGCCTTTAAATAAATAAATTGATTTGTTTAGAATTAAATATGCTAGTCAGCAGGAGTACATACAGGAAACATACCAGTTGGTGGTAACATCTGGCTAATAGTGGCATTAGGGAAAGGAGCCAATGCAGAGTGCTGAATGTTTGGCTGTCGCCCACTTAATGCATGTTTCCTTTATGCGCTGCATGAACAAAGCACACATCTTATTACCATTTTTTCATGCTACTAATAGCTTTGATACAACACCACAATTAAGGTACTTGATTTCTCTTACTTACTATAGCTCCATGATTGAATATTAAAGAACTACAGAATGTGAGCTCAGTCTTAAAATGTTATGTCGGCAAACAAAAATAAAATGGTAGAATTTGAACAGGTTTCAAATACATATTCAAGCAGGATTTTAGCCAGGGCGGCACGGTGGCGCAGTGGAAGCGCTGCTGCATCGCAGTTGCACGACCTAGATTCGCTTCTCGGATCCACCCTGCGTGGAGCTTTCCTGTTCTCCCCGTGTCTGCGTGGGTTTCCTCCAGGTACTCCGGTTTTCTCCCACAGTCCAAAGACATGCAGGTTAGGTGCATTGGCGATTCTAAATTGTCCCTAGTGTGTGCTTGATATGTGTGTGTGTGCCCTGCGGTCGGCTGGCGCCCTGCCCGGAGTTTGTTTCCTGCCTTGCACCCTGTGCTGGCTGGGATTGGCTTGAGCAGACCCCCGTGACCCTGTAGTTAGGATATAGCAGGTTGGAGTGCACCTCATGCCAAAGACAACATCTGTCAATGTCTGCCTGCAAGGAGACACAAGAGGCAACCTACCTAAGCGCTTGGATGCAAAGTCTCTTAACAAGATAGACTTACAAAAACAAATATATGTATGGAAAAAATGGAGAGGCAAATCCTTATGTCATGCAGAATAGTTATTTCACTTCTAGGAGGTAAACTGAAAATGATAAACTTTTCAAGGTACTGTGTGTGTTTGTGTATGGGCAACTTGGAAGGAAACTTCACCTACTGCTAACTAACTAACTAACTCTAGCTCCATCTTGACTTTAAATAAGCAACCCTGTGGAAAATTTTAATTTTGAAGCTGACTGTATCACTATATTTGGATTCTGGTGCAGCTCTCTGCCTCCTATGTGGACTTTAAATGTTGTCCACCTTTAAATGCATGGTCCAGAAATATAATTCTAGGTTAACTGGAAATGGCAAATTAAGGGTAAATGTGTCTGTGATGGACAGTAATTTGAGTAAAAGCACACACACTTGAAGGGACTGGCAGGTTCTGACCTGACAATATTCTGAAACATGTTTTTTAAACCATCACTTAATTAGTAGGTCATTCTCCCTGTAAAATAAAGAAAAATACCTTAAAATCTTATGCAGGGACTACAGAACATAATGGCAGAATTTCAGGTGTGGACCGGACACTAGTTAAATCAGACAGGCAGCACCTTCAAAATAAATCCCCAAGGGGAAATTCACCTGCTTGAGTATAAATACAAATCATGTGTTAAACAGGAATGACAAAATGCTACCCAATACAAGTTCAAGACCCAGTACAACACACACAAAGTACACTGTATGTATGTATGCATTACTATGTTAACTGATTGATGTGTAATGACCTAAAAATGGTGTTCTAATACCTAGATGTGTTCTGTTGTAATAGTAATGATAGGAAGAAGTAGTATACAGTCAGAAAGCAACAAAGAGCTGTAAGTGTGCCTTTTAGAACATGGTGGTGGAATGACTTAAGATGCAACTGGCCAACACATTATGGAGTATGGGAGGCATTAGTCTTTACTGCCAAGATCTACTTATTGAGATACCTAGCACCTCAGAGCTGGAGTTAATGCCACATAGGATGACAGTGTTTACTGGTCACTATGGACAAGCAGAAGATTCCCCACAGCTTTTCAAAGATATAAAAAAATCAGTTCCTCCTTAATGAATAGAACGTTATGGCACGTTTTGTACAGCAGGTCTTTTTTTATTATTTTTTTTATTTTATTAATTTTATTGCAATCCATACAAAGCAATCAAGTTTTTACAAAAAGAAAAGTTGAGCTAAGAACAGATCAATCCCCACCCCTGAGAGAGAGAGCAAGCCGAACGGCGTTGATTTAAGGCTTGTAAACACACCTAAATTAATAAGTTCTCTGTGCTTCATGAACTTATATTAAAATATTACTGATTAGATCCTGCCATGTTTTGAAAAAAGTCTGTACGGATCTTCTAACTGAGTATTTGATTTTTTCCAATTTCAAATAATATAACACATCGGTTTCCCACTGACTTAAAAGAGGAGAGTTTGGGTTCTTCCAGTTTATCAGAATAAGTCAGCATGCCAAAAGTGTAGTGAATGCAATCACAATTTGTTTGTCCTTCTCCACTTTAAGCCCCTCTAGAAGAACCCCAAACACAGCTGTTAATGGGTTAGGAGGGATTGTGAGTCCAAGGCTGTCTGAGAGGTAATTAAAAATTTTTGTCCAGAATAATGTTAATTTGGTGCAGGCCCAGAACATGTGACCCAGTGAGGCTAGGACTTGGTTGCAACGTTCGCAGGTTGGATCGTGCCCTGGAAACATTTTGGAGAGTTTTAGTCGAGACAGATGTGCTCAATATATAATTTTAAGTTGTATAATTGTATGCTTTGCGCATATGGAGCTCGAGTGAATTCTCTGCATTGCTACTTTCCACTCCTTTTCTGATATATTAATTGAGAGATCTTTTTCCCAGTGTCCTCTTGGATCTTTGAAAGGGAGGGATTGTAAAATGATTTTATATATTGTAGAGATGGAGTCTAAGTCCTTGAGATTGAGCAATATTTTTTCCAGCATGGATGAGGGTGCAAGATGAGGAAAATCTGGAAGGTTCTGTTTAACAAAGTTCCTGATTTGAAGATAGTGAAAGAAATGTGTAGCTGGAATGTTAAATTTGGAATGTAATTGTTCATAGGATGCAAAGACGTTGTCTATATAAAGACCTCTAAGCAAGTTAATTACAATTTTTTTCCAGATATTAAAAACTGCATATGTTTGTGAAGGTTGAAAGAGGTGGTTCTCTTGCAGAGGTGCCACAGATAGAAGCTTCTCCGTCTTAAAATGCTTTCTACATTGGTTCCAGATTCTAAGTGAGTGGCGCACAATTGGGTTATTTGTATATTGCCGATAACATGTGTTTATTGGAGCACAGAGCAAGGAATACAAAGAAGTACTGCAGGATTTCAAGGAATACAAAGAAGTACTGCATGATTTTACTTCTATTGCAGTCCAAGCCTGTGTATGTTCTTCTATTTGTGTCCAGGATCTTAAGGCCTGTATATTTGCTACCCAGTAACAATGGGAGTTAGGTAGAGCCATGCCGCCTTCTGTCTTTGTAGGGTCGCTCTTTTGATGCGTGGATGTTTTGAATTCCAAATAAATGAGGTTATTGTTGAATCTAATTGCCTAAAGAATGATTTATTAATGTATATTGGAATGTTTTGAAATAAAAAAAGGAGCTTAGGAAGAATATTCATCTTAACAGTGTTAATTCTTCCAGCTAGTGTGAGATGAAGGGTTGACCATCTATGCAAGTCTTGTTTAATTTTTTCCATGCAGACGGTGAAATTTTGTTGATATAGAGCTTTATGTTTACTTGTGATATTTACCCCTAGGTATTTAAACTGTTCTGCAATGATAAAAGATAGGGTATCTAATCTAATATTATATGCTTGAGAATTCACTGGAAAGAGTACACTTTTATTGAGATTAGTTCTGAGACCAGAGATCTTTTGAAATTCTGTGAGTGCTGTTAAGACTGCAGGCCCAGAATTTTCTGGGTCCGATATACGAGGTGTGGCAGAAAAGTAATGAGACTGGCAACACTGCAAGCGATCTGGCAAAGCTGCACTGTTGTCCTTGATAGAGCATGTGTATCAGTACCCTCCCATAGCTCAGTGCGAGTTTCAACTCCTTCCGTTAACTACGTGATTTTTGTGACTGCTATTAGCAAAGTTGTGTTTTTGGTTGTGCGTCACGCAAAATGGAACAGCAGAATTTGGAGCAACGTTGTGCCATTAAATTTTGTGTTAAGCTTGGAGAATTGGCAAGTGTGACTTTGAAAAGTTAAAACAGGCCTATGGGGAACATTCTTTATCCTGAGCTCAAGTTTTTCAGGGAGGCCTTCAACTTCGAAAACCAATGAAAACATCGATCGTGTAAACACTCTTGTGAGATCAGACCGTCATTTAACATTAAGAATGTTGAGTGAACAATTAAATTTGAACAGATTTACCGTTCATCAAATTTTGACTGAACATTTGCACATGCGAAAGGTCTGTGCCAAAATGGTGCCCAAAAACCTCACAATTGAGCAGAAGGACAATCGAAAAAACGCATTCCTGTGGTTCCCCAGCCCCCTTATTCACCTGATCTCAGTCCGTGTGACTTTTTCCTATTTCCTAAACTGAAAAATGTCCTCAAAGGACGTCATTTCGGGACTTTAGAAAACATCCAAAAGAGTGTAACGGACATGCTGAAGACCATACCGGTTGAAGACTTCCAGCGCTGCTGCCAACAGTGGGAACAACGTCTCCATCGGTGTGTAGCTGCCCAAGGGAAACTACTTTGAAGGGGATAACATTGATGTTTGAAAAAAATAAAAACTTTGGTAAATAAAAAATCAGTCTCATTACTTTTCTGCCACACCTCGTATACAATACCATATCATCTGCATATAATGAGATTTTCTGTTCCAGTCCTTCTCTGCTAATCCCCCTTATCTGATCAGTATTTCGACAATGTATTGCCAGTGGTTCAATGGCAATCGCAAACAGCAGCGGTGACAAGGGGCATCCTTGTCTAGTGCCACGTTCTAGTTTAAAGTAGTCTGAGCAAATGTTATTGATGCAAACTGAAGCTTCTGGGTTAGTATACAGTAAGTTAATCCATGCACAAATGTTCGGGCCAAACCCAAACTTCTCCAATGTAGTAAAAAGGTATTTCCATTCAATCATGTCAATGCTTTTCTGCATCCAATGATAATAATATTTCTGGGGTGTTTGATTTAGTTGGTGAGTATATTACATTAAACAGGCGTCGAAGATTTGAAGATAAGTGTCGGCCCCTAATAAATCCAGTTTGGTCTTGTGATATTACCGAGGGAAGCACTTTCTCCATCCTTCTAGCTATGATTTTAGAGAGTATTTTAACGTTGTTGTTATTCAGAAGTGAAATTGGTCTGTATGATGCACATTGTAATAAGTCCTTATTTTGTTTTGGGAAAACAGTGATTAATGCTTGGCGAAAGGTTTGTGGAAGAGATTGGTTATCTCTGGCTTCTGTAAATGTTGCTAATAGGAGGGAGCTAGCTGAGCGGAGAATTTCTTGTAAAATTCTGCAGGGTAGCCATCAGGGCCTGCTGCTTTCCCACCTTGGAGTGACTTTATAGCATCTAGTAATTCTGATAATGCCAGAGGTTTATCAAGTTCCTCCACACTAAAAGCGTCTATTTGTGGTATCTGTAATGTATCCAGAAATGCATTAGATTGTGTATTGTCTTCTTTAAACTCAGTAGTATATAGGGATTTATAGTAGTCTCTGAAAGTGTGCATTATATTTTTGTGTTCGATGATTTTATCTCCGTTCATGTTGGTGATTACGAGATTGTGTTGCACTTCTTGCTTGTGAATTTGTTGAGCTAAAAGCTTATTAGCTTTCTCTCCATGTTCATAGTAATGATGTCTGGATTTGTAGATTAGTTGTTCAGTTTCTTTAGTTGTCAAGAGGTTTAATTCTGAATGTAGAGCCTGCCTCCTCCTATGTAGAGTCTCGCTTGGTAGTCTGGCATGTTCTTCATCTATTTTAGTAATTTGCTTTTTATCTCTGCTACTTTCTTGGCTTCGGATTTATTTCTGTGGGAAAGATATGAGATAATCTGTCCTCTTAAGAAGGCCTTAAGAGTTTCCCAGAGTATTCCTGCAGAGATCTCGGGTGATGTATTTGTCTCTAGAAAGAATTTGATTTGTTTGGATATAAATTCATACAATTCTCGTCAGCTAATAGAAGCGGGTTGAGGCCATCTGGGGTGAGTGTATGGGGCTTAGTAATTTTAGCTCCAAGATCATAGGTGCATGGTCAGAAATAACAATAGCATCGTATTTGCAAGATTTAATCTTAGGCAAGAAGTTATTGTCTATAAAGAAGTAATCAATCCTTGAGTAGCAATGATGTACTGGTGAGTAGAAAGAATATGTTTCTTGAATTTGGGTTTAAAACCTCCAGGGTCTGATAAGTTGTGATCAGTTATAAACTTTGTAATTATCTTTGCGGTGTTAGATGCGTTCCCCTGTGGAGGAAGTCCTATCTAAAAGTGGATTTAGAACACAATTAAAGTCCCCAGCCATTATAACTTTATGAGTGTTCAGATTGGGAATGGATGCAAATAAATTTTGTATAAATTCCTTATCATCAACATTAGGTGCATAAACATTTATCAAAATCATTTTACAGTTAGATAAGTCTCCCATGACCATTACATATCTCCCTTCAGGATCCAATACTACATCTGATGCTACAAATGGTACTGTTCTATGTATGAGAATTCCCACACCTCTAGTTTTCTTTAAAACTAGAATGGAACATTTGGCCAGTCCAGTCTTTTGCAGCGGAACTGATCCTTGCTTATTAAGTGGGTTTCCTGTAAAAATACTATTTTAGCATTTAGACCTGTTAGGTGAGAGAGTACTTTCTTTCTCTTTAATTCGTGATTCAGGCCTTTAACATTCCAGCTTACGAAGTTAACTGTCCCATCATGGAGACACTGATTCTGAGTTTTTGATGTCATTTTATAGTCTTAACTGGAAGTGAGACAGCTTTGCCTTAATTTCCTATTTCCCCTAGAGTTGTTGCCATGCAGCTTATTATTATATTGGTAGTTATAATTATAAAGATTAATAGGATAGATTAGGTATAGATCAAGCCTGCTCTCTTTCCCTCCCCCCCCTCCCTTCTTGCCTCCCCAAGTGAGGCTAAAACCCACTTCACACAGTCCCAGTCCTCTGACATACCCAGAGACAGAGCACGTCCAAAGCAAAACAAGCCCCAATGCAGCAGTGCTTTAGGGTTAAAAGATAGAGATATCTATTACCAATATAGTCTTTAAAAAAAAAAATTTTGCACTTAAAATATATATATAGTCTTCAGCAATTTTAGTGCATTAAGATGATACACCCAGATAATAAACCCGGGATGGTGTTAAAAATGTATCCAGAATAAGCATAATAAGTCTTAATGCAGTAATAGCAATAACAATAAACCAAGGGTATGATATTGAACAGTCTCAAAAAAAAAAGAGAAAAAAGAAAAAGTAATAAAACATAAACAGATAGCGCCCTAGTAATACTAAGTAATAATGAGAATATATGAGAATATATGCTGATAAAAACCCATATTTTAAAACGAATAGATCAAACAGTAGATTATTAATCCTTGCTTTATCATTAACCGCCATTACTCACTATTATGTATCAGAATAGTCCCAGGATCAGCTTTCTTAATTCCTTTTCTGCTTCTTCCTTGCTAGCGAAGACATAGAATTGACCCTGCCATTCCACTTTCAGTTTTGCTGGATACAAGAGGATGTATTTGACGCTGGGTTGCCGTAACCGCTTTTTAATGTTGTAGAAGGCTGCGCGTTTAGTAGCTGATGCTGGAGAGAAGTCAGGGAAGATACTGTCATGGATGCCAGGGGCAACCACCCGGCTGGGACGCCGTGAGGGACCGGATGTGGGTCTGTGTACACCCTAGATCACGTGGGGGCCGCCTTCCTGGTTGCTTTTGGAGCCACGAGTTGAGGGCATGGAAGCCCCACCCTGCAGGGGCTCGTGGTCACCGCTAGAAGGCGCCCAATGCCTTGGGGACCTGTTACCTCAGCACTTCTGCCACACCAGGAAGTGCTGGGGGGAAGATTTAAGAGGACACTCGGAGAGCTGCCAGGAGAACAGCCGGCACTTCCGCCACTCTGGGGCATGGCCAACGAAGGAGTGTCGGGAATCACCTGGAGCTCATCCGGGAGAATATAAAGGGGCCGTCTCCCTTCATTCACGGCTGGAGTCGGGTGGAAGCAGGACGATGCAGAAGAGGTGTGGAGGTGGCCCAAAGAAAGGCATTTTGTGGCCAGGACTGCGTGTTGGGGTATTTGTACACAAGACTGGATCTGAGTGACCATTAACTATTGTAAATAATTGTAAATAATAAACGTGTGGTGGTGATGAATAACATGTCCGCCTGTCTGTGTCCGGGTCGGCTCCACAATACGAATGTGGTTATTTTCATATATGATATCTTCCTTGTTTCTGAAGAGTGCCATCATCTCTAGCTTAAATGTTAATCGTTGAAAACGAACTATGAAAGATTTTTGTTCTGGGTCTAGCGTTTGCTTGTTGCAACTCCTGTTTCAATTCCAGCAAGTCCTGTTTCAATTCCTGTTTCAGTCTCTCATGTGCCTTTGCCCTTGCTTTCTCATTTGCCTTCTCGGTTTTCTTAATATCTTGTATGAGCTCAGCGAACATCACCTGCAGTTTTGACATTTCAATTGTGCTTTCTTGTACTGTAGGTGAAGCGTCAGGCTCTACTATAGCCAGTGTCCCCGCTATTTCCGGCTCGCATGGAGTAATTGAGATCACGGACTGTAAGGCCTTTTCCAGTTTCAGGTGTTCTTCTCCGATTGGCGAGCTGTCGAGATCTGCACTCACGATCGTACATTCGCTCCCCTTTTCACTCACAGCTGGCGACGATGTAGCGGACCTTGGTCCGGAGGAGTCTGTACTTTCGCCCATCTGATCCAGGTCTCTCTCTGAAAGGCCGTATCTTGAGCTAAGGCTTGCTAATCTTAGCTTGGGTGCAGCTTTAGTTTTCGATTCTTTCGGACGCCCTTTCTTGTTGGCCATATTTATATATGTTTACATATATACTGTAGCAGTCTCCTTGGGTTGAATAGATACAGGATATCTCAGGATAATAAGCAAATAATATGAAAAATAACACCGCTGCTAGCGGAGCTCCACTTCAAAAGTCCATGTCTCGTATCGGACGAGACCAACAGCAGGTCTTTATTGTCCTCCAAATCCAGTCTACTGAACTCCAGAAAGTTATAAAACTACAAGATCTCCTTCTGCTCCACCATTATAGTCCCTGAGGGCAGGGGCTTCCTGATTTGCCAGAAGTCTACCATAATCCCTTTGTCTTGGTCGTGTTCAATGGTAATGTTCTCCATGCACCACATTTCAGTTCTGTGCCTCAACTTCTGTAGATGGCATAAACAGGACAGGTTCCTGGGGTGCTCCTACATTATTAAGAACTGTAAATAACCTGAGGATAGTTAGGTATTTTGACCTAATCCGTTTGCCATACCTGAGTATATATCTATATACGTTTGTGTGTTATATACATCATTTTGTTCTATTGAGTCTCGGCATATAAGTTCGCTGTTCCTTTATTAAAGCCAAGTTAACTAAAACAACTGCTTCATCATTATTATACTGGTGATTATAAAACATGGTGTCAGAAGGGATTGAACACGTACTTCGTAGTTAACGATATTTATTTTTTTTTCTCGTCTCAAGTCTATTTTGTGGGTGCATTTTGTCTCCGGAATACAGCGGACATGGCGGAAGGATTCAGAAGGCCTGACACGCTTGTTTTCGATGGCAATGTTGCTGAAAATTGGCGCATTTTTGAACAAGAATATGACATTTTTATAGCGGCGGCACACTCTGACAAGCCAGCGCGCACACAAGCCTACATATTGCTAAATTTAGCAGGCCCTGAAGCTATACAACGGGAGCGGTCTTTTGTTTACGCGCCAGAAGTAAGAGAGCCCGGCGATGGAGGACGAGTCCTTATTCCTGCAGAATCGAAGGAGGATCCTGAGTGCCTAAAAAGGAAATTCAGAGAGGTGTGCAGCCCACTAACCAACGTTACTATGGAAAGACACAAGTTCAACACACGGAATCAGAGGACTGGCGAGACTATTGAATCCTATGTAAGTGATTTACGGATTAAAGCAAAAAGCTGTAGATTTGGTGATTTGAGTGAAGAATTAATACAAGACAGACTAGTTTGTGGCATTAACAATGACAATTTAAGGAAAGTGCTACTGCGTGATAGTGATTTAACGTTAGCGAAAGCCATATCTGTCTGCCAGATTCATGAGATGACTGAAGAGCATAATAAAATGCTTGCTTTTCCTCAACAATCCGTGACAAATGTTGAAGTGCTCCAGCCTAAATTTACAAGAACGTATAGAGGAGATAAGATGAAAATACAAGGAGACAGGTTTGAAACACAGCAACTCACTAACTGTAATAACTGTGGGGGAGCTCATGCTGCAAGAAAGAGTAAATGTCCAGCTTTTGGGCAGCAGTGTCATGCATGCAAAAAGTGGAATCACTTTAGAAAAATGTGCAGAGCCATTCAGCCTACTCAAAATGCAAGACACAGACAGTCAGTTTATCATGTAGAACCAGACCAAGCCTACGACAGCGGAAATGACACATTCCACGTTGACGGAATAAATCTACAATATGCAATCCATGCGACTGATGTGCATATGAAACACAAAGAGGAAGTTTTTGTCACTGTGCAGATTAATGGGAATCCTATCGAGATGAAATTGGACACTGGTGCTAAATGTAATGTACTTTCCAAGAAAACAGTTAATTTTATAAGAGCAGGTAAACAAATAAAAGTGCACTCCAAGTCCGTTAACTTAGTAGCATTTGGAGGCAGCAAGATTCAAACTTCTGGTGTAATTAAGCTGCGGTGTTTTCTGCATGGACAGTCACATGTGCTATTATTCTTTGTTATTAATGAAGATGTTCAGCCAATACTGGGACTAAATGCGTGCAGAGAAATGGGACTCGTATCATTCAGCAATGACGTTCACCAACTGAGCATGTCTGCAGATGACTTATCACAACAGCTTATCACAGAATACAGCGACTTGTTTTCGAAAGAGCTTGGAAAGTTACCAGTCACCTATCGTATGACATTGAATCCAGATGTGAAACCAGTAGTTCACCCAGCAAATCGCATCCCCTTGGCCATGAAAGACAGAGTCAAGGCAGAGTTGGACAGGATGGAGAAATTAGGCGTCATTATTCCCGTCTCAGAGCCGACTGACTGGGTATCTTCTATGGTAGCCACCAACAAGAAAGGTAAAGATGAAACCAGGATATGCATAAATCCTCGAGATTTAAACACAGCTCTGAAAAGACCACACCATCCTATGCGAACAGTAGAAGAAGTGGCTGCATTAATGTCACATGCTACAGTATTTTCTGTTTTGGATGCTAAGAACTCTTTTTGGCAGATATCATTGGATAAGAAATCATCCATGCTAACCACTTTCAGCACTTGTTTTGGTCGTTATAGGTTCCTTAGAATGCCTTTTGGTCTTAACGCTGCCAGTGAAGTATTTCAGCGAGCCATGGAGCAGATATTTGCTGAGTATCCATGTGCTATCATTGTGGATGATATACTTATTGGTGGACAAACCATTAAAGAACACGACGACAACTTGAGAAAAGTCCTTAACCGTGCCAGAGAAGTAAATTTGCGACTAAACCCACTAAAGTGCAAATTCCGGCTGAATCAAGTCAATTATGTTGGACACATTTTCACAAGCGAAGGACTTAAAGCAGACCCTTCCAAAACAGCCGCAATCAAAGAGATGCCAGTTCCAACGGATGTCCAAGCCCTGCAGAGGTTTCTGGGGATGGTCAATTATCTTGGAAAATTCATTCCAAATTTCAGCCATTTAACAGCTCCTTTGAGACAACTCACACACAAGGACGCTGAGTGGATGTGGGACACACAGCATCAGACTGCGTCGAGGTACTTAAAAAGCACATGTCCAATCCACCTGTTTTGTCATATTATGATGTTAGCAAACCTGTGACACTAACATGCGATGCATCACAGTATGGTCTTGGTGCTGCTTGCTTACAGGATGGACAACCCATAGCGTATGCCTCACGTACTCTGACAGACACTGAAACCAGATATGCTCAGATAGAAAAAGAGCTACTGGCTGTTGTTTTTGCATGTACAAAGTTTCATGACTACATTTATGGCAAGCCTGTGATCGTAGAAACAGACCATCAGCCATTGGTCACCATACTAAAGAAACCTATTCACGTCGCACCAGCCAGATTACAGAGGATGTTATTAAGGCTCCAAAAATACAACATCACACTCACATATAAATGCGGAAAACAAATGTATCTGGCTGACACATTGTCTCGTGCTCCCAGCGGATCTACTTTCCAGCAATCTGAAGAAGAGGACAACTTTGATGTCATGACGGTGAGCTGCATTTCTTCTTCACGCCTGGAGGAGCTTAAAGGACACACAGCTAAGGATGAGACGCTGCAAGTGCTCAGCTCATTCATCAAACATGGTTGGCCACAACGACTCCACAACCTTCCCATGGCAATTCATCCATATTTTCCTTTCAGGGACGAGCTAACTGTGGATGATGGCATAATTCTTAAAGGTTCCAAAGCTGTGATCCCAAAATCATTGCAAAGAGATTATATCACCATTTTGCACAGAGGACATTGCGGTGTAGAAGCTACTAAGCGGAGAGCAAGGGGGATCGTTTACTGGCCGTTCATGTCAAAGACATTGAACAAACAATCACTTCTTGTTCAGTGTGCAACAGCATTAAACCTCACCAACAAAAAGAGCCACTTCATTTGCATAAAGTTCCAGATCTTCCTTGGTCAACTGTGGCTACAGATATTTTTGAGTGGAACTATCAGCAATACTTAGTAGTAGTCGACTCATACTCAGGCTGGTTTGAAATTGATCTGTTAAAGGATTTGACATCAGCAACAATTATTACGAAGCTGAAAAGACACTTCTCTGTTCACGGTGATCCACACACTCTGATTTCAGACAATGGAAGGCAGTTTACAAGCCAGCGTTTCAAAGACTTTGCTTCACAATGGGACTTTCACCATGTCACCAGCAGTCCAGAGTATCCTCAATCCAATGGACTTGCTGAAAGAGCAGTGCGCAGTGCTAAACAGTTAATGGAGAAGTCACACAGGGATGGTACTGACGTATTTCTAAACCTGCTGAATCTTAGGAATATTCCACGTGATGCGAACCTAGGTTCCCCTGCAGAACGACTTCTATCCAGGCAAACTCGAACTACACTTCCAATCACAACCAAGCTGCTTGAACCGCATAACCGTGAATCTAAAAGAGTGAAAGCCCAACTTCTCAACAACAGACTGACTCAGAAAGTATATTATGACAGATCCAGCAGACCACTTTCACCTCTTGAAGAAGGACAAGTAGTGAGGTTACAAACTACACAAGGTTATAACCGCACAGGTGTGGTGAGGGAACTCTGTAAAGAACCTAGATCCTACATGGTACAGTCACATGGGAACACTTACAGGAGGAATCGTAGACATATATTGCCTGTATCTGAGCCTGTTAATGTTCAAGAAGACACTGATCAGCATTATTATAATGGACTGCACGATGTTGGTCAAGACAATGATGTTAAACAGTTCAAAGACGACACTCATGTTGAGAGCTCTCCTGATGTTTCGCATTCTCCAAAATCTTCTAAAAGTGATGATGTTTACAGGACACGCTTTGGTCGTGTATGCAGACCAAATCCAAGATATAAGGATTAATTGAGTAATAGTTAAAACACAGAATTTGTTCAGGTTTGATATTTGATCCAACAGTAACTGATGTGTATGTTTAAGTTAAGTTTTGTTTGAGGTAATTTTTAGTAGTGATCATATTTTAATTCATACAGCGAAATAATATTTTGTCAAATTTATTTCTTCCATTTCCTTGTAAATTTAAATGTTCATAAGGACCAGTATTCGTCACCTTTAATGTTATAATTATTGTTATATAATATATATTAAACTTTATATCCAGTAGGGACGTACTAAAGAGGGGGGATGTAGATAACCTGAGGATAGTTAGGTATTTTGACCTAATCCGTTTGCCATACCTGAGTATATATCTATATACGTTTGTGTGTTATATACATCATTTTTGTTCTATTGAGTCTTGGCATATAAGTTCACTGTTCCTTTATTAAAGCCAAGTTAACTAAAACAACTGCTTCATCATTATTATACTGGTGATCATAAAACAAGAACCATCTCCAAAACACTAGAGACACACAAACTACCTCCTGTCAGTACATGATTTAGCACATTGTGGGCACTTGAAAATACTTCCAACAGTGTGCAGTCCCTGGAACCAAGAAGATGCTGTAGTCAATATTTAATTCATTTTCTCACTTCTATAGGCAGATAGCAAGATGTCTCCAGTAGTGTGATGAGTGTGTGCTGGAAGAGAAAGTAGTAAGAGCTAGAAAGAGTTACATAAGAGTGCCAAGCTAGCAGGCCACCCCACAGGTTTGTCCTAAGAAACCATTTGTCTGAAAAGAGGCCTTATGCTTTATTATGTTGAGGCTGATAACAGCATTTTAGTCATTAGGTTACTCTGCTTATCTCTTTTATTAATTAACTACACTAACCATATAATATGTTGATTAAGTGAAGCATCAGTGTCTAATTCTGATGTTGAAAATGCTTTAATGTTTGTTTAGACTAAGCAGTAATGAAAGAATACAGTAGAATACCTTGGAATATGTCAAAGGCGCATTTATACACATGAGAATGACATGACTGAGTTAAAGGAATCAAACTAAAGAGTTGCAAAAGATGCCATAACTATTTCTGCAACACCTCTGAAGTGTCTGATCCTGGAAGAGGATTTGTGACCCCTGGCTTACTCCACTGACCCCTCTGCCTTGTGCCGATCCCATTTTCTATTAACCTAAAGGACTCTAACAATCTCAAGATTTGTAAATTTCTAATGAGCACAACTCACTAGAAATACTGTACTTGAGATTATCAGCAGTGTTACCTTAACACATCAGCATCACTTCAGCCTTAAAATGTGTTTTGCTGACTTGGAACACCAAGCTCTTCTGTTTTCTGTGCTTCTTCTTTCAATCTCTAATGTTCAAAAAAATTAATAGCATGTACTGTAAGCAGTGTCTTATATATTGTAATCTTAGGCATATTTTTTCATTATGGTTTACATGGCAAATTAAATATTTTGTTCTGTCATTATATTTTAAAGCAAAGTTCTATTTTCATTGCTGTATAAAACAATGTGTAGTTTTTGAAGCCAGTTGTGATGACCAGTAGTTAGGTTAAAGCAGCACTTTTCTGTTCAACAGCCAATTTTTATGTATTGTGCTTTTCAAGAAAGTACCTAGTAGGGTGTTTTTGTTTTACTTCCATTCCAGAGATATTGTGCACTTTTATTTCGCAATAGAGCCATTATCTTATTTTTTAAATGTTAACATCAAGTCCATATTTATATTTGTTAGCCGTTATTTATGGCTCTTCTTTCCGTTTCTTTTTGCTTAATTGAGTACATGTACTTTCCGACAGCATATGAGTTGCTGAGTCTTAAATTGACAGGTTCTCGCCTGGGTAAACATAGATTGAAGATTAAATGTGTGACACAGAAACTAACTACTCTTCTGTTTCCACCTTTAGAATAGAGGAACACCCATAGGAAGAGATCTGACGTCACTTCTGGGAAAACACTTGAGATTCTGCCTCTTACATTCACACGACTACGGTATATAATTTGAAACTTTACCAGAAGGCTTCATTAAATCTGAAAACACCTGACCAAGGGGTTAGACCTCAAGGGAGCTAGTGGCTTGAACCATGGCAGAGATAAGACGAAATTGCTTATTTTGGATATTGGAGTCTAGATTGTTTCTCCTTTTCCTTTTGGGCATTAAATAGGGCATCCTTTGGAACTCCCAGAGTTTTGCATCCCTTGCTTCAAATATTCTCAACTACTACTACCTCCATAGTATGTTCCAAACTGTGCCCGCCTTTTAAAATGGTAGCATACACAGCAAAAACATTAAAAAATTAAATTTTAACATCACCTCTTGAGACTAGATAAAAAGAGTTTATGAAAATATTTCCAAAAGTGTGTAGCTCCTGGACCCAAGATGATGCTATAGTCAATATTTAATAGTAACCTTTCATTTTCTCACTCCTGTATGCAGGTAGCAAGATATCTGCAGTAGTGTCATGAGTGTGTGCTGGTAGATAATGTAGTAAGAGCTGAAGGAGTTATGTAAGGGTGCCAAATAAGCTGTCCATCCTCAGGTTTACCCTGCAAAACCATTTGTTTGAAAGTAGCTTTTATTGTTTATTCTGTTTGGTGCTGATAACAGAATTTTATTTATTAAATTTACTCCCTAATTAATCAAGTATAAAGTGTGTGGATGACACTGGAGAAGTCAAAAAACATGATCCTGATCTCAGTCCAAGTTTTTGCATTATAACGGTTTTGACTATACACATGTTGTAATGTGGGATTTTGCATATAACTTGATAAATGTTTTGTATGCCTTTATTTATAATTTAGGCAAACCAATGTAATTTAGAGGTATTCATGTTTGCCTTCCCCCCACCCCCCTTTTTACAACTGTCTCTTTGTAATTTTATGACAGGATTTAGGGGGATGTCTTAAACCAGTTTTCCCCCACACAAAGCCAAGTTAGCTTAACATATGGTCTTGGGGGGTTGAGGTGTTAAGATGTACTATTTCTCCCATTGGTCTGAGATATGGCTGTTTGGAATTGGCTTGTCTCAGAGGCCTTTAAGTACCATGATATCCTATTGGTTCTAGGAATTGGAGAGAACATCTATAAATGTACTTGCTCAACCACATTCTCTCTCTCTGACCCACATATGATGAAGAAGCATCTCTCTCTCTAACCAACATATGATGAAGAAGCATCTCTCTTGCTAACCTGTGATGATGAAGAAGCATCTCTCTTGCTAACCTGTGATGATGAAGACAACACATTGAAGAGCACAGCTCAGCAGCCATATTGAAGAGGCATGTGGCTGAAAGCTGAGCACCAATGATGCGTTAACTAGAGACAGTCTGTGTGCCACCTGAATTGCACATCACCATTTTATCAGGTTGTATGGTTGCCAATATTCAAATGTACTTTGCATTTTGTTATTATTTATGTATATTATCAGTAATACATTATTTTATGTGTGACTTAACTCCTGCTTGTCTTTTTACTACATCTATTTGCCTGAGGTTATAGATATAGAAGGGAAGGTGGGGAGAAGTTATATAGAATAATACCTTATATACAGTGGTAAGTCTGTGAGATTAGGTATTCTAAGGCTACATATTAATAATACAATAGGGGAAAGTAGAGCAATATATATATTACTCTACCAAGATAAAACAACACATAACAACTACAGAATATAAATATAAACCAACTTCAGAAGTAAACATTTATTTCAGCAGTTAATTTATAATAACTAAGATGAAAATGATAAAGCTTACAGTGCCTTAAAAGAGCAACCTCAAGTTTTGTGACAAGGATAAACAACTCTATACTACACTCAGTAAAATTAAACTTAAAGTTCTGCATACATGCACTCACTTTACAACACTAAAACAGCAAAGTATTATCTATGCAATAACCACAGTATTTGTATATATGTTAATGAAAAGGTTTCCTTAATGATACCGTTATGATATAAAAGTGCTATGTTAAGAGTGGGTTAGTGTCATTAAGGACTTCTAGTAGTTCTGATTTCAGGAACTGGCTACTGAGGATGCTGATCACATATCCACAGTGCTGTATTTTATGCTCTGCTGATTCCTTTACATGAGCCGTCAGCATTCTTGCCAGTGAAATTTTCTAACAGGCACGATGTTGAGAACTACTGATATGCATTATGTGCATGAGCACACCTGCTGTCGGCACACATATTTGAACTGATGAACATGAATTTGCCTGCAAGTATAACTTCACCAAGTTTGAAAACCTTGCGCTTTTTTTTTTTTTTTAAAATAACGCCTTTAAATGTGAAGAGTAAAATCACTTACCTTTTAAGCCTATTTTTTTCAATTCAGAGGAGCAAGGGCCAAAGCCTAAATCAGATGCTATTGGTACAGGGTCAGAACCAGCTTTGGACAGAGTGAAGAAAGAGTTCTATAAGGGTGTCAAGCTAGCTGTCCATCACTCAGGTTTGTCCTGCAAATCTACTTGTCTGAAGGAAGATCTTATTCTTTATTATGTTTGATGCTGATAACAGCATTTTAGTCATTCGGCTACTCTGCCTGTCAGCTTTGTAAAATAACTACACTGACCATATATGTAGATTAAGAGAAGTGCATAACTCTGATGTCTAAAAGGCCTCAATGTTTGTTTAGTGTGAACAATTACAATAAGTTACAATAAGGGCATACAGTACAATAGGTCTGAATGTGCTGATGGTACATTTATACACATGTGCCTGGTGGGACTAAGCAAAAGTAATGAGAGTAAAGAGCTATAAAAGATGACAGCAAACTAACGGTACTGTTTCCAAAACATCTCTGAAGTCTTTGATCCAGGACTAAGATCTGAGACGGCTGGCTTACTCCACTGACCTCTCTGCCCTCTTCTAATCCCACTCTCTACCAACCTAAGAGACTCTTAACAATTTCGAGAGTCAGGATTTTCTGATGACCATAGATCATTAGAAATTATGTACTTAATGCACTAGCATCACTTTGGAAGGTGTTTGGCTGGCTTGAAACACCAAGCTTTACTGTTTTCTGTGCTGCTTCTTATAGAATGTTCTTATCTAATGTTTAAAAAGATACCTATATATATGGTATATCCTATATAGTATACTCTTGTCATGTTTTTATTATGGTTTACATGTCAAATTAAATATTCTTTTCTGTCTCTAGGCATTTTTATTATTGTTATGGTCTATATGGCAAATTAAATATTCTGTTCTGTCTTTATATTGTAAAGTAAACGTCTACTTTTATTGCTATACAAGACAATCTGCAGTTATGAATCCTGCTGGGATGACCTGTGGTTAGGTAAAAGCAACTCTTTTCTGTTCACCAGCCAATTTTGGTGTATGGTGATTTTAAGGAAAGCACTGAGTGCTGTATTCTTTCTTTCTTTCTTTCTTTTTTGCTATTCTGCACCTTTTTGCATAGCAGACATTCTCTTGTTGTTTTTTTTTTTTTTTTTTTTAATTTTACCACTGAATGAACAGGTATATTTAAGCCATTACTCAAGGCTCTCCACTCTGTTTAATTTTGGTTAATGCAAGCCTGTGAGAGATACAGTACATTTGCTTTCAGACAGCATCTGAGGTGCTGAGTCTGAATCTAAGTGTACTGGGATTGCTTTCAGACTGCTTTATACACCTCCACTCTGTAGAATGAACACTTTATAAACCTCTTTAATACTAGAATGGTTCAGATGATTTTATATCTCTTTTATATACTTTGTATAAAAGTTCTCTCCCCTCCAAATTATCAAGTAATACATATTTTGAAAATTAACCTTACTTTTCCCATCATCTTACAAAGAAAAAAGATTATAATTTAACACAGATTCTTTCTAGCTCTTAGAATAATTTCAAATGGTGGTATAGGCACACCGTACCTCTTGGGGGTGTTAAAAGTACAAAAATATGAAGGTAGCAAGTATGAATACTGAAATGATCATGATATTTCCATTATCAATAAAATGGCAACAGACGTCTCCTCCAGAAACACTTGTGCAGCCAGTGGCTTTCAAATTTGCCTCATCAGATATTTTCAGGCCCCTTGATCATTCTGTGTTAGACAATGATGGATGAATATAATGATGATTCATTTATTCATTTCCTTGTCTTAATACAAGCTCAGTCTTATTATTAGATATTTCAGTGTCTATTAGTCTATCCATGAGGATTTTTAATTATAATTTTTAAAATTACACCTGAAAACTCAGTTGCTCTCTCTTGCATTTTAAATTGTCTAAATATATATTTATTTTACAGAAGCCTCTACCTGACCGTTCTTAACCTACCATACTGATCCACTCCACTGTGCCTTATATCGCTTTCAGTCTGTTTCCTTATATATGTATATGTTCTTATATGTCTATGTTGACCATTCTTCTTTATCATGGATTTTAAATTACATTCAATTGGACTGTGTAATGACAAAATGGTGCAATGGGGAGTGCCATGAGATGGAGCTGAAATGCTATACCCATTTATTATCTGTGTGAATTTTGCTCTTTGCCCCTGTGTTTGTATGCTTTTCCTTCTGTATCCTAATGTCCACAAATCCCTACAAAGAAGCAGCAAAACTCTGGTTGAAACCTTTCCAGGTTTTCATGTCATCATTCTGAATGCCACTTAATCCAATTCAAAGTTTCAGGGGGAGTAGCCTGAGCCTATCTCAGCAAAAATGCAAGGACAAATCCTAGACAGGGTTCCAGTCCATCACAGGACCCGCTTACAGGCATCCACACTCATAATCATACCCGCCCAAATTAGGGTCATCAATTAATCTGCCTTTAGGATGTGGAAGGAAAACACATAGATATACTGTAAGAACATGGAAAATCCACAAAAGTAGCAATCAGTAGTAGGACTCAAACCTACAACATTGACTCTAAGCACTGTTTTCTCATTGAATCATGCCATGATACGTCCCAGTTTACACATGTTGCACTGTGGTAACTGTTGGTAGTCAGCTGTGGACCTCCAATGTCTGGTTTATAAAGACCCTTGAAAAGAGCTTCTTATAGTGTGAGCTAATAGAAGAACTCTGATTCTCAGCTGCGCAGAGACTGTCTATAAGCAATGGCAATGGAGCACTTCTTGTTGACATCAGCTGATCTCTCTCACTCAGTGCGTAAGCTTGCTCTGCAACACCTCCATTACACTCCAACCATCCAGAGTGCAATCCTGCTGACTACGGCAAGAGTTTTATGATGGAATTAACACCATAATCAATCCCAGGTTACACATTTTATACTGTGGTAACTGCTGGTAGTCAGCTGCAAACCAGTGACATCTGTATTACAAAGGCCCTCAGAAGCAGTTTCTCTACAGCAAAAGTAATAAATGAAGTTCTATTCGCAGGTTCAGAGGGACTGCCTATAAGCACTGCAAAAGGGGTTCATTCTGGTGGTGTCTGCAGACTTCTGTCCCTTACTCAGCCCACACCTTTCTGCATAGCACCATCACAGTGTCATCCCCAGGGCACATGTGTTAGCTTAGCTGGACACTATTCATATATGCATATATGTGAAACTGACAGTTACTTTGTTCACGATTGGCTCATGTTATACACCTAGTGCTGACAGGAGAGGCTTTATCCCCTAATGCCTCAGTGATACGTATAGGAAGATTGTCTTTCCAATTGATGATTTCCTTTCATTCATTAAAACTTCCTTTGAAATATTTCAGAAAGAATATGAGGTTCATCCTTAACATAAATACAAATAATATTGATGTCTTAAAATGTAAGTAAAAAGCAAATGCCTGTCTTGGTATAAAAGTGAACAAAAAACAAGTAGCACAACTATGGCTGAAACCTTTCCAGTTCTTCAATTTACACAGCAGGGGTATGAAACTCACAGTATATAAATGGATGAAGCAGGAGTCAGAGACTGATATATCACTTTAAGTTTTTGTGTTGTGCCATTACTGGAGTGTTTTAAAAAAGCTAGCAAGATCCACAGCCCTTGGTGTTGCAGAACTCCTTAGAGAATGAAAAATACAGCAAAGGATCACCTATAGCCAAAGGCAAAACAAACTCACCATTAAGACTGAATAGCAATGATAAAGTAGAAATCCTCTAAACAAAGGTATTGTGGAGGAATATGCTTCCTATCTAGAATTAAAGGTCTTACAGAGAGCACAACACACTTCTGAGAGCAACACTGTCATGCAGAAGACAGTTTTGCTGGTTGAAAGGCCCTGAAAGCATGTATCATTATAAGCAGAAGAGCCCTTAGTCCACCTTGAAAGCACCCACACCAACTGAGACATTAATGCTGTTTTCATGTGCCATGGGACAGATAACAGATGGAAAATATGAGCTTCTCAGTGGGGAGTTTCACATGAAAGTCCTTCAAAGTGGTAGCTCCCAGTGAAACGATTGTTGCTCAGTTTTAACCATTGCTCTGTCACATCATTCAAAAATACAAATAAAAAAAACAACCAGGTTATCTAGAAAAATAATTTAATGGCTGAGATTCATTTGAAGTGATGCAATACCTACTACATTTATTATAATTATTGTTTTGTATGGACCAAATAACAAATCAACAGCAACCTAATTCTTACCCCAAAATGCAAAATAGGAAGTCCATGTAAGCAACAAGAAGAGTGAAGGTGAGACATCATAAGCATTAACTTCAATCTCTATGTTGAACAGGAAGGTAAGAATATGCCCAGATATATTTGTGGCATTTCATTACAAAAATCCTGAACGACTAAATACAAAATTATTATTTTCTCAGGATTTGCAGAGCAGATAGATATCTTTCACTTTTATTGTGACATGAATTTCAAAGTGTGTTAGAAGCACAAAGACACTGTTTGAACGGTAAAGATTTACATCGTACTAGGAAAGAGAATTAGCTATCCACTGTAAACATTTACAGATATAACATACGCTAAATAGTCGGAAGTGTGGATGGGCAGCTTTGGTCATTCCGCTATCTTTTACTTTACTGTGTTCATGTTCTCAATTTTTAATTTCAATGTGTATTTCTCTTGGAAGTTCTTTAGGATGTTTTATATTTTCACAACTTAAACTTTTCCACAGTACACATGGAAATGCAGATGAGTGTGGTCATACCATTCAAGCCTGTTTCTTATCTTAGATCAGCTTCCGCAGAGATGGATAACCAATTTTGAGTGCTGTTGATCAGAATTATTTTCATTTTTGTTTTTTAGATGGCAAGATGTGTAAGTATGTGAATTTCCCCTTGGGCTTAATAAAGTATCTATCTATCTAAGATAACACAAAATGTATGGGAACATAGTTGGTTATGAGCGCTGATGTCTGTTTAGAGTTTAGATGTTGTATGGTGGTTGTGTGAGATTTCCTTGGGGTCTGGCATTTAATACAGCCAGGGCTGTTGGGTGCATCAGCTTATCCTGGTTCCAGCCTCATTTTGTCACAACTTTAAACTGAACAGATGAATCAAGAAAATGGATGAATGTTTAAATAATTTAAAGCAGAGTTCTTCCCCATCTCACTCTATGTACCCAGACTTGAAGCATTTACTTTTGCTTTTAGAGTGGTATGCCACAGAGAACTACTCTAAGAAAAAAAAAAAGAAGTAACTGGAGAATAAATGGAGGCCGGTGGCACGGTGGCGCAGTGGTAGCGCTGCTGCCTCGCAGTTAGGACACCGGGGTTCGCTTCCCGGGTCCTCCCTGCGTGGAGTTTGCATGTTCTCCCTGTGTCTGTGTAGTTTTCCACCGGGCGCTCCGGTTTCCTCCCACAGTCCAAAGACATGCAGGTTAGGTGAACTGGCAATTGTAAATTGGCCCTGGTGTGTGTTTGTGTGTGTCCTGCAGTGGGTTGGCAAACTGCCCGGGATTGGTTCCTGCCTTGTGCCCTGTGTTGGCTGGGATTGGCTACAGCAGACCCCCGTGACCCTGTGTTTGGATTCAGCAGGTTGGAAAATGGATGGATGGATAAATGAAGGCCCACTGTTTTGACACAGTTAAATGATTTTAGTCATCTTTTCCCAAGCTACTTTATCCATGTTCACTATTGAGAGAATTGAAAGCCTGAACAAACCTTACATGGGATGTCAGGTCATTGCAATTTGCCCTCACTCACATTAAGCCAATTTAGCACCATGTTTTGAAGATGTGTGAAAAACCCCAACAGACATGGTTAAGACATGAGCCAAGATTCAAGCCCACTCTCCTGGAGCTTTCAGACAGATGCCATAAAATTGAAAGTCAATTAACTTCCATTTAGTTACCAGTAATTATTATTATTTTCTGAAAATGTACAGCAAGAAATAACACAGATTTATAAATAAACAGTAATGATAAAGTAAAAAAAACAGCACATTTACAGATATAAGCACGCATATTTGTGTCAATGAAAAGTGATAGGGTAGTAAAAAGAAATATCAGTGTAGCGTATATGTTTGAAACATACTGTATATTCTTTAAATAAAGACAAATGTAATAATATATTAGAAATAAGGTAAAAAAAAATGGACGGCTGGTAGCAGAACAGAGGAGCACAAAACCTCCAGTAAGCAACATTATTAAAGATAGTGGAGTGTTCCATGGTTCTTTGGAATATAAGGAAAATCACCATGAAGGCTTGGTTCTGGCATTGCAATCAATGCCCATTACAACCTAAAATTAGAATATTTTGTGGCAGACGGCTGGGGACCCTACCCAGTCAGGACACCCGGAAGGACCAAGAGAGGGACAATACCTCCCCTGGACCACGAGAGGGCAGCCACCCTGGTCTACATGGGGGCAACGGGAACAGAGCTGGGTAGTTCATCCCTGTTGTGGACCGTGGCTACCGCCAGGGGGCGACCAGAGGATTAAGGAGCCCTGAAATACAGCACTTCCATCAAAACTGGAAGTGCTGCTAGAAGTACAGTAATTCCAGGAACACCCAGGGTGCTCATACGGCACTTCCACTACACCAGGAAGTGCCATCAGAAGACTATCAGGAAGCACCTGGAGCACATCTGGGACATTATAAAGGAGGCCGGTTCACTCCAGTAGAGGAGCTGGAGTCGGGAGAAAGGATACAAAGTTTGAGAGGGGAGGAGTGAGGGCGATAAAGGTTAGAGGCTGTGCAGTGCATTGTGTGGTGTATCACAAAGGAAGAATAAAAAGTGTGTTTTGGATATTGGTGTTGTGTCTGCTGTGTACATGGATGCTGTTTACCACAATGTACATTCAAAAATAGACAGTTGCATGTGATTTCTGACTGAATTAGGCCAACTAGTAATGTCTACACACCCATAACTGTGGTGTTATCATGTAACAATTTGATTCCATGTCTCCCACTGTTTATAATAAAGGTGCTAAGGCACTCAGATATTTCATTCCTTGATCAAGGTGGCAAATTCCACAGTATGACATAGCATGATAGCAATGGGAATAAATATTGCAATAAACTGATACTGGTCTATTTTTGGAAAACCTCAATGTAAAAAAGTGTCCAGCATAACAGTGAGTGTCCTGTTATTCCCCAAATATGAGGCACATATTTCTCTTCGCTCTATTAAATGCACAAAATCTGCAAATATGGGGCACATATCTATCTACTCTCTGAACTACAGAATATTGGGCTACATACACTGTAAGAGCACCACCCTCAATTGCTAGAGATGATTGTACAATGACGTGTCAAGTATCAGTATGCACCCTGGCAACACAGCTTCGTTTCCTTTCTCTCAAAGGCCCTCTTCTGTGTTTGTTATGTTAACCTGCTCTACAGATTCTTAGTATATTTAGGATACACATAGACAGTAAAACCAATTAAGAATAAATTATAATAAATATTTTTAAAATAAGATTTTTTTTTTCACTGATGTCATTTTATTTATTTTTTATTTGCCATCAACACCTGATCAAAATACTGTGCAGTCACCGGTGAAGGTTGAATGGATGTCGATATTTCAGCTTTTGACGACCCCTCTGCATCAAATCTTTTGACACAAAGCTTAAAAAAACAATAGGGAGTACATGGGTAGAATGGCCAATGGGGGCTAGGCAGTCTTTTGGAACCCCTGCAGATTTTTTTTTCTCCGCTGGAGTTGTTTTAACTTTTTCTGTCCTCCCTGCCTACCAGACCACTGCATCGGACCTAACATTAGAAAACTGAAAACAGTTTTGAAACTGTGCTATAGACATAAAATGTTACTCTTGTTGATTGATTCATTCTCTTTGAACCTGTTCATTTCAGAACTGCAGTGCATACTATTGATATTTTATTTTTTATCTTTTAAGTTTTAAGTACAATCTCTACATAATGTCTTTCACAAACTAAGCTGGACATGAAACAGATGTATTCTTAACTGTATACCTAATGTTCTGATTCATTTCATGCATGTTAAACTGCTTGTCTATTGAGCACGTCTACATTTCAAGCCTAGGTAGTCTTTAAAAGTTAAAGGTGTGTAGTGCAGAAAAGCTACCAACCATATTAAAACTGCATAAGGTTTTGCACTCAGAATGGGAGATTGTGAATGACAAGATAAAAGCTCAGATAAACAGAACAAGCATGCATTAGAATATTTTTCTCTGCCATGTAGGATTCACTTATCAAGCTTGTCTTATCATTTTGCAGTGTGGGGATTTTTTCTCTCGCTTTCAGTTCAATATCAGCTCTCTCCTTGTTCCCAAGTACATGATACAGAGAGTTTAAGTGGTGTGATTTCATTACTTCTGCCTCCTGTCTAGAATAATGGCTTCTCTTTGGGGGAGAAGGTTGGGGGGAGTAACAACACTTGCAGCATGTCAATTGGGTTTTAAAGCAGAACACATATAAGCAGGATTTGTTTCATAATCACAGAATTTTTTTAACAGATTTTTTTTTAGGAAAGGGGTTAAAGCAGAATTAAGATGCTATATGACACAAAAGAAGCTTAACATAATAATAATAATAATAATAATAATAATAATAATAATAATAATGCTTACATTTATATAGTGCATTTCTCAGTTCTCAAGGCACTTTCATAGTGAGTGGTGTGGTATATGGCCGGCTTGTCATCCCGGCCAATACCCCCAGGCCACCAGATGGAGCCCTCCCTGCAGTGTGGAGGTGCCCCGAAGACTAGCAGGGAGTCATGGACTATGTAGTTTTTATACACGACCCTGCTGGGTACCACAAGGGCCGCAAGAGGGAGCTGCAGGAAGGACTGAAGAATCATTTATGCCCTATAACCCGGAAGTGCGTCATAGGAAGAGCGACAACAGAAGTGCATGGGTGATGAAAAGGACTTGTACCTGACCCGGAAGTGATAAAGAATCACATGGACTGAGGATTGGGAATACTTCCGGCTCAGGGAGAATAAAAGGATTGTGGAAGCTCCCAGATGGCGAGCTGAGCTGGGTGGAAGGGTAGCAACGCATCTGGGAGTGGAGGATTGTTTATTGTGTTTATTATTGATTTGTTTATGAGTATAGTGGAGGAGAGGGTGATTTGTGCACTGTGGCATTTAAATAAAGTCATCATTTGGACTTTTATCTGGTGTCTGGAGTCTTGGACAGGGGTTCAAGGGAGCGATACAGTCCCAATCTGTCACAGTGGTGTAGTCGGGCAGGATACTCTAGCGTCTAGTGCAGAGGACCTGTTTACAAATTTTCTGTGGGCAGAGAACCCCGAGAAGACAACGGCATCAGGACTCACCACAACATCGCCAGAACCCGAAGTTTCCAAGTCTGGAATGGGGAAGAAGAAGGGCAAGCAGAGCGACAACGCCAGCGGGAGGGCCATGTTTGCAATGGGCGACGCTCGGGAGTCACGGAGCGGCCTTACAAGTCTGTAGAAACCTCCAGGGACCAACGATCATGCTGAGGTATGTGCCGGGAACGTCATCGACAACTCGTTTATAATAACACACTTTGTCCCGTGCATGCACCTCGGAGATGATCACCTGGAGGCTCCGCGGGAGAAAGGAGTCTGTCCCGGAGACGATGGCACGCTCCTGTTCAAGCCAGGGCACATGGGAGAAGACTTCCGCATTACGGAAGCCGGCGAGGGACACGGCAACAACCCCGGTACTTTCTGGGAAGGAGGAGGTCCGCATCCCACTGTTTGCGCCTTCGAACTCGAAGATACGGACTTGGACTTTCCGAAGGGGAAGGGGGAGGCGAGCGAAGCACCCCTCACCCCGAAAAAAGGTAAGGAGGGTCGGGAAATGGCTGATCGGGATGTTGGTAAATTAACAAAGACAGACCGCAGACCGCCGAAGGAGGCGACCCGACCCTCGACCAAAAGAAACTCCAAATCCAGGCAGGCTCCACGAGACCCGTCAGAGCACGTACCAGAAGCAGGCGTGCTTATTGGCTCTCGGCCGGCAGGTAAGGCAAAGGAGGAAATAAGCCTACCGCCGGTCGAATTAATTAACTCTTTGGACTTAATCAAGTCCGTAAGTAGTTTCTTGCAGCCAAAGCGCCGTTGAAGAAGGTGAGGAGTTACATGCGGCGATTTGGTGGAGAGCCTCCCGTAATACATGATGTTGTGGTACAGGTTAGTCAAGCCGGTACCGTAAAGAATGAAATAGGGACGCAGTGTGATCCAGGACCGGTTTTAATGAATAGTGGGTGACAGTACACAGCGTGCCCTACAAGAGAGGCCGAAATGATAACCAAGTGGTCGGGGGAGGGACAGATCAATCCGGAACAGCTGATTGGTGCTGGCTTTCGGTGAAAGGTGGCCCTAAAAACGCCGCCACCGGTCATTTCTAAAACTAAAAGGGTGCAGACAGTAAAGGGTCTCTCTTTATCTCATAGAGAGACCCGGACTGTGGACAAGCCCCAGATGAAACAGGAGATCACTAAAGTAAAACAGGGGTCTCCTGACAGTGTGCAGCTACTTCAACCACCACTAATGTATAGCATCCACCTGGATGATGCGACAGCAGCCATCTTTGCGCCAGTACAATCACCACACATTAGCTATTAGATGGTGAAGGGGTGACAGATAGTTGCCACTTAGAGACAGAGGATAATTAGGGGGACAGAATGACCAGGCGGTGTTGGGCAATTTAGCCAGGACATTGGGATACAACCAACTCTTTATAAAGGATGCCCAGGGATCTTTTATGACCAGAAAGAGTCAGGACCTTAGTTTTAGATCTCATCTGAAGGATGGCACCATTTTCAAAGCACAGTGTCTTTGTCACTGCACTCGGGCATTGACATGGTTAGCAACCCCTACTGGCCTCACCAACACCTCTTCCAGCAACAATCCAAGCTTCTCCTAGATGGTCTCCTATCCAAGTACTGGCTGGGCCCAAGCATGCTTAGCTTCAAATGGATTACCTGTTCTGAAGTGTATATGGTATGGCACAGTTTCAAACTTAGAAATAAAAATATTAGCTAAAAATTACTTATTGGAGGGTCTGAAACTTGAAAGTACAATCGACGATGAGCACTTTGGAATTCCAGAGGAATTGTCCAAAAATGTACCCAGGCACAATAGTATTTGAGAAGAATAAAAATATGTCTTCTGTTAAGGCAATAAAAAGATGTTGAGTTATCTGAAGCAAAGGGAGAGCATGAAATCCTAGAGATAAGTACTTATTATTATTATTATTATTAATAATAATAATAGGTTGAGATGTCAAGGGATAAGTTGTACAAAGCAAATGAGATCACCCATCTGGACTACAGTGTGTAGTTGCTCTTAACATTACAAATCAATACCCAATAGCAGTCCAGGTGAAAGTCCAACAGAAGACTGGAGTATGAGCAATGAGGAACAAATCTAAGTAGTTAAGACATTATAGTTTAAGCAATGACAATAAAAGAAGTTAAAATTATGAAGGGATTTAAGTAGGGTGGCTACTGTTATGTATTTTATCAACATTATGTGTAGTTTATTTTTTATTGTTGTTTTTCTTAATTTTGAGTTATTAATTTTGATGTCTATATGATAGTTTTTATTGATTTCATATGTGATTTTGTAATTTTGTACTGTTGCCTTGAGCAAAATGACACCTTTTACTGGCTAACTAAAAAGATTACAATATGAAAGCTTACATTTAGCAATCTGTATAGTTAGCCAATAAAAGATGTAATTTTGCTCGACTTCTCACTACATTCATGATGGCTAACATGGTATAACACCCTGGTTGTACTGTTGCTCTAAATCTAGTTAGGTTCCTTGTTCTTTGTGTGTAGAGCCCCAGGAGATGTAACCACACTGACATTGCCGCACTTGAGACCTCCACCAGGCTTTTTAAATTGGCTGAGAAAGTTCAGGCGATGGAAATCTTTCATTTGAAAGAGTTTCTGTGAATATTGTGTTTTTTGTGCTGAATTTTTTTGGTTTTCTTTATTTATTGTGCTCTGTTTTAAGGATTCTGATTCCTAGGCTGTGGATTTAGACTTGTTAATTTAGTTTTGCTTTTTAGGTAATCACTTTGTGGATCTTTTTGGTCTCTTGAGTATTTACCTATATTTTCTCTTTTTTGTTAATAAATTATTTATTTATAAAGATTCATAGTGTGTCCATTAAATACAAGGTCATCACTCCTTTTGTATGCCTTTTGTTATATTTTTGTGCCATTATCCATGATTTTTGAGCTTGCTCTAACTGAAGCCAGCCAATAATATATTAGTAACGAGGCTGAGTTCTGCTGAGCCTCTGTGAGACAGACAAGTTAAGTTTCTGGCCTGTTCCCTTGCTTATTTTAGGAGGTCTCACAACTATTTTATCTTGGAGGAAACTCCAAATCATAACAAATGTCAAGTTTTACTATTAAATCGTAAGCTGTAACACAAGGGCAAAGATGAAGCTAATCCATATCATTGAAATTTTAAAAGCTCTTGGTTAAGTGGATTCAACAGAATTTTTTTACCTAAATAGTGAATTTCATAATTCAGGACACCAGTGGAAAGTAGTCAAGACAAAATTTAGGAATCACTTCTACAGGCAAAAGGACATGTAAATCAGATTCAACTTATCTAGTAATATGTAGCAGAAGCAAAACCAGCACAACATTTAGTAAGTACAGCATCTGGATGAAAATTTAGACAACTTAGTTATTAGCTACTGTATCTAATTTAACTAGATGGACTGAATATTCGGGCGGCACAGTGGTGCGGTGGGTAGCGCTGTTGCCTCGCAGTTAGGAGTTCTGGGTTCGCATCCCAGGTCCTCCCTGCGTGGAGTTTGCATGTTCTCCCCGTGTCTGTATGGGTTTCCTCTGGGTGCTCTGGTTTACTCCCACAGTCCAAAGACATGAAGGTTAGGTACACTGGCGATCCTAAATTGTCCCTAGTGTGTGCTTGGTGTGTGTGCACTGTGGTAGGCTGGCACCCGGGGTAACATGCGGTAGGGCAGGGCGCCCGGGGTTTCCTGACTTGCGTCATGTGCTGGCTCCAGCAGACCCCTGTGTTAGAATACAGCGGGTTGGATACTGACTGAACTGAATATTCTCTTCTCATTAAGTTCTTATTGGCAAGTACTGTATTTCTTCAAATACAGAATTATATGTACATAGGCCAAGTTGCCACATTATTTAATGGATGATGACATGTGGAAAACCTTGAAAGCTCAAATCAGCAATATTCTTTAAAAAAAAAATAGTTGAATAGGTTTGATGAGCTATGTTGGATCTGCTGTCTTATCACCACACTTTAAGAGATACTACACTTTAAAAACAGAATATTAAAATAAATCTCCACCATTAACGTGATTTTGAAATATAGCACTTTAAAGTTTTAAACTGTACCTGGGGAGAATAATTACCTTCTGCCAAGTCTGGTAACAGCAATTTCCATTGAAGCCACTGAATAGCAAAGGTGTCAAAGTTCTTTCTATGATCTGTTATTGCACCTTTTATTAAGCAGACTAATATTTTATAGTTCTACACAGAACAAAAGTGTGCTGGCAATTATTATAGTATTGGTAAAGTGAATTCCCTTTAAAATGTACCATTGCTGAAAAGTAACGGAAACTTTAGTCAGCCTCTTAAAAGAACAAAAAGTATGTTTAAGTTAGAATTAGTGAGATTAAAATACAGAGGGCTTGAAGGCTACCTTTGGAGTGAATTATTAAACACCACTACTGTTAAACAGTCTTATCTGAACAGATTTTTAAATTATGAGTAATCAACTCATCAAGACCACATAAAATGAAATTGACAGTAGTTAGAGAAATTAGAATACACACAGAACACTAAAGACATTTTCTTTCATTGAAAAGCTTTTCATATAAAGATGTCACAATGCACTTGGCTGGAATGCTAAGATTTATGCTGACATTTCAAGAATTTGTCAGCACTGTAATCATAAGCTGCACCTCCCACTTAAATCTAGTATAAAGGCCAAAACCTTCAGTAACTGAGCATTTAAAAGAACAAGGTGCTCAGACAATAACCAAAACATTAATTCTTAGTAACATCACTCAAAAAGTTTATGTACTCTTCAGAGTTTCTATAAATGCAGTTTAGACCTCAGCTGAAATTTGTAATTGTCTATATAACAATTTCAATAGATCAGCGAAGAACATCATTTTTTAACTAGTGTCAGCTTGATGTAAGTAATATTGAATATATCATGAAAATAATGAGGACACATTTTAACTATGAGAGGTCTTTTAAACCGACACAAACAATTACTGAACAAATCTCAATTTCCATTCTTTTTTGGTTGACTGAGTTTTGGAAATTCTTAACTTTTGTTTGGTCTTAGTTTTTTACCACATAAATGTCTTTTAAGAACACACTGATATATTGTAGTGTAGGGTACTATTCTTGTTTGTTCATTTTGTAAATTATGACCTTAGGATCTCTTGTAATTATTTGAAACGTCTGCAGTGGAGAGCACTGATCCAGTCATGCCATTTTTCTAGCAACTGAACAGTCGTTCCTCAAATAACAAGTGTGCCTCCAAAGTCCAAACCTATCCTTTCTGCCCCACAAGTTTCAAAGGTGATTTTTGAATGTGAGGATGACTGTTGACATATAAACGTAAAATGCTCTCGATTGAAAGTCTTGTTCCCCTTGGTAAGTGCTCTCGTGATTTTGGTGCACGGTGGTGCGCATGTGCATGTAAAAGATTTTTTTTTTGTAATAAAAGGAGACTGCATGACCGGTGTATTTTTACCCTGGTCAAGAAGCTTCAGAAAGTGTTGTTATTGTTCCTAAATCAGTATATTACCCAAGCGTACGCTGTTAATAGTTTTCTTGCCATCACAAGGACATTTAGTCGACATGTCAACAGGTTATGGGCCCAGGACACACGTGAGTTAATTGGCAAGAATTTTCAAGTAAGACGGCATGGAGGGTACTGCGAAAGAGAGAACAGGGTAACCGATGAAATAGGTTAGTGTTTGATGGAGAAGGGAAGAACTATGAACTGTGGGAAACAAAATTTTTGGGCCATATGTGGTTACAAGGGATAAAAGAGACGATACTGCATGAGCCAAGTGAAGATGAAGACAGAGAGGAAGATGCCGAAAGAAATGGTGAGGCATATGCTGAATTAATACAGTTTCTAGACGATAAGAGCCTCTCCCTTATTATACGAGAAGCTGCAGATGACGGCAGAAAAACACTAAAAATCTTAAGAGACTGTTATGCTGGTCAGAGCAAGCTACGAATAATTAGTTTGTACACTGAGTTGACCTCATTACAGAAGGCACATGAAGAAAGCGTAACTGATTATATAATACGTGTTACCGGCCTCAGGTCTAGGGGAACCTGGGCCAGATACAATTCATTGTTGCTACAGGGTGTAGGCACAGTGATATGGTGAAAAACATAAAAGAATCAGGCAGCAGTCCCGAGTCAGACCATACTTCTCTGTTCTGCTTTATTCTTCTTTTACCAGAAATATATATATGCTTCAGTTTCTGCATAGATCAACATGGCAATCAGTGAAACAATGGCGCAAGCCAATTTCCTCCTCTAGAACAAATAGTGTAAACACATTTACTTTGGTTCAACAATGGTATTGTGACCAGCTATCAAAAAGTACTTGATTATAAACCATTGTCCCCAGAACCCGTTAATTTTCAAAGGAAGCAGACAGTTCTGTTATCACCATATTGTGAGTGGATGGGATACTTAATCAAAGCAGGTGATAGATGACCGTCAACAATAACCTGTAGCAGAATTGTCTGCCTTTTCTATCAAATGGTGGTTTATAGCCCATTACACTAAGCAACACACAGAAATGTCATTTTCTTTAGAATACTGAATTCTAGCCCATTACATATGCACAGAGAATGCCATTACAGTGCTAAGAAGTGCGGGGGAAACATTAAGTGACGGTCTCCTGATAGCAATGACTTTGAAGGGCTTTCCAGAAACATTTAAGCCGTTTACTGTGTATGTGATGCATAGCGGTGAGCCTATGACCTTTGCAGACTTTAAAGTAAAATTGAGAAGTTATGAAGACACGGAGAAATACAGTGTTTGTGCATCAGATGATCACGTGATGAGAGGACAGATAAAAAGAAAGGCCCAGCAGCGCACCAGCTCAAAGCTGGGCAGATATTATATGCTATAGTTGTAGTTATAAAGGACATATAGGCAAAGCATATATGAAAATGTGTTCTGGACAGACCCAGTGGTGCAACTATTGCAAAACTAAGACACACAGAGATGCAACGTGCTGAAGGAGATGGCAGGACAATGGCAATGCAAAGCAGATGGCTCAGGAGGACACCAAACACACTTATGCTTTCTAGACAAGTGAAAACCTGAGCCAGCCAAGGCTGAAGCTGAAAGGCTTGATGGTCGACAAAGGAACAGCATCCCATATCATTACAGACATCAAAAGGTTTAAGACATTTAACGACAAGTTCCAGCCAGGGTGGCACACCATTGAGCTGGCTGATGGAACCAAAATCAGAGGAATCGCGCAACGGAGAGGAGATGTGGAAGAGGAGCTGATTGACAGCAGAGGACGACAGTGCACAGCGACACTCAGAGAAGTGCTATACATTCCCTCATACCCACAGGACATTTTCTCAGTGAAAGCAGTGACAGCCAGCAGAGCCAGCATGATCTTCCAGCAAGACAGAGATTTCATTCAGCTCAAAGAAGGTAATTCATTTGACATCAAAGAGTATAACAAACTGTACTTCTTAATCACAGTATGTGATGGAAACGATGACAGTTGTAAAAGTTGTCAGGATGTGCAGACATGGCATGAAATTCTTGGCCACTGTAATTATAATGACATATTGAGCTACAACATGTTGTTGACGGGTTAAAAATCAAGAGTAAAGGTGATAAGACCAGTCTTACCTGTGAAGTTTGCATTCAGAGAAAATTTACCTAGAGTAGAAACAGATGTCCTTACAAAGAGCCAAAGAAGTACTTGAATTAGTTCACACAGATTTAGCAGGTCCAATTGACCCAGTATCAAAGGGGCGATACAATATTTGATGGTATTCACTTATGACTTTTCCAGTGTAATATTTAGCGATTTTTTAAAGGATAAAAGTGGTAAGGTGGTAGCAATGGAGAAGTTTATTGCTGACAGTGCCCCTTATGGGAAAATCAAATGTGTGCGGTCAGACGATGGTACAGAATTTATGTCTGAAAGCTTTAAATCACTGCTGACCAAAAATGGTATCAGGCATGAATCTTCTGTACCTTACTCACCTCATCAAATGGTACTGCTGAACGACAGTGGAGAACACTATTTGACATGGCCAGGTGCCTGCGCATTGAGAGTAACCTCCCCGGAGGGCTATGGATGTATGCAGTGCAAACAGCAGCGATAATCAGGAACAGGTGCTACTGCAGTCGCACCAAACAGACACCATACTTTCTGTTGACAGGGAAAAGGCCTAATGTTTCTGGGATGCACAAGTTTAGGTCAGTATGCTATGCATACAAACAATCCAAAAAGAATTTAGACATTAGGTGTGAGAAAGGTATTTTGTTGGGTGTGACAAATACAGCCCAGCCTACATAATCTCCTATCCAGATACTGACAGGGTGCTAAAGCACAGACTAGTGAAATTTATTGAGAAGGTTATGATAGAGCAGAGCACACAAACTGACCGGGAACAGATTGATGACAGTGATGATTATGACCTGAGATGGGGTAATACTAGGCAGATTAGCAGAATCACTGGTAGTTCTGACATTACTGATGAAGAGCCAGTACAGGTTCATGGAAATCAAACTGGAGCAGATAACCAAGACAATTCACAAGCCAATCCAGGTACACACTATCCCAGCAGAGACCATAGGAAGCCAGTGTACTTGGATGATTATGTATTTGATAACAATGATCAAACAATAGTTAATATTGATTAGTGATACAATATTATAAGTAAGTTGCCACAAACATTTACAGAAACCATACATTCCAATCAATCCAGTGAGTGGAAGAATGCAATGAAGGAAGAAAATAAGACTTTCACGTTAGCCACCTTACCTGAGGGTAAAAATGCAGTGGGGGGTCGATGGGTGTATGCCATTAAGAACAATCCTGGTGGTCCTGAGACATACAAAGTAAGGTATGTAGCTAAAGGGTACAATCAGGTGGCAGGAGTAGATTATAAAGATACTTTTTCTCCAACTGCAAATATGATAAGCATGAACCAGTGGAAATTTATGAGGATAACCAGTGTGCAATTACCCTAGCAAAGAACCCTGTAAGCAGACAGAGATTTAAACATGTGGACATGTATTTGGTATGTAAATTGAGAAGTCTATTTTGTTTTTATGGAAGGCTGTTGTCAAAAATGCATAGCAATGTGAGAGCAAGTGGGGGTGTTGACATATAAATGTAAAATGCTCTCAGTTGATAAATGTGTTCCCCTTGTTAAGTGCTCGCATGTTTTTGGTGCACGGTGGTGCGTATGTGAATTTTTTGTAATAAAAGGAGACTGCATGACCAGTGTATTTTTACCCTGGTCAAGAAGCTTCAGAGAGTGTTATTATTCTTCCAAAGTCAGTATATTACCCAAGCGTACACTGTTAATAGTTTTCTTGCCATCGCAAGGACATTTAGTCTACATGTCAACAATGACCCTTCACAGGGGTTAAAGAATTTTCATATTGTACTCATCCAGTTTCTAGAGCATATTCGAATGCAGAAGACTGTACCAGAACCTGCCACTATCTCTGAAAGGAACTGGAAGAAACCTTTTCATAGATAAGGCCTTGTCATCTAAAACTTAATCTACCCATCTTTACATTTCCTTGTGAACCCTGTTCATCCCAAAACTATGTTGGTCTGCTTCTGATTCCATGTCTTAAAACATCATTCCAGCAGACTGGCCAAGGCTCTGGTAATTTCAGGCGCAGGATCAACAATAATCTGCACTGCCTTGGTTCCACAGGTATTTACAATTTCTATTGGCCATGCCTATCAAAGAGAAATGGGCATTAAAGCAGTCTACCATCTGCCACAATAGTGACTGGAATGAAAGTCAAGTGAGTTTTCCATTTGAAAAGACTGATTGACAGTTTAGCGGCTTTCTTTTATACTGTGTCCCTGTTGCTCGCTGTCTAAGGGATGTATGTCTTTTTTCCTTTCTCTTCAGCTGTCTGTTGCACTGTTTCTTAATCTCCCATGTGCTGTCTAATTTTCATCTGCGCTTGTCTCTCTCTTTCCACATATAATTGTGTCTTGCTTTTAACTTTTTGTTTAAACAGCCAAAATCCCTTCCTTAAAAGAAGTTCATAATAGTCCATCCATCCATTATCCAACCCGCTATATCCTAACTACAGGGTCACGGGGTATGCTGGAGCCAATCCCAGCCAACACAGGGCGCAAGGCAGTTCACATTAGTAATAAATATAAATTATTTAAGAATGTAAGAAGTTTGACAAAACCATTCCATCCATCAAGTGTATTTGATTAGCTCATAGTTAAGCTGTGCCAGTGTCTCATCCAGGTGCTTTTTTAAAGTTGTTGAGTTTTTGGTTCAACTAAGTAACTTGGTTATTTGTTCCAGGTTCTTATAACTCTTTATTTAAAGTGGTAGAAGTGTGTCTTAAATGTACTTAAACTTAATTTTCATCAGTGTCCTCAAGACCAAGATTCACCAATTAACTGAACGAATTCCACTAGATCTACTTTATCAATGCATGTCAAGATTCTAAATACTTGGATCAAGTTTCCATGCAGTGTGCTCTTTTCAGGACTAAATAAATTCAGTTCCAATTGCCCGTCTCTGCAAGTCAGTACAGACAGGCACTTGACTGTTTTTCTCTGAACAAGCTGTAGTGTTAATTGCAGTGACGGGCGCTGAGCAGGCTCCTGTCAGTCATGGAGAATCCACTGCATCCACTGAACAGTATCATCTCCAGACAGAGAAGGAGCTTCAGGGACAGATTGCTGTCACTGTCCTGCTCCACTGACAGACTGAGGAGATCGTTCCTTCCCCACACTATGCCACTCTTCAGTTCCACCTGGGGGGGGGTAAACGTTAACATTATACAAAAGTTATTGTCTGTTATACCTGCATTTTTATCACTCTTTAATTTAATATTGTTTTTTTATCAGTATGCTGCTGACGGAGTATGTGAATTTCCCCTTGGGATTAATAAAGGATCTATCTATCTATCTTGGTTACCGTAATATCACACTCTACTCCATATATAGTTTCACATTGTAGACCTCAACATAAGCATGACTTACATTCAACAGTTTGTGTAATATGCTGTAACCTCTCATTTTCCTTTTTAATTGGTCAGTTACTGACCATACTAAACAGAGAAAGTGAGGCCTATTTGTTATACATTAATATGTTTTCTCTTAAATTAGAGATTAAGGGTTGAAATGCCCCATGCCTGCATATGCAAATTTGGCATTTTATGTGTCTTACCAAATCCAGTAAATTGACACCTACAATGAAAACTTAAGCAGGCATCTAGAACATTAATGAGTTAAGCAGGTTAGGAGTTTAGTAACTACTGTATATAACCAATTTTAAAAGTCACTATGAAAAATTATACAGATGCTAGAGGACATGACTTGGACTATATGACCCTAGTTAAGTTAGTTAAGTCTACCCTAGAATGCACAATCAATCTGGCATTGAAATACTTTTATTCAGCTAAAAGAGTTTGAGTATTAGAATGGCTGGAAAAGATACAGTTAAACACCACAGAATACAATAAACTGAAAAAGAGAGTCTTAGCAGGAGATTAAAAGCATTGAAGAGGCATAAACAAGATAAAAATGTTTTTGCGGGTTATGAGAGTTACACTGGAGAAAACTGAATTAAATTGAAGAAAATGAAAATCTCAAATTAGCCTTGTGAATCCACAGCCCCTGTAACCTTGGCTTGATCCATCTAGTCACTATTTGGTGGAATCCTTAAAATGTTTTGCCAGTGATATATGGATTTTCGTTACTGTCTTTCAAAAACAGGCATGTCAGTTACATGTCACCTCTAAATTATCTTGGTGTGAGTATGCATTAATACTTCTTGCAATGTATGGATTTGCTCCTGTTCTGCTTAAGTCTCACCACAATGTAATGGAGAAAGCAGGGTCTAAAAACGGGTGATGGAACTTAGTTCAACATCTTATGTCTTCGCAAGTCATCTCATCTTCTCAAACCACTATTCCTGGTGAGGGTTGCAGTGACAGGAGACCAAGCAGGTCAGCTCAGACTTCCCTATCATCAGATGCAGATTCCACTTCTTCTTGGAAAATTTCAAGAGGCTCTCAAGCCATCTGAGATATATAATCCCTCCACTGTGTCCTGGGTCTGCTGCAGGGTCTCTGCCCAATGAGATGTGACCTGACCTCTCAGTTTAAACCTTCTCACCAATGGAGACATTACCAGGAACATAAAGCTACATATGGCCTAGCTCTGGGCATCACAAAAGAACACAAGTCCCACCAGGACCATTGCAAGGTGACAATTCTGGGTGGGGGGGCAACCCAATCATAAGTGATAAAACAGAAAATTCTACTAACTGTTAACAGGAGACAAAACTTACAGCATATACTAAACCAAATCCTTAACCAAAGTTGCAATAAGTGTTTAATGCAACGTAATTCTCTGTGATCATAGCTGCCCTCTGATACTGTGTTTGGGGTGTTTCTATAGTCTGTGAAGATGGCAATTTTTGTGACAGTCAACACACTGGGGGTTTGCCAGGTCAAAGTTACAATAATGTATGGCAATGGATGTACTAATAATATAATCAGTAGTTATGTTTTGAAATTACCACTATAGCTTGCACATGTGATGATAAAGCTATAGTTATGTGTTTTCTGTGAAGCTTAGTTTCAGTATGATGTAATGTGTAAAGACAAACATATTTGTACAGTAGAAATTTTATTTGTTAACAAAACATTCTAGGTGGTTCCTTGATAATTTGCTATTGAACATAAAACAGTACGTACTTCTAATTGATTGGTTGTGTTGAACAGTGATAAAAAGAATTAAAAAAAAACATATATATCCAGCCGGGACGCCCAGGAGGACCAGAGGAGGGCTTGTGCCTCCTCCAGACCGCGAGGGGGCGTCCATCCTGGTTATGTTGGGGGCCTCGGGTGAAGGGCTTGGAAGCCCAGCCCTGTAGGGACCCGTGGCCACTGCCAGGCAGCGCCCCATTGCCTGAATGTCCCGGGAGCCCAGCACTTCCGCCACACCAGGAAGTGCTGGGGGGAAGACGACGGGGGACACCCGGACGGCTTCCGGGTGCGCAGCCGGCACTTCCGCCACACTGGGGCGTGGCTTCGGGGGAATGCCGGGAAGCAGCTGGAGCCCATCCGGTTTCCCATTTAAGGGGCCACCTCCCTCCACTCATCGGCGGATGTCAGGTGGAAGAGGACGGAGCTGGAGTGAGGACGGGAGGCGGCCAAGATAGAGGCACAGAGACTGAGAGGCCTGGACTTTGGGGGATCGGTGCAAGAGGCACTGGGGTTTGTGCATTGTGAATATTTGCAAAATAAACATGTGTTGGGTGAACTTACGATGTTCATCTGTGTGTTTCCGGGCCAGCGTTCACAATATATATATCTGAGGAAAGACAGACAGCCAACGTGAGAAAACATCTACCAACTTGAAATAAAGAAGGTGGCCTTTTCAAAGTGGACATTGTCTTACTTTTCTTCGCATTTCTTATTTGCACTTAGTGCTTCTCTCTGCTTGCTTCTGTTCTAGCATAATCCAGTTGAAAAGAAAAACATTTTTTAGAAGAAATCATGTTTTTCTTCCGTATGTCCTCCTTTCAGATGAGTGTATGTGATCAAAAGTAAATGGAAATCAAGGTAAGAGTAATCCTTCATTCTAGTTTTAAAAACTTGCATTTCTTTCTCAACAAGAGGAAGGGCAGTGACATTTTATTGCTTAGCAATTGCATACGATTAATTTTAAGCACCAAATTATGAGGAAATTAGTGTCCTAAGCTGGAGACAAATACCAAAAATTATTCAAACAAATATTAATAAGTTCCTCGGAATCTGGTTTTCACTTCAATGTATGCAGAAATTCACCATCTAGCAGTAAGTATCAATGTATCTTTGACAAGGTAGAGTTACATAATGTAGGTCTTCTTGAATTAGTAAATTCTTCTTTTTTTTCAAATAAATTTCAAACTGCAAAAACTGGAAAGTCTAAATAAAATAGTTACTATTAATGTAATGTAAACGTTTAGTAATATCTTTGTTGTATTTATAATTTTTGAAAAAAAAAGCAGACTTTTTACTACTTCCGTTAATTTCTACAGAAATTATATATTCATTGCTTAGTTTTCTTGCTCATTTATGCTAGGTGAACGTTCAATGTTATCATATTAATTAATAATAAATAAACGTAATTTATCTAAAGCTTGAACAATATCTCTCTATTATATTAAAAATAGTTTTCTGTCGTGTCCGCGTTATTCAGCATTGACCATTCCCCTCCAGACCGCTCGCCCAATTGTTACTGCTGCTTTGCATATCCTCTCTCCATTCCACCCCGTGACATTGTCCGTGCTAACTTTCTCTTCATCTCAGTCAGTTATAATGGCAAGACAGCAAAGTAAATTATTTATTCAAGAATGTAGAATTTTGGATTGCGATAGAAAAACAGCGGCAAGAACTGATATTGAAAAAAATAAAATAAACAAAAAGAACTGCATATAATAAAAATCAAGAAGAAACAGAATCATTGAATTAAATGAAAAAGAGAAAAATAACAGTATGAAAACAGAATTGCAAAAAAGCAATGTTTATAGAATATAAGTTAGAGAATAAAGTAATTCATAATATTGTTTTTGGTGATGCGTCAATGTAATTTAATTTTTTATTTACTTTTTATTACATTTAACTTTTTTACTTCTACTTTTTACTACGTTTTATTACTCATTTGTATTTAAAATAGACAGTTGTAGTGAAATACTCAAGGTACTGAATTTTTGTCTAAAGAGGATAAAGTAATTCATAATATTCTTTTTGATGATGTGTTAATATACTTTAATTTTTTATTTACTTTTTATTACATTTAACTTTTTTACTTCTACTTTTTACTACGTTTTATTACTCATTTGTATTTAAAATAGACAGTTGTAGTGAAATACTCAAGGTACTGAATTTCTTTCTAACAGATGAGTGCCCCGGTTGGGGTGGGGTTGGCGAGCAGGGGGCAGAGCCTCCTAGTTTATTACAAAAGTAAAAAGCCATTATTTACTGTTGACAATTACCACTGCCAATCAAAACATTTTTTTCAGTGTGATCACCCAAATTCTTTTTAATTATTTGTATATTCTTTGTATAAACCCTTGGGGATTATCAAAGTATATTAAATCAAGTCAAAAAAGTAAAGCCAAGGGCCTACTTTCATTAACTGTACATGTATTACTTATTTTTACAAATCACATATATCATTTATTACTGTATAAAGAGTATGTCTGTTCAATTCAATAAAAAAAAAACAGTTTCCACTGAATTTTTTCCTACTTTAACTTTTAGAGTTTAATTTAACTTACACTTTAGTGTTAATTTAAGAGTTTATCATCTTAAGCGCACACTTCTCCTTTTCTACAGGTAAGCCGTGTTAATAAGAGGCAAAAAAAAAAAACCAAAAAAAAAAATACAGTTGCAGCTGTGCCATCTGTCATTTATATATATATATATATATATATATATATATATATACTGTATATTTCCACTTAATGGTCTACATTTGTTATGAATTGTTCATTTTGCCCTGAGAATGTCATGTGGAAAGCAAGTGTGGCCATATTGCACAAGCCTACAAATTATTTTAGCTTTCCTTTATCAAGTTCATGACACACTTTAATGTCAGTTATCTGTCAGGCTGCTTTAATAATCCTAGCTGCAAGAGCAAGGCTAGAAGATTCTACTTTAACATGACAAGCTCCTCGAAATAAGTCATTCATGCCTGGCACAAAATAACCTTACAACAAAAAGGTCAAGCTTATGTGGAGACACCATCTCAATCATTGCTAAATATTTAGTTTGAGTAAAAGTGGTGACTTTGGTACATTTAGTCTTTAAGTATTATATCTTTACTTTTGCCAATTTAGTCAAAAAATATTCACTGCCAAAATGTTTCTGTAATGCAGTTATCAAAGTAGTAAAATGATTAGGCAAATTAAGATATGCCTAAACAGACCTTTTGTACAGTTCATCATATAAACTGGATATCTAAAACATGCCGACCAGTTGGAGAAGGCAACAGATAAATGTCTTATACAGTATGCTCCACAGATTATACTAGTTGCAAGTTATTATGTATTATTTTTAATAGGGTCTGATATTACATTTTCCTAAATCAGCAAAAACATAATCTACACATTTCTAAAACTGGTCTGTTTTGTTCAAAGAGAATTAGTGGCAGAAATCGTGTAGGGGTTTTCTTTTAAGAGTTAGCAATTGAATAAACTTGTTTTATAGAGGTCAGAACAGACAATTTTGGATTGAGCTATAAAGTGTGGGGGGCTAAACTTGAACACAAAACCAAAAGTAAATCAGAAACAGAATCAGAATTAAAACTGTTTGCTCAAGCACAAGTTTCTCACTATGCGGACACTGTTTAATGTTTTTATGGCATGACAATTATAAAACCATATATTATACAACAAAAATCATATTCTTAGCAGTGTGCTTTTTTGAACTGACAATCCAGAATGATAATAGTCACGAAAAAAAAAAATAGCAATGACATTGTTACTAAAATAAAGTAAACTATATAAACCATTGCAACAACATGATATAAAAATGTATAAATATTGGTAAAAAAATAAGTAATGCTTTCCTGACAGAGACCTAAAATACAGGTTCCGAATACACCCATCTGCTTTGATCAGGGATATCCTATTAATTTGGTGGAGAAATCAAGTTCTTATCTGCATATTTTGAAAATGCATTTCTCTTTAATTAAACATTTCTTCAGGTTTTTGAAGGTGATTTTATGAGCTTTGTTACATGCAGACTGAGTTTTCAATTTTCTTCATTTATTGCTGTACTTCTATAAGTGGTCTTGAAGCTTAGAAGAAGACCTGCTATTGATGCAACAATATAAAAGTAGACATCTAATTCACTATAACATCAAAGATCGTAGGTATCTTCAAAGAATTCATTTCTTAAAAACTAGGGGGCTCCAGCCCCTGCTCACTTCGCTCGTCCACACCCAGGTTTGGTTTACCGGATATACAATTTAAAGAGATTGTTATTTTCATAGGACTTGTTACATATGCATTATTTTCACTTTTACTTTAAAACTTTAGTAAAAAAAATATTTGGAATTAACTTTTCTTCACAATCGCATTGAATTTTGATTCCGCGTTTGGGTTTAAATCGTGACAACACAACACATAAACTGCCTGTGAGTGAATATCATTTCTTTCTCTCTAATAAATGAAACGACTTTTTCAAATATTTGTCCATGCTTTCTTCTTTGCTTTGTCATTGACGTGTCATCTAGAATGTATACAATTATTCTCAGGGTGGAATGGGTGGAGAAGAGTGTCGGGAGTGATTTGTGACAGACGGGTAGTGAGACCAGCTATGTTATAAGGGTTGGAGACGGTGGCACTGACTAGGAAGGAGACAGAGCAGGAGGTGGCAGAGTTAAAGATGCTAAGATTTGTATTGGGTGTGACAAGGATGGATAGGATTAGAAATGAGTACATTACAGGGTCAGCTCAAGTTGGACGGTTGGGAGACAAAGTCAGAGAGGCGAGATTGCGTTGGTTTGGACATGTGCAGAGGAGAGATGCTGAATATATTGGGAGAAGGATATTAAGGATAGAGCTGCCAGGGAAGAAGAAAAGAGGAAGGCCTAAGAGAAGGTTGATGAGAGAAGACATGCAGGTGATGGGTGTAACAGAACAAGATGCAGTGGGCAAAAAGATATGGAAGAAGATGATCCGCTGTGACAACCCCTAATGGTAGCAGCTGAAAGAAGAAGAATTTCTACTTTGTCATCTACTCTTTGCCTTTTATTTCCATCCCCGGTCGTAGTTAAATCTCTTCTCACAGGACGTATAAGAGTCTCTCCGAGAAAACCATGTCTCATCTCCATCCAAGATTTATTTTTTTTTTTTAAATAGAGAGAAGTATCTTTTTTTGTAATCTCAGGATCTGATCCTTTGCTTTGTTAAAGATTGTGTCTTTTGGTTAACATTTTGGCTTTATTGCTGGGGAATTCTGAATACCCTCTTCAGATCGGCGATTTCCATTTTCCCAATGTTTATCTCCTGGTCCATTCCAATTTACCAGTTCCCTTGTGGTCTGCCATTTACATTTATTGCGGGAAAACACAAAATATGGTTGGTGGGTGTGATTGGTGGGATTATAGTCCACCATAAACCCACGAATGTACCAAATACTATACTCACAAACCCATTTGATATGAGTCAATTATGTTCTGAATCTCATAAAGTCCAAAGAGGAGTAGAACCATTCTGAGAACCATCTGTCAAGTCAAGAGTTTTGAACTGGATCCAAGTAGCAACAATAACAACAGAGATTTAGAAGGCATGAAACAACTGCATTCTGAATGAGCTGGAGAGGTCTGATGGCAGTTCAAGGAAGCTCCACAACTAGAGAGTTTAGCTGAGACATAATCAGTGCCTGCACAAGGAGGTGCATGGGATAATTAGTAAAGAAGGTCGGTGGATTTTAAGAAACTGTTAGGTAGTTCATGGGCAGACAGACGATTCTATAGTCTGCTTTTGAGTAACTATAACTAGGACAGTAGTGTAACCTTGCAAAACTTATAATAGCCCATGTAAATCTATAATAAAATGCATGGTGACATCTTGTACTTGATGATTAGACAGCTGTAGTGGTTGTAGCATTCTACTAGGATGCTGTTGACAGCCTACTGCGTTACATAAATTTTAAAAATAATAAAATTAAAGGCCACTAAAATATTTTGAATAAATTATTTTTAGTAATCTCTGGATGATAAGAACATTCCAAAATTGTGACCCCAAAAGAAAACCAAGACAAATGTACTTTAAGAAAAATATTAAACTACCTAGACTTTCCTCAAAAGGGACATTACCTGAGCTTTCAGTTTCAGTTCTTTAATGTCATCTGGGTCATGTATTTCTACAGCTCCTAAAATCATTTCTGATGGGTTTATTAATTCTTGCCATTGTGTGGATTCAGTAACGTCATGATGACTAGAAAATATTATTGGCCCCGGATGTCGTATCCCCTTGTGTATGAAATTAAAAAACGAAATCTCTTGAAAAACAGGGCCATTCCAGCTTGTCTAGCAGTAAGACACTTTGCTCTTTTTCAGTGTGCTGGATTTTTGTTATCCATGAGGATGATAAAAAACATGGCTTTGTTTTAGAAAGCTTCCTGGAATAGTATGCAGGGATATAGTTTTCTAGTAGCTGTAAAGGATTATAATAAATTGCTCAAATCCTAAAACAAGAAGTATCCACTTCTAATTCAAAATGAAATGTGTGGTCTAGATGTCACAGAACTAGTGCAGACGTGATTGAACGTTTAAAAATTCACATTACATAAATTCATACTAAAGTATGCCTCGGTCATTGCAACAGATGGTGGATCACAAACATTAAAACTGCTTTTACAAAGCCCATACTAGGCGGAGTGGTGGCTCTGTTATCTGTACTGGTATCTGGAAGGGAGGGTACTGGTTCAAATCCCATTACTGCCAGAAGGCATCCTACTCAACCTAACCTGAAAATTGCTCCAGAAGCAATGTACGGTGGCTGACCATGTGCTCTAACCTACAAAGGTCATGCAAAAAGACAATTTTCCCTCCAGGATTATTAAATTATATCAAAAATACTAAATTACATATAACAGAGACATGCACATTTTATTATAACTAGTGTTTGTGATGTGCCATCTGTTTGAAATGACAAATGCAATGCATTACAAAATACATTCTAATAGATGATGCATTGCAAATGTTAATGCTGAGATCCACATTGATTATTTAGATTTCACTCCATCTTAGATGAGTGACACAGCTAGCATACAATAATTTTTTAAACTCGATTAAAAAATTGTACTTGCTTATCAGAGAGTTAATAAACAGACAATCTTGTATACAATGAACTCATCAAATCTTTTTGTGCAATTGGGTAATCAAGAATCAAAACTAAGGATTGGTGAAATTCACAATTCTGTAATACAGCAAACAAATTTTTATTTCCTCAGACGAGACAAAGCTTTTCAAACATGAATAAAATGAATCTTTAATTAAGCTTAAATAGATTGGATATGGGTGGTATGGTGGCGCAGTGGTAGCGCTGCTGCCTCGCACTTAGGAGACCCAGGTTCGCTTCCCAGGTCCTCCCTGTGTGGAGTTTGCATGTTCTCCCCGTATCTGCGTGGGTTTCCTCCAGGTACTCCAGTTTCCTCCCACAGTCCAAAGACATGCAGGTTAGGTGCATTGGCGATCCGAAATTGTCCCTAGTGTGTGTGTGTGTCCAGAAGTGGGCTGGTGCCTTGCCCGGGATTTGTTCCTGCCTTGCGTCCTGTGTTGGCTGGGATTGGCTCAAGCAGACCCCTGTGTTAGGATATAGCGGGTTGGATAATCGATGGATAGATTGAATATGTTTAGACTAATGCACTGTCTTCAAAAGCACCACAGAATATTTTGTTAACAAATAATTGAAACATATTTGAGTTGTTTGCCAAACTACATGACATTACAAAAGGTGTCCTAAGGAAGGTTTCAACTACAGAGCATGTTTTAAATTAAAAGCTCTTCTAAGGTATGGTGATTATGATATAATTACTTATTTGGTTTAAAAGAGGTAACATCAAAGACAGAGAATAATTACTCTTCTTTGTTATATTATTTTATTTCAGTCCCTAAAGTCTATACAGGGATACATGGACCCTTTTCTTTTTCTCCAGAAAAATAATAATAATAAAAAACCTGTATCTGCTGCACTGCAGGATAGCCAAATGAACCCATTTGCTAAATTGTCATTTATATTGCTTACCTTGCTTTAGATTCGATTAAAGCATTAAACATCCTCTACAGCAGTAGAGCTCCAGGCAGAAGATGTACAGCACAAGCATAGTGCCTATGTGGTGATAACTCCAAGAAGTTTTGCTTAATAAAAACATTTGAATAAACAAAATATTCCACTGAGATTGTAGTGACTGAAAAAGTGAGATGCACGTGCGTTTTAATTATTCCAGTAATATAGCTAGCAGAACAAATCTTACCCCAAGCCTTTTAATCTTATTTTCCCCAGCTGATTTTTGGTTTACAACACCTTAGCCATGGAGAAGGTAAATCAATAATAAGAAAAGATACCTTTTTCATGATAAGTAAAACCATCATTAAATCTGATGACAATATGACCACCATTAATAGTTTGCATTTTTATTTTATACTGAAATTTAGCTGCCAAACAAAGGTGCCACTGAATCAGCAAAAGTTGGAATTTGTACTCTGAATTCTAGTAAAACTGACACTAACAGACAGCTTGGGCTTTGGGGTTGGAAACTACTCACTCAAAGAACTCCAGCACAGGGTGGGGTAATGAGTTTCCCCGGGGCTTTACAAGTTCTGCAGTGTTTCTCTAATGATCTGAGACACAACCCTTCTTGGATTCTGCACCTCCTTTCTGTCAAATGTATTACTAACTTGCTTAACTCCATAGGAGTTTCCGGATCTTTGGGGGATCTGAGCTGAAAGGGCTTAACTGCTGGCCTTTTTTAACCATATCATTCTTTAGATCCTAAGAAAGATCATTTCTAAAGGCTGAATTGAATGCAGTATCTTTCTATCTAATGTGTGCTTCTAGCATTTTGAAATTTATCAACGGTGGTCCTACAGCTTTGATGTGAGATCTGAAGTTTGCTGGTGTTCTGCCAATGTGAAGAATAGCAGGTGCAAAAAATTATGTCTGTGGACCAGGAGATGAAAATGGAGAACACTATGTAAGCCAAAAGCAAAAACATGGTCATAAGCTAAAAGGTCAGTCAGATTGTTAGATCAAAGCCTGATATGTAAGTCAAAAGTCACTATCAAAAACAAAAATGCAAGAAATACTAACGCCCTACTCTCAAACTTCGGAAAGGAATGTAGCATGCAGTCATCGTAAATACTTCTGATATCACCCCTTCTATGTTCCAGGAAACAGGTTTCCACAACTCTCCAGGTTACCCCGTCTGTATAATGTATACATTGTCCCTATTTTTGCAATTTTCTGTACACATTCTGAAAGAGGACATCTTAGATGTACTTGCAATTCTAACCCCTCATAATTAAGTATGAATGTTCTCTGTAGTCAACTGGCTTTACTTCTAAAGTTGCTTCCTGTTTTATAGCTTTGCATAACCCAGTAATAAATTTAACAAATAAGCGGGAAGGATTCTATCAGATTTTTCAGTGTACCTCTATGGAATGTGAAAGAAAGGTGAAGGATGGTAATTGGAAATTGTATTAGTGTGAGCCATAGATGCTGTAGGTCTTAAAACTCTGACAACTTTAGAAAAGCTTCAAACATTTACTAAAAATTAAAAAAAAGACATTTATCATATTTTAATATACTGTCATGACAGCAGAGTAACATCAAGATAATTACACATTTTAGTATTTTACAGTAAAGAATAATAAAGAAGAATTAACAACCTCCGATTTTTAGATACACAAAGCTACAGTAAATGCTTTATAAATTTTAAACCATGAAGAAATGTAGTTTTCAAAGTAATTGCTAGTCTTGATCCAGCTTTGCACTTTTGGTGTGATTCATACATTTTCTTCCACCTCTGAGGAGCTAAAGGCTCTGTGATAAAAATGTTGATTCACAGATCACATTTAAAGTAAGAAAAAGAAACGGCAAGAAAATGCACAAAATGTCCAAGAATATTAGATGTAAGCACTTATTGCCATAAAGGGGGTTAGAAATGAAGATGAATTTGAAGAGATTTCTCATTTTGTTTGATGTTTGTAAAAGCACATCTACATTATTTTGTTAACGGATGAACATTTACATTCATTTATTTATTTACAAACACATTATTTAATAAAGAAATGAGCATTTTTAGTAATTACATAGAAGTTTCAGAAGGCAGACCGGCCTTCATTTATTTAATAAAGTCGACATAGTAAAATGTAACATTATACAATGTCAACTTCATTCACTGTAAAATATACCTTTATGCATTTACAACATTAAGATATATATCAGAAGAGTGACATGAATATTAAGGTAATGTGACTTCTGAGAATGTGCTCTTAGACACACCATTAAAGTGTCTGTTGTAAAAGCATTGGCAGATGAGACATGATGGGCAGAGAACAGCAGGATATAAGACATGCATGGACAGCCAATGGTAAGCAATTGTGTTTGTCAGGTTTTACAAAAAATACTTTATGGCAGTTTAATCTTTGCCATTTTACATGCACTTTTTAAAGTACAGAATTATAGGAAGTCTCTTTTAAGGTAATACATTAGACACACATTATTTTTTTGCATGTGTAGCAAATGATTTAGGTGAAACCAGCCCATCAGTTCAGGTAAATGTTACGATCATTCTCCGTGAATTTTAAGCAACAACGTATTTTACTTGGACTTTTCATTTATAAATGAACTACCCGTCTAAGATGGGTTGAAATCTAAATAATCAACATAGAACTCAATAATAAACATTTGCAGCCCACCGTTTATACATACAGTGGTGTGAAAAACTATTTGCCCCCTTCCTGATTTCTTATTCTTTTGCATGTTTGTCACACAAAATGTTTCTGATCATCAAACACATTTAACCATTAGTCAAATATAACACAAGTAAACACAAAATGCAGTTTTAAATGATGGTTTTATTATTTAGGGAGAAAAAATCCAAACCTACATGGCCCTGTGTGAAAAAGTAATTGCCCCCTTGTTCAAAAATCACCTAACTGTGGTGTATCCCACCTGAGTTCAATTTCCGTAGCCCCCCAGGCCTGATTACTGCCACACCTGTTTCAATCAAGAAATCACTTAAATAGGAGCTGCCTGACACAGAGAAGTAGACCAAAAGCACCTCAAAAGCTAGACATCATGCCAAGATCCAAAGAAATTCAGGAACAAATGAGAACAGAAGTAATTGAGATCTATCAGTCTGGTAAAGGTTATAAAGCCATTTCTAAAGCTTTGGGACTCCAGCGAACCACAGTGAGAGCCATTATCCACAAATGGCAAAAACATGGAACAGTGGTGAACCTTCCCAGGAGTGGCCGGCCGACCAAAATTACCCCAAGAGCACAGAGACGACTCATCCGAGAGGTCACAAAAGACCCCAGGACAACGTCTAAAGAACTGCAGGCCTCACTTGCCTCAATTAAAGTCAGTGTTCACGACTTCACCATAAGAAAGAGACTGGGCAAAAACGGCCTGCATGGCAGATTTCCAAGACGCAAAACCACTGTTAAGAAAAAAGAACATTAGGGCTCGTCTCAATTTTGCTAAGAAACATCTCAATGATTGCCAAGACGTTTGGGAAAATACTTTGTGGACTGATGAGACAAAAGTTGAACTTTTGGAAGGCAAATGTCCGTTACATCTGGCGTAAAAGGAACACAGCATTTCAGAAAAAGAACATCATACCAACAGTAAAATATGGTGGTGGTAGTGTGATGGTCTGGGGTTGTTTTGCTGCTTCAGGACCAGGAAGGCTTGCTGTGATAGATGGAACCATGAATTCTACTGTCTACCAAAAAATCCTGAAGGAGAATGTCCGGCCATCTGTTTGTCAACTCAAGCTGAAGCGATCTTGGGTGCTGCAACAGGACAATGACCCAAAACACACCAGCAAATCCACCTCTGAATGGCTGAAGAAAAACAAAATGAAGACTTTGGAGTGGCCTAGTCAAAGTCCTGACCTGAATCCAATTGAGATGCTATGGCATGACCTTAAAAAGGCGGTTCATGCTAGAAAACCCTCAAATAAAGCTGAATTACAACAATTCTGCAAAGATCAGTGGGCCAAAACTCCTCCAGAGCGCTGTAAAAGACTCATTGCAAGTTATCGCAAACGCTTGATTGCAGTTATAGCTGCTAAGGGTGGCCCAACCAGTTATTAGGTTCAGGGGGCAATTACTTTTTCACACAGGGCCATGTAGGTTTGGATTTTTTTCTCCCTAAATAATAAAACCATCATTTAAAACTGCATTTTGTGTTTACTTGTGTTACATTTGACTAATGGTTAAATGTGTTTGATGATCAGAAACATTTTGTGTGACAAACATGCAAAAGAATAAGAAATCAGGAAGGGGGCAAATAGTTTTTCACACCACTGTATGTCTCTGTTATATGTTATTTAGTATGGGATTTGTAAAAGCAGTGATAATGTTTGTGATGCGCCATCTATTGGAATGACAGAGACACAGCAACCGGACAGACATACGGACACTTATCCTTTTATTAAGGTGGATTGAATGTCCAAAGTAAATAATATAATCAGACCTGCCATACAAAGTTAGTTTTGGGGAAAAGTGTGTTTTATTACTTATGTGAGGTGTCACTTCTTTGGTTTGCTCTTTACATATTGATTTTTTGAGTGTGAGTGCTCTTCTGAGGAGTGGTGCAGTGGTAGGGCTGCTGCCTCACAACAACAAAACTGGTGTTATAACTTTGAAAACCATTAGAAACCAGGACCATCCCTTCTGTTAGATACTGAGAACTGGAAGTGCTTGTTGTTCTCAGTAAAGACCTTACTACTGAGTATCTTTTTGTGCCCGTGATAGAAAGATACATACATAGATAATATTTTGCCAAAGTAAAATTTATTTTCTTAAATGACAACATAAAATACAGTGCAAAACATAAAGTGTAAACTACTACAGTGCATCCGGAAAGTATTCACAGTGCATCACTTTTTCCACATTTTGTTATGTTACAGCCTTATTCCAAAATGGGTTAAATTAATTTTTTTCCTCAGAATTCTACTCACAACACCCCATAATGATAACATGAAAAAAGTTTACTTGAGATTTTTGCAAATTTATTTAAAATAAAAAAATTGAGAAAGCACATGTACATAAGTATTCACAGCTTTTGCTATGAAGCTCAAAATTAAGCTCAGGTGCATCCTGTTTCCCCTGATCATCCTTGAGATGTTTCTGCAGCTTAATTGGAGTCCACCTGTGGTAAATTCAGTTGATCGAACATGATTTGGAAAGGCACACACCTGTCTATATAAGGTCCCACAGTTGACAGTTCATGTCAGAGCACAAACCAAGCATGAAGTCAAAGGAATTGTCTGTAGACCTCCGAGACAGGATTGTCTCGAGGCACAAATCTGGGGAAGGTTACAGAAAAATGTCTGCTGCTTTGAAGGTCCCAATGAGCACAGTGGCCTCCATCATCCGTAAGTGGAAAAAGTTTGAAATCACAAGGACACTTCCTAGAGCTGGCCGGCCATCTAAACTGAGCGATCGGGGGAGAAGGGCCTTAGTCAGGGAGGTGACCAAGAACCCGATGGTCACTCTGTCAGAGCTCCAGAGGTCCCCTGTAGAGAGAGGAGAACCTTCTAGAAGGACAACCATCTGTGCAGCAATCCACTAATCAGGCCTGTATGGTAGAGTGGCCAGACGGAAGCCACTCCTTAGTAAAAGGCACATGGCAGCCCGCCTGGAGTTTGCCAAAAGGCACCTGAAGGACTCTCAGACCATGAGAAAAAAAATTCTCTGGTCTGATGAGACAAAGATTGAATTCTTTGGTGTAATTGCCAGGCGTCATGTTTGGAGGAAACCAGGCACTGCTCATCACCAAGCCAATACCATCCCTACAGTGAAGCATGGTGGTAGCAGCATCATGCTGAGGGGATGTTTTTTAGTGGCAAGAACTGGGAGACTAGTCAGGATAAAGGGGAAGATGACTGCAGCAATGTACAGAGACATCCTGGATGAAAACCTGCTCCAGAGCGCTCTTGACCTCAGACTGGGGCGACGGTTCATCTTTCAGCAGGACAACGACCCTAAGCACACAGCCAAGATATCAAAGGAGTGGCTTCAGGTCAACTCTGTGAATGTCCTTGAGTGGCCCAGCCAGAGCCCAGACTTGAATCCATTTGAAATCTCTGGAGAGATCTTAAAATGGCTGTGCACCGACGCTTCCCATCCAACCTGATGGAGCTTGAGAGGTGCTGCAAAGAGGAATGGGTAAAACTGGCCAAGGATAGGTGTGCCAAGCTAGTGGCGTCATATTCAAAAAGACTTGAGGCTGTAATTGCTGCCAAAGGTGCATCGACAAAGTATTGAACAAAGGCTGTGAATACTTATGTACATGTGATTTCTCAGTTTTTTTATTTTTTAATAAATTTGCAAAAACCTCAAATAAACTTTTTTCACGTTGTCATTATGGGGTGTTGTGTGTAGAATTCTGAGGAAAAAAATGAATTCAATCCATTTTGGAATAAGGCTGTAACATAACAAACTGTGGAAAAAGTGATGTGCTGTGAATACTTTCCAGATGTACTGTACATAATGTAAGTACAAGATCCATAATTATGCATACCCAATATTAATAATGGTATAATAATATAAAGAAATATTGTTGTTATGCCAATGTGTCTGTAGTAACTGGGGTGAAGGGAAAGAGGATTCTGCTGTCTGACAGCTGCCAGAAAAAAAAAGAAGTGACAGAATGAGTAAGTAACTAAAGATGCTCCACAACAACATAAAATGGTAGAGCATGAACATCATAAGCCAAGATGGCCTCTAATTTTTTCATGATCTTCTTTCCATAAGTGTTTAAAGTGAGTCCAGGTTCAGTCTTGTAATACCACTGACTTTCCTGACTGAATAATTAAGGTTTATGTCAGCTCTAGAGTGAGTGTTACCATTTACCAGCAGCATGGAACATCCATTCATTGTGGAGGAGTCTGAGTGGGGCACTTGAAGAAAACATATTAGCCACAAAGACTCCTACAGATGGAGCTCTGTAATCTGGCAACTTTTGTTCTTAAGCAAAAGTAACTGTCTTGGTGCTTTATGTTAAATTTGGAAGAATTTATTTGGAACTATCATTGGTTCTTTTTATAGCCACCATTAAACTGCAAAAACCTCTATATACTGTACATGTAACTAACTGACCAAAAGGAGCAAAAATAAATAAACAAAGGGTACAGAGCATAATGAAACAGATGTTTCTATATAGGTATATATAATCAGAATACAAGTTTAATATGTCACTGTGCTCTGTGTAAATATTTCAAATCCACTTTTCCTTCTGCTCACATGTACAGCTAACACAAGGCCACATTTAGCATATAGGAGATCACCATATAATAACTGCTAGGCAACCATTAGAAGACAATACAGGGATAACTGTGAAATGGGCATTTCTGTGTGTCAAAGTCAGCATGAAACTGTATCCTCTGTGCCTTATTTGGGAATGGCATGATTCACCAAGTGGGAGCCTGCTCATGAAGGAAGAGTATAAAGCCTTGGAACATTGCCTAGCACACCTTTGGAGCAGACGGACAGATGGGAGATACTGTCATCCGATCCGGAAAATCCTTCCAACGCAGTGACGATAATGGTAGACTCTATACATCAGGCTTCCACTACCCGAAGTTCTTGTCATAGCTTCCTCGTCTGTTATGGCACATAAACCGTCATTAAAGGAAGCTAAGTAATTTCTCCTATGTGAATTCTTACCGCCGTTTCACTAAGTGAGGGGTATCGCATTTTTATAGTATATCTGTATAGTTTCAGGTTATGTAACATGCCGCATTTACAAAATAACTTATTCCAACAAGAGAGCTAGCGCCCCCTACTAAATACAGTATAGTAAATGAAGTAATTAAGCAACTAATACCCATCATGCTCGAATAAAGGTCTACAGTATATATGTTAGGGAGACCTGGCTGTTAGTTGTTTTAAGAGAGGCCTGAATGTTGAGGCACATTTGTGTGGCACTTCAGTGATAAACACTGCACAGTTTGCTGATGATTCACAGGGACATGTGGCTTAGATGATAATGAAACATATGTGAATGAGAAAGACCTCATCAGGTAGGGATACCAATGTGCAAAAGCAAAACTTCTTGAATGTGTTGCCCATGCACTGGTTAGAGAAATCAGAAAAGCAAGTTGGGATCATTTGAGAACAGTCATCAATCTATAATATGAACTGGAAGTTTCATTAAGAACACTCCTGCAAAAACTTTGTGCGGAGGAATACATTATGATTGGACTTATGGAGCATAAATAATGCTTTTAAATTTAAAAATGTACTTCTGTGGGTAAACTGTTGCAAAGAACACAAGTAATTGTTTTTTATACAATTTAAGAAAAAAAAAACTGCCTACTGTCCATCCATCCATCCATCTGTCATCCCTACACTAGGTTCAGTCAGGAATGCCAATCCACCTAACCTGCATGTCTTAAATGTAAAGCAGCTCCAGGTGATTGCATTCACCATATGCTGAGAAAAATAATGATGATAATAAGATCACAGTGCTTTCATTCTGTCCTTTAATCACAGATGCATGTAAAATATATGTAAATACTCACCTAATTTAATAAATAGGCAGCAACGTAAGGTACCTTTATAGCTGGGTGCTGATTAATTGCTGGATGCATGTTACTCTGCTTCTAATTTACCTATCACCTCACAGATGTAGTTTTTTAAAGTTATGAGTCAATTATCTACTACACATCATAAAAATTAATACAGATTTGACATATAGTATGTGTCCCAGAAAAGCCATGTCCTTAATACAGGGCATCACACACATACAGTATGGACGTAAGCATGTCTAATTGGACTCTAGCTGAAGCAGGGTGTACAGTACTGTAGCTCACACATGCTGTCACTTTCATTTAAGTTCTTTTGAAAGTCTTGCTGATGTTTCACACACGACAATAAAAAATTAAATTACCTTTATTTATAAGCAGTATGCTTTTGTCTTAAATTCCTGAAGGGATGAAACAGCACTTAATAGCTGTCCTGAAGCATGTTTATTCCACTTGCTGACTGCAAGTAAATGTTGTGTATTATATTTTTAATTTACATAAAATGATTCACTTATGATTTCTTTCGGCATTGTTTTTATTAAATTTAAGCCCTAGATTCCTTAACAGTCTTCTCCACCGTCAACTTACAAAACACAACTTTTATTATGAAGGTTTGAAATAAAATTACATTAAACATAGATTTCACCACAAAAAAAAAATATTTTGATGTCGAAAGAAGAGTCTCCTAAGAAAATCATCTGCAGCCTCAACAATGCAGCTATTTTAAACAAATGAATACATCAGTATAAAGTTGTTTATAATAGCAATAAAAATACATTTTATTTATAGAACCTTTACCATACTCAAAGCATTAGTTATTTGATGGCTTGAAATAAAATGATGTAAAATAAACTGTTCAATGCAATTAAATTATTGGCTTTCAGACAGCCAAAGATTAAAAAAAGAGTCATCCAAGAAACACCCCTGCAGTCAGACCTTTTATAAATAAAATAAATTAGTATGAATTACTGAAGTTTCACTCAAGTATACTCTAATCATTAAAAAAAGACAGTTTTTATTATTATGTTATTTATGAAAGGGCACTGCCCTATTATTGCCCAGTTTATTTGTTGTGTTTATTTTGCCAATTACCAACTCATTCGGTCTAGTTACCGTATGTTTAATTTCTCTTGTATGTATTAAAAAAAACACATGGACATTGGTACAGTTCCTATGTTTTTTTGTTTTTTATTATATTTTTTCATTTTGGCACATAAACAAATGCATAAACAATCTTTATTTTATATCTTGCAAGTACCATCCCAAATCACTTGAGTGTAAGCTTGAGTGTGTCCTCAGCCCCATCCTCTACACCCAGTTCACTCACAACTATGTCGCCTCCCACAAGCATCATCCTAAAGTTCGCAGATGGCACTGCAGTGATAAGACACATCACTGGTGGGGACGAGGAAGCCTACATGTCATGGTGTGAGGACAACAACCTCACATTGGAAAGGAGAGGAGACCTCACCAGCCATTGTTCATCCGAGGGCTTGAAGTGGAGAGGGTGAGCAGTATTAAATACCTGGGTGTCTACATCAGTGAGGACTTCACTTGGACTCTTGACACCACACTGCTAGCTGGTCAAAAGGGCTCAACAGCAGCTATACTTTCTGAGGAGGATGAGGACGTTTGGCATGTCGACTAAGATCCTCAGCAACTTTTACAGCTGCATTGTTGAGAGCATCTTGACCAGCTGCATCACGGTGTGGTACGGCAACACTACTGCTATTGACCGCAAACACCTGCAGAGAGTGGTAAAGACTGCTGAGAAGATCACCAGGACTCCACTGCCCTCTCTGAAGAGCATTTACAACTGCAGAGTCCGCAGGAGAACTGCCTCAATCCTCAGGGACCCCACCTACCCCAAACACGAACTGTCAGGCAGGAAGTACAGAAGTATGAAATGCAGGTTAAAGAACTCTTTCTTCCCCAAGGCCATTAGACTTCTAAATAACTGACTTGAGTTTATAACCATGGTTCACCTCATTCTATCTACCTCACACAACATTACACTTTATAATTCTGTTTTCATACTTTATGCTGCCTTTGTTACTTATTATTTATTTGCTACTTATTATTTATGTTTATCTTTATACGTTGGTTTGTTAACCATTGGCATTTGGTGTGGACAGCAAAGAAAGAATTTCATTGCACAGGGAAACGGGTTTCCTTACTGTGCATATGACAATAAACTGAACTTGAACAGTGTGTGGCTGCGGATTTTTTTTTTCTTCCTTCCCCCAAATCATTTCTCAATTTCTAAGGAATTTAGTAATAATTATATTATCTGCCATAGCTTTAAATTATTTATTGTCTTTTGCCATTTTCTTTTTAATGTCCCCCATTTCTACATTGTCTCTGTAGATAGCAGATAGCAATCTGTTAAATGATAAAACTCCTGACTCTCATCCTCTGTTTCTACCACTGCTCCTATTTCTTCCGCTGCCCAACCTATCCAAAACAAGCTTTCAATGTATCCAAGGGCTGTTCTGTTCAGCAGTGCCTCTTTCTGTAATTTGTTTGTCAAAAATCTTCTGTAGAGTATGGCACCTGATGCACCTGGGAGGCCTAGCAGAATACATGCAGGGCTTTGCTTCTTTTTTAGGATATTTCTAGCATGAGAAGTTAAGTCTTATCCCAGCACCATTGGAGGGATGTGCAAAACTACGTGCTGGCCTCTCAACCAAACTGTCCCATCCAGTTATGCATAAACTTTTTGACTTTTAGACTTTAACTTATTTAATCTGCACCCTAAAACACAACTCTACTTTGTTAGTGTTCAGGAAACAACACAAATCGCCTAATTTATATCAAAAAGGATACAACAGTGTAGCATAAGCACTCATTCATCCAATTCATTCTGATTCCATTTTGTATTTAATAAGTACAAACAGGAATAAAAGCAGCATCTTTTATAGTTTTTGAATAGTCAAGGTAATTTTTTTAAATATTTATTTATCAGTTATGTGGTAAACTGACTGTTTTATTATAGTTTTGAGCCTGAATTGTTTGTTTACTAAGTGAAAAGAGCTTTATATTTACAACACTTCTGGATTTTTCATAGATCGCGTTTTATCTAGAATTAACATTTAATAAATACTTGGTGTTTAACATCTTTTAGCGTATTAAGGAAGGTGAATGTTTGAGAAAGTCAGCAATATAACTGTACTTTGTTTGCTTAGAGCAAAGTTTATTAATGGAATATTTGGGAATATAACAAAACTTTTTATCAAAGCTTATTTAAAATTAACTAATGTCAAAATCAGAATCCTTGAGTTTTAAAAACCCTAACCAAATGAAAATATGCATTTTCAGAAGTCTCTGTACTCTAAGCAATGTTTTATATTTGAGGTCCCTGGTCTGGAGCCTCACACCCTTTGTATAAGATGGTGCTGTGGCTACCAATTAGAGCCAAACTGACGTTTGCAATCGGCGGGAGCCAACCAGTGAAATAAACTAATGGTAAAATGATATAACGTTATTATACTGGAAAACAAGCAGGCGTTATTGGTCTTTTTGTTTCGGCTACTCCCGTTAGGGTTTGCCACAGCAGACCATCATCTTTCTGTCCTCCGCATCTTGTTCTGTTACACCCATCACATGTCCTCTCCCACCACATCCATAAACCTTTGCTTAGGCGTTCCTCTTTTTCTCTTGCCTGGCAGCTCTAGCCTTAGCATCCTTCTCCCAATATACTCAGAATCTCTCCTCTGCACATGTCCAAACCAACGCAATCTCACCTCTCTGACTTTGTCTCACAACCGTCCAACTTAAGCTGACCCTCTAATGTCCTCATTTCTAATCCTATCCATCCTTGTCAAGTTCGTCAGTGCAATTCTTAATATCTTTAACTCTGCTACCTCCAGCTCTGTCTCCTGCTTTCTGGTCAGTGCCTCCATCTCCAACCCATATAACATAGCTGGTCGCTGGTCGCATTACCATCCTGTAGACCTTCCCTTTCACTCTTGCTGATATCCGTCTGTCACAAATTACTCCTGACACTCTCCTCCACCCATTCCACCCTGCCTGCACTCTCTTCTTCACCTCTCTTCCATAATCCCCATTACTCTGTACTGTTGATCCCAAGTATTTAAACTCATCCACCTTCGCCAACTCTACTCCCTGCATCCTTACCATTCCACTGACCTCCCTCTCATTTACACACATGTATTCTGTCTTGTTCCTACTGACCTTCATTCCTCTCCACTCTAGAGTATATCTCCACCTCTCCAGGATCTCCTCAACCTGATCCCTACTATCGCTACAGATCACAATGTCATCTGCAAACATCATAGTCCACGGGGACTCCTGTCTAATCTCATCTGTCAACCTGTCCATCACCACTGCAAATAAGAAATTATTATATATTATAATTATTATTAACATTGGAAGGTTTCATTTCTGGTTTCTGGTTGGATGGTTTCTTGTTTTTGTTCAAGTCAAGTTTTGACTTTGCATGCGTTTCGCGCTCTGACAGTTAAACAGGAGCGCTATGATGAGAGGTGTACATCGTCTGTTGCTTTTGTGATTATAGTTATAAATGAAGATTGTTTAAAAGTTTATAATATACTTTCAATTTGAATTTTTGGATGTTGTATGTGTTTTGGTATTTGCTATTGTATTTATTATGTTTTATTTTAGTTTCAAATTTTAATGAAGTGTAGCGTATGGTCACATTTTTAACTTTTTTTTCCCTTTTTCCATCAGAGTGACTGAATAGGCTACTCAAAATGTTTTTATTTGATTTTTTTTTATTAATGAAACATATGTGAGTGGAATGATATGCGTTTTTAAATACACATGTTGTTCTTTATTTCATAATATGTTTGTTAATGAGCATGTCTTGTTTTTACTTTATTTTAATATTTTTAAAGTGCATCTCTTGCGCTCTGACAGTTAAACCTTAGCACTATGATGAGAGAGTGACTGAACAGGCTACATGAAATGTTTCATATTTTTTTGTTTACTAAGTGCATTCTTTAAAAAATGCTTGACAGAATTCTGTGGCACTGAGATATTTTTTGAGTCTTTTGTCTATTGAAGAAATTCAAAGTGGCCTTTTTTAGGCAACACTTCAAACTTTGTGGAAGTGTATTCAGCATTACCATCCAGACACTGACCGCGGCTGCATAGATTCCAGACTCACAGGTGAAATTGCAAACATAATCTATGCCCTGTGGATTCCACTGACAACTATTTTTTGTGGTTCAGTGCTTTTTGCACATTTGTTTGATATACATATTACAGAACTACATGGCTTATTTATTTTTGAAGTTTTGTCACACACTTTATCAGAGGTTGTCTTGAGACTAATATTTAAGAGTGAAATGTGTGTTGTGACAGATTACGGGTTTTTCTCGCACCCTTGTACCCTCGGACCCCACGTCAGACACCAGATAAAAGTCCAATCATAGGATTTATTATAATAATAAAGTGCACAAAGCACGCTCCTCTCCAAAATTCACAATAAACAATCAAATACCAATAACAAATCCTCCACTCCCAGACGCTTAGCCACCCTGCCTCCCAACTCAGCTCGCCGTCTGGGAGCTCCCACAGTCCTTTTATACTCCCTGACCCGGAGGTGTTCCTGCCCAACAGTCCACAAGTCCTTATTCCTTCCGGGTCAGGGTAAACAATGCTTTTTCTCAGCCTGTCGCTCTTCCTATGACGAACTTCTGGGTCATAGGGCACGAAGAACTCTTCGGTCCCCCCTGCAGTTACCTCTCGTGGCCCCCATGGCATCCAGCAGGGCGGTGCATAAAAACTCCATTGTCCATGATGCCCTGCTGGTCTTCTGGGGACCTCCATGCTGCAAGGAGGACTCCACCTGGCAGCTTGGGGGTATTGGCCGGGATAAACAGCCGGCCATCCTCCATAGTGTGTAAAAGCTGAATCTACTCTCTCCTCATTTTTAAAAAATTCCAAGACAAAATGGTGTTTGTTGGTTTTTTGAGTCTGTGCCTGAACAAGAAAACTGATGTATATTGTGTAGCCCGGGTTAGACTTGGGATTCCCGGCCTGAATAAGCTTCCCAGTCCAGCCCTGCTGCCAATGCTAACTATGACACAGTAAAATGGCCATCTGCTGCATATTTGATAAAATCATCACGGCACAGAACAGCATTAAACTATAAACAATGAACAGTTTCCTGGTCTTAAAAAAAAGTTTCAAAAAAGCTATTAAGTGAAAACAGCTTTTTGTTTATTATGGAAATCAAAAACCATGCACAGCAATAATGCTAACTAAAAATTGTATACAAGTCGAGCCAAGCAAATGAAAAAATGGTTAATTCTGCAATTAACATCTCTAAAATAAATCCATATTTTTACAAGTGAGAGTAAAACAAAAATTACATTTTGTTTGTTTAACAAGTAGTAAGGATAAGAAGCATAACTATTTCTAAATGAGTTTGAGGAAGTTTATTTCACCGAGCCGAGGAAATTGAGTTCCTCTGCCAAATTACACAACTGCATTTATAACACACTAAAGCCAAGATCTGAAACTCTGCTAAATCCTTTGCTGGAATCTAAATGCCCACTTCAGTGTCTGCTAGTTTTTTTTTTGACATATTTTAAGTAAATGTTTATAATTAAACACGTCAGAAACCAAGGCACAGGAGAAACATATTTTCACGTTTAACAGTTTATTCAGGTTGGTTTTTTTTATTAATGTTTACCATTTAATTACCAGTTTGTACTTAGATTTTCCTCTGACGCTCATGAGAAATACTGGTAATTTTGAGAATGATTAAATGAAGCAGAGGCATCTTAATGAAATACACAGGGAGTCTGCAGAGGATTTAATTAAAGGATGTACAGTATATTCCAGAACTAAATGTCATGTCTTACCAATTTTGGCTCTGCAAGATTTTCTGTCGGATTGTATCAGGTAGCCATCTGTACAGCTGCATCCATATGAGCCATAAGTGTTCATGCAGGTCTGGCTGCATGTCCCATAGGCAGCACATTCATCAACATCTAAAAAGAAAGAATAGCAGCCTTTAGAAAACTGAATGAATTCCAAACAGTGCCAGAAAAGCAAAGCCTGTCAATAGCTTTTTCTTCTTTTTTTACCAGAATGTAAACAACTGCTAGCAAAACAAGCTGTCGTCAAAACACATGTAAGGAAATTGTAATCTGCATCAAGTTGGAAAAGTTGTTAATATGTACAGTTCTTACAGATGATGTAGACACATTTCTAGTGTTTTGTCATAATTTAGCAAGCACTAAAATAATTTAAAAGAATGAGTATGGTGCACAGGCTACCAGCAGCTGGCATCACTTCTATCAGTCTGAGACGTGGCATGCAGAACTTCAAATTTGCATTATTTTTTTCTTCAGGCACATATTGGATTACTCTTTATCATAAAAGTTGAAATGTCCTGCACAATATATGGTCCAAGAATAGCCTATGAAATAGAGTTTTCTTTCGGTGTAGAGGGCCAAGAAAATAGAGGGGAAACCCAAAAAGCTCAACATCTTGCATAACTAAATATTAAGATGAGTCGAACAGTTAACATTTTTTGGAAGTTTTCTGTTACCAGTAAGTCGGGAGGTGTTCATAAGTCACTCATATGAACACAGCAAGATATGGCCAGCTTGATGCTGTTTCTAACCTGAACACTGTTGGTATCAGACCCTCAGAAAACACTGCCAGCTCTTTGTTATCACTGACTCACAAAAAAAATAAAAATAAAAATCATTATTTTGCAAAAGCACTGTGCTATTTTGCAATAACTGTGTTATTTTAAAAAAGAATTACATTATTTTACAATAATTATTGTGTTATTTCACAAAAGTATTGAATTATTTTGCAATGTTGGAACGGTTATCATTGTGCATGCGCATGCTTCGATAAGTCTACAGAGAGCTATTGACAGGAATTAAGCACACACATAGCTTGCAGTCAAGTGATAAAAATGAAACAAACGTTATATTTATATATTAAAGTTTAATCACTTTGAAATTCAGCAACTCTCTTTATGCTGATTGGCTGTGTGATTGTACCCTACAAAGGACTGGCCATCCATAACAATTGTTTCTTGCTGTAAACGCAGTGCTGCTATAATAATTTAAATTTAGTCCTCAGGACATGCACGATTAAATGTATTCTTTTAACATTTATTTAGTTCTTATCAGCTTATTACACACTGTGCTTGTGCTAGAAGGCTGGAGGATGTTATTAACGACTCTAGTGGCAATGTCTTTATGAAATAACACAACAATTATTATGAAATAACAGAAATATTTGCAAAATAACTGATTAATAGTTGTGAAATAATACAACATGTTTTCGCAAAATATAAGAATTGTTTTTTTCAAGTAGTGGAAAAAAGCTTCTGTAGAGCTGTTCCTCCACACTGGCAAGTACAAAAACTGCTTGGGGCTTAAATTTGCATGTTTCTTTTGAAAGCCTCCACTCTCTTTCTCAAGTCCTTCTAATTTTAAGGATAAGCTTCTGTCACTTGTTGCAGGTCTGTTGGAACTTAGACACGCATCCCCATCCAGCCTATTAAGGTGTGTCTGCCCGTTGCTACCATAACTTCTCGCAAACCTTCGTAACTGGGAAGGAGTGATTTACAACATCAGAATTTTAATTTATTTTCGAAGAATCTGCACAAAATAGATTTTCAGGCTCTTGGGGAGTCCACACTTTTAATTAGGGAGGCACCTGCATCCCCCAAATTTTGCACCTCATTTACTTTGTATTTGTTACATTGGATTGATCCCCGAGGGGAAATTGTCTTTTCACATGAACTTTAAAAAGCAAAAACAGCAGAGTGCTACAATTCTTAACAATCCCTGACAAGAGGAAAACGGATGTCTTTGCAATTGCTTCATTCTCTTCAGAACACACCCTATTTGACTTGGAGAGATCTGAGATATACACAGTGCTTAAAATATACTGCTAAGTGCAATACACATGCAAAACATTAACTATAGTAGCAAGTGAATGTACAGTGTTTGCAAAGAAAACTGAAATGACATGATGTTGTATGGTGATTATTGTTGTGTTTGTGTAGATGAGACGGCTGCTGTGACATCAAACACAAATGCACACGGCCATACCCAACATGCGATGTTACCATGTCATAGCTATTTTAAATCTCAAAAAAATAACAAAAAATCTCAACAAAAACAAAACATTAAAATAAATAAAAAATGTACTAAACATTAGGATAGTAATCAATGTTTTAATTACAACCCATTTTTGAACTGCTAAACAATAATCAAACTCTGATTGTCATAAAGCATGTTTCTACCTCTCCCAATGACTCAATCAATACCTAAAAACTATTGGAGGTAGTTTGTTTTGCAGCAAACACAAAGTCTTTATGAACTCAAATAAATTGTACTACTGTAGTGTTTAAAGTTTTATTTTTGATATTGATATTAGGCAGATTTTATTTTTCAGCTTCTCAAAAGAAAATATTAGTTTATTGTGTGTTTTAAAATAAATGAGCCAGTCCATGATGACTGTACTGCGGTGGGCTGGCGCACTGCCTGGGGTTTGTTTCCTGCCAAAGAGTGTCAGATTTAAAGAGAACATGCCATAGAGCTGAGCGTAAATGGAGGAAGACTAAACTAACTATCCACTATGAAATATTAAAAGTTAAAATAACAGAATAGAATAACACTGTCCGTCTTGAGAGACGCTGCTATTTCTCCAAGATTATAAATAACAATGCTAGTAATCCCAGAGTCTTATTTTCTACAATTGATCGCCTACTAAACCCAGGTAACTCAAAGGAATGCCTCCTAATAACTTCCAGTACAACCTGTGAGGCTATCGCTGTATTTTTCAATCAAAAAATGAATGATATTAGAAATAACATAGTACAGTATACCTCCCCAACACTAAGGATCCTCCTAAACCCCAGCATTCTGTTATAAACAAATTAAACTCTTTCATTAGGATAGATTTACCTGAATTACAAAAAATAATATCTCAATTAAAACCCTCCACCTGCGTCCTTGATCCAATACCAACAAATTATTTCAAAGAAGTATCTGGCGTGCTAATTGATAATGTTCTGGACATAGTAAATTCATCATTAGATACCGGGGTCTTCCCAGACTGTTTTAAGACTGCTGTAGTTAAACCCCTACTTAAGAAACATAATCTTGACACCTCGGCTGTTGAAAATTTTAGACCCATCTCTAACCTGCCTTTCCTAAGTAAAGTTCTAGAGAAGGCAGTCATTACGCAGTTAAATGACCACCTCAATAAACATGCTATTCTTGATAAATTTCAGTCAGGTTTTAGAACAAATCACAGCACAGAAACTGCACTCGTTAAAGTAGTAAATGATTTGCGAGTGAATGCAGACAGAGGCCATTTATCTGTTCTCATCCTCTTAGATCTGAGTGCTGCAATTGACACCATTGATCATAATATTCTTAGAAATCGCCTTAGTTAATGGGTGGGCCTCTCTGGCAGTGTCTTAAATTGGTTTGAATCCTACCTCACAGGGAGAAAATTCTTTGTTAATTGTGGTAATTACAACTCCAAGACACATGATATCCAAAATGGTGTTCCACAAAGTTCTATCCTGGGTCTGCTGCTCTTCTCAATCTACATACTTCCGTTAGGTCAGATTATCTCAGGGCACAATGTGAGCTACCACAGCTATGCTGATGACACACAGCTGTACTTATCAATAGCACCTGATGACTCCGATTCTCTTGATTCACTAACACAATGTCTGACTTGTATCTCAGAATGGATGAATAGTAACTTTCTCAAGTTAAATAAAGAGAAAACTGAAATCTTAGTGATTGGCAATAATGGATACAATGAGGCTATTAGAAATAAACTGGATACATTAGAATTAAAAGTCAAGACGGAGGTAAAAAGCTTAGGGGTAATTGTTGACTGTAATCTGAATTTTAAATCGCATATTAATCAGATCACTAGGACAGCATTTTTTCACTTAAGAAACATAGCTAAAGTTAGACCTCTTATATCACTGACAGATGCTGAGAAATTAGTTCACGCGTTTGTTTTCATTCGACTAGATTACTGTAACGCACTCCTCTCAGGACTACCCAAAAAAGACATAAATCATTTGCAACGAGTGCAGAATGCAGCTGCTAGAATCCTAACTAGGAAAAGAAAATCCGAGCACATCTCTCCAGTTTTGATGTCACTACACTGGTTACCTGTGTCATTCGGGATTGACTTTAAAATTCTGCTTATCTATACTAATAAAAGGCAAAGCCCTCACTCACTCACTCACTCATCACTAATTCTCCAACTTCCCGTGTAAGTAGAAGGCTAAAATTTGGCAGGCTTATTCCTTACAGCTTACTTACAAAAGTTAAGCAGGTTTCATTTCGAAATTCTACACGTAACGGTCATAATGGTCGACAACGTCCACCATGTTGAACTTTCTTATTTATGGCCCCATCTTCACGAAATTTGGTAGGCGGCTTCCCTGCGCAAACCGAAACCGATGTACATACTTATTTCGATGGTATGACGCCACTGTTGGCCGCCATATTGAACTTTCCAGTGTCACTAATTTTCCAACTTCCCGTGTAGGTAGAAGGCTGACCCCATCTTCACGAAATTTGGTAGGTGGCTTCCCTGCGCTAACCTAAACCAATGTACGTACTTATTTCGGTGGTATGACACCACTGTCGGCCGCCATATTGAACTTTCCAACATCACTAATTCTCCAAATTCCCATGTAGGTAGAAGGCTGAAATTTGGCAGGCTCATTCCTTACAGCTTACTTACAAAAGTTAAGCAGGTTTCATTTTGAAATTATACGTGTAACGGTCATAACGGTCAACAACGTCCGACATGTTGAATTTTCTTATTCATTGCCCCATCTTCACAAAATACTCAATACTCAAAGCATAATGATGCTCCAACAATGATGGATGGATTAAAAGCCAGAAGTCTACGTGACCATCACCATCAAGTCCTTCCGTGAGAACACTAAGTCCAAAGAGGACTATTTCATTTATGTTAGGTAGAATGCCCAGAGGGGACTGGGCAGTCTAATGGTCTGGAATCCCTACAGATTTTTTTTTCTCCGGCCGTCTGGAGTTTTTTTTGTTTTTTCTGTCCACCGTGGCCATTGGACCTTACTCTTATTCTACGTTAATTAATGTTGACTTATTTTATTTTCTTACTGTGTCTTTTATTTTTCTATTCTTCATTATGTAAAGCACTTTGAGCTACTTTTTATATGAAAATGTGCTATATAAATAAACGTTGTTGTTGTTGTTGTTGTTGTCTGGTGCCCTGTGTTGGCTGGGATAGGCTCCAGCAGACCCCTGTTACCCTGTAGTTAGGATATAGCGGGTTGGATAATGGATGGATGGATGATGACTGTAATATTTTCCTACATCCTTTGCTGATATCTCACCCAACCAAATAAAGTCCCCCATACTGTACAATTTAAAGTATTGAAGATATGTGTTAGTAGTTGATTAAAAAAAACAATAGAACAACATAATATAATTTAAAAATGAATAACTACAATACTTTCCAATACAGTATTACCTAATAATGTTAGAAGAATCTGAGTAAACTTTGCATATTTATTGATATACTGTGACAGTCATAAAGTGTAACAAAGAGCTTCCAAGAGAATCTGAAGATTGTATTTGCCTTAATTATTTAAATAGTCTAGGCTGCAACTGTTCTTGTAAAAAGGTAGATAGAATATACAGGTTTCCAATTTAGTAAAACAGTTTTAAAGTTAATTTAAAATTTTACTGGATAAAGACTAAGGGGTTTTGTGTTTGGTTTAAATCAGATATTTAGCAATAGTGGCATTTGGTACTAATTTATCAAAGACATAATTAAAATCTAACAGGCAAGTTATGGACATTAACATGCAAAGTAGAAAGAATATGATGAAAATAAAAGCCTCATTTTTATCAAGGTATTATTATAGAATAATGGATATTCACAAACCTGGCAAAATTACAGTATTTACAACTACCTTACACAATGTGTATTGTTACAGCACTGTTGTAACCATAAAGTGTGGGCATAACATTTTGATCCTTTAGTAAATAAACCTAACATGATAGATGTGACCTTTCAAATTAGTTATGTAAAGTTCAACCTCTGTTATGTTAAGTATTATGTATACCATCCCTCGGTATGCCTTCAAAACAGTCAACCATCATCACTGGGACTACACTCAGGTGGTTTGGCTCCTAGCTGTCAGGCACCTAACATGTGTCCTGGTAGGGAGAGTCCAGCATGGAAGTGTCTCAAGTATTGGTGCTGGGTTCTCTCCTCTTCCCTCTATACACCTTCGCTCTGTGCCCCATCATCCCATCCCATGGTTTCCCAAATGAGTGCTATATTGATGATATGCAGCTGTTACCCCCAGAGGACCACATGGAATGAGCTACAATCTCTGCATGTATATTCCAACCTGGATGAAGGAAACTCATCTACAGCTCAACCTGGCAATGACAGACCTCCTTGTTATCCCACGTCTTCTGTCTATTCATTAACCCATCTCGGTTCACTATCACTAACACCAAGTCAGTAAACACCCTTGGGGTGATTAGAACATTAGAACACTCTAGACGAGAACAGGCCGTTCAGCCCAAAAAAGCTTGCCAGTCCTATACACTTATTTCTTCCAAAAAAAAACATCAAGTCGATTTTGAAAGTCCCTAAAGCTATTTTTTTTTTGGCCAATTGCAACAGTCTAGTAGATTCACTCTATACAACATCCACAAGATCAGACCGTAACTAACAGAGTGGGCAGCAGTTTTGTAAGTGGCTTTGAATAAAAGTGTCTGCTAAGAAAATAAACATAATTGTAATCCTTTACATAAACTGGTAAAAAAACAAGACGGTTGCAAGTTGTGGCTCAATCCAAGAGACAGGAAGAGTATCCTGGAAATCCACGCTCAACAAACAAGTTAAATTTATGTTATGGGAGCTGCCAATTGTTATAGTTACCAATTGTACTCCTTGAGAATTATTATTTCCAGCATGTTATACTTCCATTTCTATGTTTTTGGGGATGGCAGAATGCATCTTGACTATTACTTTTTTCAATGTTGATTTAAGCAAGTAAATACAATTTAGCATTTTCCTGCAGCACCGTTTTGTATTATCGTGTCCATCACTATTATTTACAGAGTTAGCATAACAGTTGATATGCCATTGCCAGGGATGATGTCTGAGGGCATTATGTCCATGTCATAGGCTATAAAGTTCATCCTCTGGAATTTATGAATTATCTGAATTTGTGGATAAAGTACAAAAAAATCTAAATCACATATTTAAGGAACGTCTTCCTTGGCTAAAGACTAGTTTTTGATCTTCAGCTTTAAGTTGGATTATGGTTTGGTTTTCCTGTTTTCCTGGTTTGTAATCTCTGGTTAAGTTTCAGCTCTTGTCTATATCCTAGTTTCTTTGCCATTGTGGTGTGCCTTCTTCCAGTGGCATAACACTAGTTTGCAAAAACGACTGGTATGTCACCTGACAGAGAAGAAAGACAGCATGGTTGGGCACAGCTAATCTATGACCAGTGGAGTAATGATCATTACAGCAATTGTATCTTATAATCTAAGTGGGGGGAACTGATCTGGACTCAGTTTGAGATATGGAATTCCATTACTCAGAAACACCAATCAGTTTACTGCTTTATCTGTAGCTGAAGAGGTAAAAAGGTGTTTATGGGATGGATGTGACTTGTCTGGTCCTTTGGAACGCATGCTGGTGAACAGCCAGGTGTCAGCTGGCGAATGGTTCAGTAATGATGGTGAAAATTAGCATCTGTCCACAAGCTTGGATTCAAGACTGGAATTTTGTCCTTTATGAGTGACTAAAACCCTGCATTCTCTTAAGGAATGTAGCTAAGAAAACTGCTGATGTAAACTGGGTATTTATTGGATATGAAATCTTAAAGTATGGATGTAGAAGGTCAGTGACTGCTCATACTATGACACTTCTTGTGTTGTTCAACACCACACGCACCATTTCTTCCACCCATATGAAAGGCTGTTAAAGCATTACCAGGAGTTTCAGTGTACATGTAGATTTTACCTATTACAACAGATGAAAACACCACTGTCTGATCCCCAATGATTCCTGAGGCCTTCATATAGTGTACCTGTTTTATAAGTATGAGTAGGGATATGAGATGTCATTGGCATGTGTGAGCAGATGTTATTGGTCTGCCCCTTGTGTGAACAAAGGCTTATAGTTGGATATACAATGTTTCACAAGCTCAGATGGATGCAAGGTTCCTTTGCTCACTCAAGGAATATCTGTGTTCTTGTATGTGGAGTGTCTGGAAAGCAAAAACAATGGGCACATACTATACATCTTAAGCACGTAATTCTGCTAATCTGTATAGAATGTAATTAATACATGTAGTTAAATATTTAGATATTACCAGTGTCATTTGCTTAAAATATAAACAGTGAATATAGAAAAAATGCAGACTTTGTAGAATTAATGCATAGTTAAAAATAGGCCATATTCAATTTAAGGATTAAAATTGTATTTTCCCTTTGTAAAAAATAAATTACAATTATTATTTTTCATTTTTCATTTCATAAGAAAATATAGAAGACAATGTTATTTATTTTGGCAAAACAAAAAAGTAGAGTAAGCAAAATGAGAAAGAAAAACTGGCTGAGGTATGTGCCCACTGTAGCATGTGTTTAAAAATGTCCTTTCTTCCAATCTCCAATGGCATTATTTCACATTAGAACTGAGAGTATTTCCCTTCATTAATTGATCAACTGATTAGGTGACTTTTAGAACAATTTAACATCACTGAAAGTCACTACTATAACCATTCCATCAAAGAAATGTGATTCTCAGTTTCCCGTTTTCAACCACTTTCTCATGATATGAGAGGTCTTATGCTTGCAGTTATTGGTTCACTCACACTTACACCAAACCCTGCTGTTGAAAACAACTCTTTTCTAATAAAAATTTCTGTCCTGAAGATCTCTTACATATGATTTCTAGTACACTCTTAAAAATAAAGGTCCCAGAGTGGTTCTTCAGAATTATGCCATAGGGCAGCTAGTTTTGGTTACCCAAAAGACCCAACCAACTGAAGGTTTCAGAAAGAACATTTATTTATTTAGAACCGTAACAGGTTTGACACAGTAAATAACCATGAATAGATTATAACAGATTTGCAGAATACCAATGGGCCTTGATTTTAAAGGGAGTCTCACTGTCCACAATATCACAGGCTAAGTACAGTTTTCTTAACCTATGTCCTGCCAGGTAGCCTATGATATGTTAGATATTTCAGTTTTTCTCAACATATTAGGACTTTTTTAAAGTGCAAAGAACCCTTCCCAGAATTAAATGGTGGTTTGTCAAGCAATGTTTCTATAAAGGAATCACACAACCCAGAAAAGAACCATAGAATTCCTTTAAGAACCATTATTATTAAGTATACAAACGGATAGTAAACTTAAGATGTGGAACCTTTTGAAGTTTACCACAGATAAATAGTATTCAGCATTACACATAATCTAAAATTCTTTTCTGGGATTTACTGTTTAATATATGATTTCTTAAGAATATTATTTTTTTGAAATTGATTGTAATCTAAATACATAGGTCCTCCTTCTACATCAATGAATTCTCAATTAAATTCACATACCATCACAGACAAAGAGAACACGTGTCATGAATCATGTATATATGACATGTGAATCAGTAACAGCAGTCATGCTGTTATTTCAAACATTGCAATGCTACCATTGTCTTGAAAAAGCAGTCAGTGGCAGTCCTTAGAAAAAAAGCACAACCCAGCTTGTGAAGAGTACCTAACACCCGAGTACAATGGTAGTGTCCAATGAGGCATATCAGCACATACAATTCAGAAAAGGCAGGAAACAACAAAACCAATGTCCACTCCTGTTTGCGCAAAACACGAAAGCTAAGAATACAACCAACAGACACAGAATTATTGTTAAAAAACATCCTGGCATAAATCCTGTTCCCTACTGATTCATACTAGTGAGAGGAGCTAGATGACAGTACAAGCTGATGGTGGAAGTGTAATGATGTGGGACAATTTTTATGACACACTTCGTTTTACTTGAAACAAGTACAGCTTATGACATGAAGTGGAATATCATAACCTATTCACTTGAAGATCTATAATTCACATGGGAGTCAATTTAAAGCAAAACTTCTGTGTAACACTTCTCATACCTTGTTGAGCTCACCCAAACACAAATTCAAGTAACTCTTTTTGCCAAGTGCTATCTATCTATCTATACTTTGGTTTCAGTACCTTTACAAATTACAATGAAAATGTTGGCCCCTCATATTAATGCAAGTAATTTTGCCATAACAGCTTGAAATGAGTATTATACTTAATACAGTAACCTGTAATATTTTTGACTGGTGCTCTAGGCCCAGCCTTGTGAAGTTACCCTTAGAACTTGCCAACTCTACTGGTTGCTTATTAACATAAATTGGGCTGCATGCACATGATGAAAGGTGAAACAAAAATAAATAGCTGGATATTATGTCCTTTGTCCTTGTCAAAACCCTTATCTGAACTCAGTGCTTCAGTTTTTTTCAGACTTTCTGGCGTCTGATTTTTGAATTTCGCCTAATCTTTTTGCAAGCCCTGTCTTTTACGCAAATATGTAAATAGTCAATAAGCTTATTACGTCAAAACCAAGGTTTACCTACTTTTACATATGCAATGAGATGTCAAGGAAAATGACACCTCTTATTGGGTAACTGAACAGATTACAAGATGTTGCCTGAAGAAGGAGCCTTAGCTGCCTCGAAAGCTTCAATAATGTAATCTATTCAAGTCAAGTCAAGTTCAGGGGGCATGCACTAGTACAGTGTGTTGCCGCATCCACTACATTGTAAAACAATTCGGGATCCCGGTTTGCAATAGGCAGACACGCAGTCCAGTCCCGCCCTCCGGAAATGACCCTCTCTCTGCCGCAGCCAGGTGTTACGTGGGCGACCCTTTGGCCTGGTCCAACCACTCGGGTCCCCAACAATGAGGATCTTATGAGCCAGATCACCCTCAGGGAAACGCGCCACATGGCTGTAGTGCTATAACTGATGCTCCCTCAAAATACAGGTAATGTGCCTCATTCGGGACTCTATGAGCAACCGCTCATTCGACACAAAGTCAAACCAATGGTACCCAAGGATTTTCTGGAGAGACACAGTACAAAGAGTCCAGTCTTTGTCTCAGGTCACTGGATAGTGTCCATGTCTCACAACCATAGGGCAAGACAGGAAGCACCTGGACTCTAAAAACTTGGACCTTCATCCTTTCACATAGATATTGGGAGCGCCACACACCCCTTTCCAGTGACCTCATGACCCCCCATGCTCTCCCAATCTGTCTACTGACTTCACAGGAAGAGTCACCAGAGACATGAATGTCACTGCCAAGGTAAGTAAACCTCTTGACAAGGTCAACACTCTCTCCGCAAACACACTTCTGATGGCTGTGCCCAAGAGGTCATTAAAGGTCTGGATCTTGGTTTTTATCCAGGAAACTCGCAAGCCCAGACACTCTGCACACCACTCACAGTACCAGTGTACAGGCCAGCCATGATATCCAGCAACCTCGAGGGGATCCCGCAAACCCTCAGGATGTTCCACAGGGCAGCTCGATCAACTGAGTCAAACGCTTTGTGAAAATCGACAAAGTATGCAAAGAAACTCTGCCGATATTCGCGTTTGCGCTCCATGAGAACCCTCAGTGCCAAGATGCGGTTGATGGTAGACTTCTTAGGCGTAAAACCAAACTGTTCTGGTCGCTGGTAGGTGAGCAAGTGATCATGGATCCTATTGAGGATGACCCTAGCAAGGACCTCACCCGGCACCAAGAGCAGTGTTATCCCCCTGTAGTTGCTACAATCCAAGCGATCACCCTTCCCTTTCCAGATAGGGACGACAAGTCCTGTTTTCCAGTCAGTTGGGATGGTGCCAGTCTCCCAAATGGAGCAAAGATTGCTTGCAATGCCAGGAGGACAGCCTTACCATCAGCCTTGTGAAGTTCACCCCGGATACCACAGATGCCTGCAGCCTTGCCCCCACCCTCAGCTGGTTCACCACCTGTGGAATCTCAGCTAATTGGAGGATCATCCTGAAGAACCGTGGACCCAGAGATATCCAACGTCCTAGCCGGAGGATGAGCTTTGAACAACTGCTCAAAGTAGCCAGCCCAGCGGATCACAACTGCCGTGTCCTCCGTAAGGAACGTTCCATCAGCTGCCCTGACTGTGTAA